>NW_020954953.1:20272138-20361304 GCF_900497805.2 Vombatus ursinus | reverse complement strand
AGGAGTAAAGCCTATAGGATACTTAATGAGTACCCAGGAAACTAAAGGCAATTGAGTGGTCTATTAAATCTGTCACTGAATGAATGGCTTCCTTGAGTGGATTTATGAGTCTCACCACCCAGCTTGAAGAAAATGTATGATGTGGAGATGAGATAGATTGGTTATGTGAGATTGAGATGAGAGATGAATAGCTGGAGTTATCAACTGGAGAAATAGAGGAAAGAGAGAAGAGAGAAATACAGGAAACAGAGGAAAATTTCTTGCATGTGTAGATGGCCTTCCTGTGGAGAAGCTTTGGGAGGACATGGATAAGAGGCATATAGGATAGGCAGGCATGGAGAGGTCAAAATCTTAGGAGAGAACTCCTAAATTGATGACATCACACAATCCATCTGAGTATTCAAGAGATCACCCAGCTGCAGTTTGGACAATTAAGTCATGGTATTTCTGTCTAAAGTGTACAGAGAGTCAAATCTGGGTTCAAGCCCTACCTTTGACACATGGTGGTTGTGTGACTCTGGACAAGTTGTTTAACCTCTTAGTCCTCCAGGTAACTCTCTATGACTATAGATTGTAGAACTGTTACTAATTAATCAACTGAGCACCTACTATGAGCCAGGCACTATGCTAAGCGTATGTGTGTGGGGTCCTCACTTTGAGCTCTTTGGATTCCATAACAGGCAAAGAGAAACTGCCAGAGGATCCATTAGAGTTCTGTTTTCTTTCTAGGGGCTGTAGGACAGAGCATCTTTAGGTACATCAGTACTATGGTGTGTGGATTTTATGAGCGATGGCATGAATTCTAAAATTATATAGAATTATAAGTGGTCCTTATGTACTTTTTGTCCTTTGACTTGTTTGTTTCTGACTGCTAAAACTTTTTTTTTTAAATGCACTTTCAGTCATTATTTTTTAAAAGCCAAAGCAAGACAAAGGCAATATCAATGCACAGGTAAGACATTGATGGGAGAGCAGATGTCGGCAGTTTTCCCCTATTGTTCTTTAAACACAGTGACGAGATCAACACATTATGCAATTTAATATTTAGATTCAAGGAACTGTCACTATGTTTTCCTCATCAACGAGATGCCACTGTAATCCCTAGGCACGAATATGAAAACATGACTTGTACATGTCACCTGAGTGCCTATCACTGTGCCCAGGGGCATGAACTACTCTACTGTGTTTATGACAGACTCTTTGAAGACTGGAAGTCCAACCAGAATCATTTAGGCATAATTTTCTCTAGCTGTTTAGCTGTGTAATAGGCTTTCAAAGACTGCTTTACTCATATCTTTACAGAAGGCTTTCAAAGGTTCTTAGTCGTTTTTTCCAAAAGAAGCCAAGGTTGTGATCCCGTGAAACCTCATCTAATAACAAGAGACACCGGGGATAGACTTGTCAGAAACCCATTAGCTGGAGTAGGGAACCGTCCTAAGTCTCGGAAAGATCATTGAGTAAGCAAACCTGAGCAACATAGTTACGAAATTCAGAAGGTCCCTTAATCCTCCTGTAGCTCCATAGTTCCAGTTGCAAATAAATAGCATAATAGCTCCTTTTCCTACTTTCACAGAGGTGCGAACTTTTAAAGCTCGAGTCCTACATTCTCTGTTTTAAAGAGAATGAAATGATGTCTAGAAATTAAAGTGACTTGCCCAAGGACACATAGCCAGTTAGTGGAAGAGGCACAACCAGAATGAGGGTTTCCTGCTGTCCAGATCCAAGTCCTTTCCACATCGTGCTGCCTCCCACATTCTTTTTCTTTTTTTTTTTTTAAGGCCATCAGGGTTAAGTGACTTGCCCATGGTCACACAGCTAGTAAGTGTTTGAGGCTGGATTTGAACTCAGGTCCTCCTGACTCCAGGGCAGTGATCTATCCACTGTGCCACTTCGCTGCTTCTCACATTCAATTTTTGCCCAACAACTCCCCATGACCTATTTCTGACCCCATTAACTCCCATTTTTGACCATATCTCCCCTGCCAGGGACTTCACCTCCAGGCACTATCTGTACCAAGCTTGTCCCTTGGGCCTGGCTACTGAACACCCTGGTTTTGTTCTTTTTTTTTTTTTTTTAGGCAATTGGGGTTAAGTGACTTGCCCAGGGTCACACAGTTAGTAAGTGTCAAGTGTTTGGTCTGAGGCTGGATTTGAACTCAGGTCCTCCTGTCTTCAGGGCCGGTGCTCTATCTACTGTGCCACCTAGCTGCCCCCCTGATTTTGTTCTTAGGAAAAGAACATGGTAATACGAAAGCAATTTGAAATCATGATGGCACCTTCTGAGATGACAATCATCCATTTAAACCCTATGTATCTTGAATGTACATACATATCTGTTTCCTTCCATTAGAACGTAAGCTCCTTGAGGACAGGGACCATGTTTTTGCTTTCTCTGTATCCCAGAGCTTAGCACAGTACCTGATACATAGTAAGTACTTAATGAATAACTATTGACTGACTATTTAAACTATTATTTTGGACTTTCTCTATTGGTGCTACTCTTTTTTTAGGGATTCAAACCAATTCATTCTCATTCAAAGTACTTGATTGTGGAATGCCACACAATGTGCTCTCCTGTGCCTTTCAAACTAGCTGGCCACAGAATGAATGCAAATTGGGGATAAAAAGGCCTTTCTGTTAGAAACTACCACAAATGTGGCATCAATTAGTATTTGATTTACCAACCATTGAAAACCCTTTTCATTTAGGGAGAGTTGAACAATAATTCATGATTAGAAATGACTGTAATCCTTTTAATTGGACGATAATGCTGTGTTACCCTGAAATTAATGTTTCTCAGGAGTTCCCTTAACCCAAGGTCTTGCTCAGTTGGGAAAAAAGACCAACTGAATTTAAAGTCTTGATGATGTTATGTGGTTGATACACCACAGGTCTCTAGAGTGCTATTTCTGACCACTTTCCCCTTTAACCTGTTTCAAACTTTTAATGCTTTAATGATATGCAAAGATGATGTCACTACCTTGGTTCTACATGGGACAAGCATTCCTTGTGAACACCATATTATGGGAAACATGACATTTTTTTCCACATGTACTTTGTATATTCAAGAAAATGCAAACAAGCTAGTAAAGCTAAGCCAGGATAGAGGTTAAGATGGTTTGTATGTGTGTCATCTTTAATACTTTCTCCAAAAACATGCCTAAAACTGAACTAATTACTCATATTCCTTTCAAAACCAACTCTTCTTACACACATATTTTTTTTTCCCCATTAGTTTGAAACCTCTGAGTCATATTTGACTTTTGGCACTCTATCATCCCAAATCCACACATCCAATAGATTGTCAATTCCTGTTTAATTCTTCCTATATACTATAGTATCCTTCAAGTCCATTTTTAGCTTGGCACTTGAACTATCAACATTGTAGCTTCAACCCTTATTATGTCATGCCTGAACTATTAAAACAACCTCCAAACTAATCTCTTTACTTTGAGCTCTCTTTTCCTTCCAATCCATCTAGAATACCAATGACTAGATTAATCTTCTTAATGTCCAGCTCTAGATCAATTCTAAAGCTGATTAGAATAGAAACTTTAAACTGACTGGTGATACTTCCCCATATCCAACCTCAGGTCCCCACCTTTAAGAAATTTATACTCTATCAGGGTAGGCAGAGGGGAACAACACATACAGTGTAAAATATGTCCAACATAAGTGCAAAATATGTCAAAAATGTGCAATATATGCAACTATGCAAAATATGCAATACCTGAGGTCATTTCGCTTCTCCAAACACTTAACTATCCCCAGTACCTAGCCCAGTGCCTGGCCAATGATAGGGCCTTAATAAATCTTTGATTGATGGATAAATAAATACTTGTTGATTCCTGATTCTGGGGCTGACTCCCTATCCAATGACATATTGCCTCTCACTTGCAAAATAATCAATTTGCTCCCTCTGGCAGGTAATGATTTTCCCCCTCAGATATCACACAGCCACTTTGCTTTACAACTTCTTAATGCATTTATTGAATAGTATTTTGCACTGTGATTTAACCCTCTCCTAAACTTGCAAGGAAGGCCGGGACTCTTTCACATGCAAACTTTTTATCTGTCTCAGTGGCTATCACAGTGCTCTGCACACAGTAGGCACTCAATATGTATTTGTTGAATGAATGATGGTAGTAAACTGATAATAAACTATAAGATCTTTGGGGGGTAGGATGCTTAGTAATCTTCTTATTGCTCACAGTGCCTAGCATAGTGCCCTATGCAACAGAGGACCTCAAAAAATATTTGTCAAATGAATGAAAGGCAAATGGACATTATATTTTAGGCAGGACATTTCTTGTTTTGGACTACTTGACCCATGTGTACAAGAATAACAGGGTAAGTCCTGTTTCAAATGGGTGGTCCTGTTCTTCTCCCTAGGACAAGCTGGACAGTCCCCAAAGCTCCAGATATTCAGACCACTGACCACTCTGGCTCTGGGACCAACAGGATCCCTGTTCTCACTCACCTATAGTTCAGTGAAGACTGGATGAGCTATGAGGTATGAATTAAGGCAGTGAGGAAGTAAAGGGATTGGTGGAAGGTAGAAGAGAGAAAAAAGAAGATGGGGGGGAAAAAAACCCAGGAAAAGTGCAGATGGAAGTTAGGACAGTGGAGGAATGGAGAAATGCATCCCTAGCTAGGAAGAACAGCTGTCTAGTTGAAAGTATTTACAAGTGATTGCAGCAGCTTGATTCTCTATCTGATAGTGGGTGGGAAATTGCAGCAGCTTGATTCTCTATCTGATAGTGGGTGGGAAGATCATATTATCATAGTATCTCCCATTTGGAAGGGACCTTGGAGGCCGTCAAGTTTGACCTGTACTCACACAAGACTTTCCAACATACCCAACAAAGTCTGGTCATATAGCCTTTGATCAAAGACCTCTAGTTTCAGTGAGATAGAACTCACTCCTTCTCAAAGCATTCCATTCCACTTTGGGATGCTCTAAGTTTTTCCTTTAGAATGAACCTAAAATTGTCTTTCCATAGCTTCCACTGGTTGCAACTAGTTCTCTCGTCAGTGACAAGATGGAATAAATTAAATTTCTTTTTCACATGTCAGCCCTTCAAGTGTTTGAGGACAGCTATCATGCCACCTCAGATCTCTTCTCAAGGATACAGAACAGGCTCTTTCAACTAGTACTCACATAGCATGACTTTGAAGCACTTGCCCATTCTGGTCACAGTTTTTCAGTATCTTTCCTAACATGTGGAACCCCAAAATGAATATCTATTCATTTGTTCATTCAACAACCAATACAGTACCCTACCATTGTGCCAGGAATAAAAATAAAGTCTCTGCTATCCAGGAGTTTATATTATACTGGTAGGAAACAAAAGAATTAAATCCAGAGAAAGAAAGAAAAAGGAAGGAAGAAAGGAAGAAGGAAGAAAAAGAAAGAAAAGAAGGAAGGAAAGAAAAGAAGGAAAGAAGAAAGGAAGAAAAAAAGAAGGGAATGTAGGAGAAAGGAAGAAAGAAATATAAAATTAATACAGAATAAATACAAAGTATTTAAGGCAGGGCCCTATGATCTGGGACTCCAGTTGTGAGGTGACCAGGACAGAGTACAGTGGGGCCATTTTTGTATATTACTCCTCCCTCTAATATTACCTAAGCATTTTTTGATTATTATATCAAAACATTGAGTTTAGTCTACTAAAATTCCAAGATCTTTATCAGACCAAAACTATTATTTAGTCACACCTTTCTCATCGTGAACTTGTAAAACTGAATGTCTGGACCCAAGTATGACTCTGCATTTTTCCTCGCAAAATTTAATCTTACCATATTTTGCTCAGTGTTCTAGCTTTCTGAAATCTCTCTCTTTTTTTTAATGAATGGTAATCTGGTGGAGTTACAAGTAAAGTAACCTGTTTCCCCCTTGCTGTTTCCTCACTCTTATCTAAGTAGGTCTCTGGGGTACGAATATATGTGAAAGGATCTTACAACATGTAAAATGCTATACAAGCGGAAGTTATTATTCTCATTATTCCCTCTCCCTTCCCTCCAGCTCTTTTATTCTTCTATCTTCATCTGTCTTTACTCTGGTTCTACCCTCCTTCCTCTTGTAACCTGATCAGTGGACAAGAGCATTTGTTCTTAAGCCTATTACTTTTATTCCCCCCAACGTTTACTTCAGGCCCATCAACAAGGTAAATACTTTTGAAACCTCCCTTCCTAGAACAATAATTTTCGATCTTTGATAAAATCATTCTGTAGGGCTGAGCCCTCTCAGCTATGAGGAAACTTTGGCCCTATTCTCACTTTTTTCATTACTGAAATATGTACTATATAGATATAAATATAGACACTCATATACACACATGTACACACATACATAAATATATATATGAATACAATATATAGGAGATCACATAGTGTATGTGTACATATACCCACATAAACATACACATATATACATAACATACAGATAAATGTAATATACAGAGCACTTAGTATGATTACTATATATGTGATATATAGTAACATATTGCTATGTTCATGTCCCTTACATACTGTATTCACATGTATTATGTTCATATATGTATTTCAGTAATGAAAAAATATATTACTATAAAATATATTTTGTGGTATATGAAGCAGTTGGATTGCTCAGTGGACAGTGCACTGGGCCTGGAGTCAGGAAGACCTGAGTTCAAATCCAGCCTCAGACACTTACTAGCTGTGTGACCTTGGGCAAGTCACTTAACCCTGTTTACCTCAGTTTCCTCATCTACAAAATAAGCTGGAGAAGGAAATGACAAACCACTCCAGTATCTTTGCCAAGAAAACCCCAAGGGTCACAAAGAGTTAGACCCAACTGAAAATGACTAAACGACAAACCTTGGTCATTTTCCTTCTTTATTCTTTCTTTCTACCCCTCCCCCCAAATAGTTTTCCTAATGCTATTTTTCTACTTGATATATTATTCCAAAGTGCTGACAAGCATGTATTAACATGTTTCTTCAGGATTGCTAGCAAAATATGTATTCTCTTTTGAGAGGAATAGGGTGATATCCATTATAATACAGAAACCTAATTAGACTCAAAATGATAATGCCAGAGGGCATAATTTATTATTAAAAAATATGCAACTTTCAACTGGTTGGTGCTATACGTCCCTTGTCAACTATATTCAGAATGAACCACAAATATGTTAAATAGTAACTATTATGGAAAAAGAAAACCTAGAATCTGAATTGTATGTGTTGCCTAATTATAAACATATGACATAGGGCTTGCTCAAGTCATGGCACAAAATTTTCTGGGTCCAATTATATTTTGAGGTCTCTGATTTAACCACTCATTGAAAAAGTGGTAGGGAGGCCTAAGTGAAAGGAAGTCTCAAACCACTCTCTGTCATAGTAAAATAGTAGGATTTCTTTTCTTTCTTCTTTCTGCTTCTTTCCTTCCTTCCTTCCCTAACTTCCATCCTTCTTTCCTTCCTTCCTTATTTCTTTTTAAATTTTTTAAAAATCCTATAGAATAGGACAGTTTTCTCTTGGAAGCTTAAGAAGCAATCATAGCTGGAGGCAGGAGATTTAAAAAGGTAGTTATTAACATTATTGCTACTATATACTTTTAGGATATGTTTCTTCTGAAATGCTTTTATATTTTAAGGTAATTGATTCTGTCAGTCTTCTTGTGGGGTAGGGAGGATTTGGGAGTTGACATTACTAATCCTCTTTCATGTATAGCAAAATTAAGGCATTGAAAGGTCAGGCAAATACCAGATTGTCTGTGAGGGCAGGAATTCTTTACATCAAAACTTTTATATTTCCTCTAAGTGCCTGGCCTCTGCACACAGTAGGTAGTTAATAAATGTCTGTTGAAGTTTTCTGCCAAATTTGGACAGTAAGTTAGCAATCAATGAAGTCAGAACTAGCACTTTGGATTCTTTTGCTAGTATTCCAGACTTGACTTTACCATTGTTAACAAGTCTTCCTGGAATTGTTAAAACTGTATTCTGCGAAAATCACTGGAAGACCTGAGGTAAGAAAGGAGAAAGACAACTATAACAAAATATGCTAAGCTTTGACGGATGGGACAACCCTGAAGGCAGAAGGAAGGATGAGCACAGTAGCTTAGCTCCTAGCTGCAGTTAACAACCCAAGGCTGCTCAAACTACCCAGTGTTCTCTGTCAGTACTTATTCAGCAAGGAAGCATTCTTTCCACTCCCAGCAGAAAACTGCTTATTGTAATTCGAAGAACTCAGCAGGCTTCCCGCCTTTCTTGTGCAGCTCTTGAGAAGAAACAGGTGTCCAAGACTGGGCACTTTGAAAGCAACTGTCCTCATGACTACAGAAAATATTCCATGGGCACAGAGACCAGGCCCAAAGTTAAGTTCTGAGACATTTATAAATTTATATATAAAATTTATAAAAATGGGTCTAATACATTTTTCCTCCATGTAAACCAACTCCATGAAAGATTTAGATACTCCTTTTCAGGGACAGAGAGACAAGTTGGAATAGTATTGTATTATCAAACCAATCCCTTTAGAAGGATGGATACCAAGAACCAAAGAGAACGGCTGAAAACTTCTCCTCCAACCACATGTCTGAAGAAGACCTGATTCTGATAGAATCCCATGTGTCTCTTCTTGAGGAAGGAAGAGGTCCTGCTACCTCCTGATATTGCTTTACATGATCCCATGATTTCACATTACCAATGCTACCCTCCCCCCTTTTTTTTTGACAACCCAACCTTCTATGGGCCCAATAGAGTCACAAGCAGCACAGTGATCAAAAGAGGGCCAAATTGGTATTAAGTACATCTCAGTTGATAGGATCATATGTTTAGAGCTGAAAGGAATCTTAGATGCCTTGGAAGTCTAAACCTTCCCCTTTTTACATATGACGAAATTGAGGCAAAGACAGGTTAAGTGATGTACCCAAGGTCACCCATCTAGTAAGGAGCTAAGGCAGGATTTCAACTCTGGTTTTCCTAAGTCCAAACCAGAACTCTAATCAGTACTGTACCTAGCTGCCTCACAAGCTAGCTGTGTGAACTTGGGTCAGTCCTTTCACTTTTCTGGCCTTCAGTTTCATTATCTCTAGAACAAGGCTACTGGGTTAGATCAGGCATTCTTAACCTAGAGTTCTTAAACTTAAAAAAAATTTTTTTAATAACTGTATTTCAATATAATTGGGTTCTTTTGAAATCCTTTGCAATTTGTTTTATGCATTTAAAAACTTTCTGAGAAGCATCTATAGGCTTCACCATACTGCCAAAGGGGTCTATGAGATATAAAAGGTTACCAGCCTCTTGAGTTAGGTGATCTTTATGGTTCTTCCAGTTCTGACCTTCCATAAATAAGAATTTATTCTCTAATCCCCCAATTCCCATATTTTGATACCTTTGAATTGCTTCCTAGTTTCCTATTACCAGATTCTTTTTAAATTCATACTAATTTCTTGCTTATGTCCTAGGTACATGGGTCAGACCTTATTTCATAGCTATGCTACCCAACATTATATCTTGTATAGGGAATGTACCTGTGATTTCATTGATAGAAGGAACTCCCAGATGAGTAACCTCCCTTCACCAATGAAGGTCATCATCTTCTCTGGAATTAATAATCTTAGAGAGTTACCTAGAATACTGAGAGGTTAAAAGACTTGCCTGGAGTCACATAGTCAATCTAGAAGAGAAAAGACTGGAACTTGGGTCTTCCTGGCTTCAAGAACATCTTTACTCTTTATATAAGACTGCCTCTCTATCACCATATTAAGTTATTTTATTCTTTCAAAATTGTTCATTATAAGATGACGATCATTTCTAAGAGACAAAAATGAAGGGTTCAAGTTCAAATCAGCTAGTTACATTTACCCTTTCTTGGTTTGGATTTGCTCTTTCCTTTCAAGAAATTAAAATAACTGTACCTGTAGAATTATCTTCCTTAGATCATTATTGCCCAACACACGAGAGGGGTCTGCTGGATCGGTTAGAGTAGTTTTTGGGGGGTTAAGATAGCACCCATGTTGGTCCAAATTACAGTGAGTGTGAATTGTCTTCCCGGAATGCTGTCTATGCAGAACTGCACAACCAATAAACTGGTTCTTCATTTACCCACATGGGCAAAAATGTTACCTTTAAATGCCATACTAACGATAAAGATGATGATGATAATCTATAGTTATGTAGCATTGGTATGGTCTACAAAGCTCCCCTTCCTCTTTCTATTATCTCATTTGATTCTCATTATAAACTTGTGAGGTAGGTAGTAGAGATACTATTATGCCTCTATTTTTGCTTTTCTTTGTATTCTCAGAGCTCAGCACAGTACCTGGCACATAGTAGGGTCTTAAAAATGCTTTTTTAGTTGATTGGACTTGACTTATTATCACCTTCTTTCAGGAGAATCTCAGAAAGGCTGTGACTTGTCCAGTCCCCAGTAAGGGATAGAGCAAGACTAGACCCAGGTCTTCTGACTTTTATTCATTATACTATACTATCATGACTCACAGTTCACTTTTCTCTCCTGCCCTCAAGAGGAATCCAGTCTACAACCACCACTCTGCATTCTGTGTTCAATTGATTTCCAGTCTACAAAGGAAATTACGCTGGCTTTTCCCACAGTGGGAAGGCAATAACTATGGTGGACAGATTGCCTGCCTGATCAAATTGTAAGAAGTAGAACCGTTGATCTTACTTTTTTTTGCCCAAACTGCAATGGTTTATCACATCTCAGTGGTTGTTTTTCACACTTGGCACTGCTCATGGCAATCTCACTTCTAATTTAAAGACTGGAAAAATCAGGTATGTTACTTTATGAGTCCAAAGATGATTTCAGAGGATACTACCTGCAGTATCTGTGGCTAAGGAAGTCTTCCTGGGCCACAGAGAATCTTAGAGCATTCCATCTCTTGGAAATGAAGCCAGGGATGGGGCAGAAAGAAATAATGAGAATGAAGGAATCATCATGCACACACAATATATTAACATCTTCAAAATGAATGCAAATCAGAAGTCAAATGGAAAGGATATCTTGCAGGACTGTCCTTGAGAGCATTCAGAAAACCTGTTTGCTGGGAACCTGTGGAAATGAAACCAAGATTTAACATCAAAGCAATCTCCCTACCCCCTCCCACCCCCAATAAAGTGTAGTTCATGTTGAGCATTGACATCTGCATGAAAATGGTAGATGTCTAAAGATCAATTAGATAATTCTATTCTGTAAGTGCTATAGCATGCAGTTTACTTGTATGAGACTGAGATTCGGCTCAAAGTTATTCAACAAGAATATGGCAAGACTCGTAATCAGACCTAACATCTGCAGGAGATTTTCTGAGCCAGAGCAGATGGATGTCTGCATACTTCCTCATCAATTACGGTTCTGATTACGCCTTTGTTTTCTTCTCCATTTTAATATGAAAACAAAACACCATACACTATTTTTTCCCCTCTGTCATGAAAAGCTGTTTTCTCAAAATCTGTTAACTTTTGAACCTAGAAGTCCTATAAAATGGGCTACCTCATAAAAGACTTCTGCCCCCAGCATAAACAAGATCACAAACTCTGAGTTTGTAACTTAATTCTTTTAGATATAATACATTTAAAATATGAGCTATCAGAGAAAGAAAAAAAATTCCTTTAAGGGCCCGAATAAAATTTCATCTGACCAGAGGACATTATTTTTATTATTTATGCATTGACATGTTACCTTGCTTTTAGAAAAGGAAAAAAAAAGGTCTTCCAGTGGATCTCTTTTACTGGTTGTTGCCAGTAGGGCAGAACTACCATTGATATTATTGGCTAACTAGGTTCCAGCAGGCTTTTGCTTATCTGCTGTCATGTTTTAGGGGACCTGGGCTCCCTTGCAATCGAGCCGTGTAATTGGAGCTGGGTTATAAAGGGGGCCCAGTGAAAATGTGAGCAGTCATTCTTCCTGTCAGTTTAGGTAATAGGACAGCTACCAATTGGAGGTTTGCTTTCCCAGTTCTACAATTCATTCTGGAGCTACCAGAAAAGTTGCATACTCTCCAGCTAACTCATAATTCACTCTTCCCTGTACCTATCCTACATCCCTGTGAAGCAAAGAGTAGCTCTGTGCGTGAATGGGAGTTGATGGGAAATGATGTGAGGAAATGTGTAAGAAACAAACAATGGAAAAATTGATGGTTAAAATGCCTCAGCCCCCATGGACCAGCAAGGATAAAGAAAGCTCTACTTCTTTGCTTTTATGCAAATCTTAACAGTCAAGGACCAAAAGAAGTTTAAGTCTTAAGAAAGATAGTGCAGGGAAGGCAGTCATGATGCAAAATTAGGACACTACAAATGTTATTTCTTACCTCACCCTACTGAAAATAAATGAGATTGTTTTTCTAAAGATTTCATCTTTCTACTTAGAAATCCAGAATTGGGGCTTTCAAAAATTTATGTCCTATGAGTGTAACACATGTTTTTAAGATACCAATATTCTTTACTTTCCTTTGACTTTATCTCTAGCCTTTCTTATTCTGTGGACAGACATGACAGATGGTTTATCAGCTGCAATCAAGAAGATATTGGCCCTTACCAATGTTTTCTGCATTTGGGGATCAGAATAGTGATCACATGAAGACATCCCCCCTTCCTCCAAGGACCACATGATAGATAAGATGGAATTGGGCAAAAGGGTTTCTTTCTTTCTTTTTTGCTAGGCAATGGGGTTAAGTGACTTGCCGAGGGTCTCACAGCTAGTAAGTGTCAAGTGTCTGAAGCCAGAATTGAACTCAGGTCCTTCTGACCCAAGGGCCAGTACTCTATCCACTGTACCACCTAGCTGCCCCAACTTTCTTTCTTTCTTATAGATCTATGTGTTTATGGAAGGGCAGGTAGGGAGAAGGAAAAAAGCATTAGACAAAATGCTTTTGTCTAAGAAAATGTTATGATGTATTGCAGGCTAATAGATCGGTAGAAATTTTTATCTTTTTTAAAAAAATTTTTCCATGGGAAGACTGATGAATAATGCCTAAGAAATACCTAAGAAATCAATGTTGCATAAAAGCAAAAAGTGAAAATGGCTGCTAATAACTGAGGCAAATTTGAAGAAAACTAACTGAAAAATCTTCATTTGAAGACTGTACAATCCAACCCAACTATGTTAACAAGGATTAGGTTGTAACTTCCTGCTTGAGAGTGCATGTTTTGTGTGTGTGTGTGTGTGTGTGTGTGTGTGTGTGTGTGTGTTTACATGCAAGTGTGTGCAGCTGTGTGTATGGGTTTGACTATGTAACAGGGAGGTGGGGGGGATGGAGAGAGAGGGATACATTCACAGAAAGACAGAGGAAGATTTATATCCTTGTAAATAATCTTTTAAAAGTATTGGGTCAGCTCATTAAACACCATCAGATAGACATGAAAGCATTTTGGAGCATTTAAAAGCATCATCCTGATTAGCATCAGTGCAATCTGCTATTGGTACGTTTCCGTTAGTTGTGTTGGGTAGTTACTTCTTTTGAAAATACTACGTGATACTCTCGGTTTTCCCACCCTTACTCTCTCTCTCTTGCTCTGTGTGGTGCTAACTATTCTGGAACCCTGATAACATGCAGAAAAGGTGGCCCTGGGGAACTATAGTCTGCACCATTTGAAGGAGCTGAATAATTTAGAGGCTTCCAAATTGGATCTTAAGTTTCTTCATGGACCCCCACCAAGAATAAATGGCTGTACAATGGTTTTCATGTACATAGTTTGCTTCAAACCAGTCTGTTCCAAATTCAGATGAAAGGATCTTAATTCTAGAATATTGGCACTATTATTTGAAATATATCTTAAAATTTGGGACATTACATTTACTGTAATGTTTAAATACTGAATAATGCCTAAGAAATACCTCTTCTCTGATCCTTTCCTTCCTCCTTCCCCCCTCCCACCCAACCAAATGAAAAAAGGGCAGTAGAAAACTTAGATGCCTAACTTCAGCATTAGCAACTCCATTTGAGGTTTTAGAGCTGCTACGATGAAAGAAGAGGAAGCCTATTTTCAGATTCCTCCGGAAGCATGCCAGCAAGATGCTCTATACCTTCTAATGGGTGGGTTACACTTTAGGAATGCGGATAAGAAATAATGTTAGTCTTTTAATGTTGCTAATGGAACCCTAATGGATCTTTAAAGGCTTAAATTTACAGCCCAAAGCCAATTAACTCCCTTCTCATCACTATCTGACAAGGCAAAGGACAAGAATAAGGGATAAAAGAAATTCCTAGTGATCTTCAGAATGAGGTCTCAGGTTTAGCAGGGAGAGAATAGATAACCTAAACCTCAGCCAAGTCAGCTCAAAATCATTGCAACCAACCCTCTTAGAGTGTTTTCCTCACAGTCACCTCATTCACTCGACAATAAGTGGGTCAAATATCCTACTATGACATCAGAAAATTTTTATTTATGACAAACTCTCTGCATATGTCAGTTAAGCCTTATTTTTAAACAAACTACATTTGAAAGGAAAAGAGATATAAAAAGAAAGGGAAAGAAGTTAAATTACCCAAGAAACCCAGTCCAGTCATATACAATACACTGTTGTTTTTAGGGAACTCTCAGCAAAATCTAGCTCAACTAAATTGTCAGCATTTGAAGTGTGGTCCTTTGGAGTCAAGTGTGGGGTTATCACTTAAAAGAACCACCCACAAAAAGTTGAAGTAACTTGATACTTCTGTGTTTTGAAAGGTAAAAATTATGTAGGTGGTCCCAAGGAACCAAGCTCTGTAAAGGAAAGACTGAATTGGTCACTAAGTTGGAAACCACTCTTGGTAGGATTGAGGAGGGCAATGGGGAAGAGGGAGGGAAGGGAAGAAAAAAAAAGGAAAGGTGAGGAAAAACAAAAGGTGGGGGCAGGTTGGAAATGAGGAAAACGGAAACTGAAGGAAGGGAAAAGAAGAAAAAGAGAACCCTGAATGATCAAAATATTAAATCAAAGCTAAATAAATCAGAAAACCAAAGTCAAGCAAATGATTACATACATAATCTGATTTTGCCAGCATACTTACGAAGAATGACGTGGGTGATAACGAATGCAAATATAAAGACTGTCAGAAAAGACAGAGATAAAATAAACATATAAAAAAATCTGTAGTTTCTTTTCCCCACACAGTTGCCTACCCAGGGACAGTGATGATCAAACCGTTCTGAAATGAAAGAGGCAGAAAAAAAAATATGGAAATCAATTAATAAAATGTCTCTTTACTTGAGGGGAAAAAAACCCCAAAACAAACCTTTGAACAATATACCAAAATGATGACATCATAGGTATTTGTAAACTAACCTTTTAGAGAAGTATTTAGCTTCATGAGATTTCAACAGCAACATTACCCTTTTGTCTAAATTTAAATGCATGATTGAGATGATCTTTCAAAAGAAAAAAAAAAGATGTGCCTTCT
Source organism: Vombatus ursinus (assembly GCF_900497805.2). Taxonomy (NCBI): domain Eukaryota; kingdom Metazoa; phylum Chordata; class Mammalia; order Diprotodontia; family Vombatidae; genus Vombatus; species Vombatus ursinus. The sequence continues at coordinate 20,345,927 of NW_020954953.1, read as the reverse complement.
TATTAAACTGTCACTTCAGAAATGTTAATAGGATTTCTTATCACACTTAGGGTGGAAAAAATAAGACTTCTTTGATTTTATGTGTTAATTCTCACTTAAGGATCTTCTATCAACAATACTCAAATGGATATAGGATCTTATAGTGGGTATCCCCTCTCATAGTGCCTACAATGTCATTCCCATACTATAGATGGAGAACTGTAGTTTACATGGGAATCCTTCGCTAGGATTAGGGAAATTCCCGGACAGAGTATACCTGGAATATCTGAAGGTAAAAAAGTGTTCAATATATGCTTCTTCTTTGCTTTCTTATCCCATTAATTTCTCCCTACCCCAGCTTTGTAGGTCCTTCTCAAAAAATGTTTCTTCTTGATCAATGGTGAATGGTTGTCTTCAAAATATAAGTCTCTAGGACCCTAATCTGCTCCCTATCCCTAGGAGTCTTTCTTGGGTTTTTAAAAGTAAATGTGAGCTTTCTTGTCACCATGACAATTTAAAATGAAATCTTTGATGTATTTATGATTTATTTTTTCCTCTGCAAGTAATGACACAGTGTTTTTCTTTTCTCTACTATTCAGCTGATCTATTCAAAGTGATATTGCAACACACCCACTCACATTTAGGAAGCCTGCACTGTGGGTGGGGAAGAAAAACGTTAGGCATATGACTTATCTCTTTTTTCTGGTTCTTTTCCAAATTCAGTACCCATTTTATTTTCATACAAATAAATATATATGCATATATATACATATATATATATGCACATACACACACACACACACACATTATATACATCTATGTGAGGCGTCACTATAAAGAAACAGCTAATGTCATGAGCCACAGGTTAACTTTACAACAGGATCCTACAAAGGGTCATATATATTATTTTACATGTAATACCTTTATACATACAATATTAGCTGGAATGCCTGTGGGGATATTTGGATCATGGCAACCATTAGAATGACTAGAGCCTTACCAGGAAAATTGAGTATAAACCAAACAACTTTGCCCTGTGGGTACCAACTCCCTCCAATTGCCTCCCAATCTTTTGTTCCCCTAATTACTGGTATCAAAACTCACTGCTCTTGGTGAAAGCCCCATTTCCCTGACAACTTTCCATTTGCCTGTCTATTGAACTTTATCTGGCTCAATCTTATAGTTCCCCAGACCTCACCCTCCTCTGCCCCCTTCATGGTGCCCTTTGGAACCACAAACTTATTGTAAACAAATTCATCATTATAAACTTTTTCCTGTTATACTATTTTTGCCTCATGGCATTAACTGATACCTGGCTTTCCTTTGAGGATGCCATGTTCTTTGCTACTTTCTGAAATGATGGTGGTTCCTTCTTTCAAGTCTTTTAGGAACTGGGGCCTATCTCCCCACCCCAACTAAGCATCTGTCCCTTAAAGTTGGAGAAAGGAGATGAAAGCTTAGCCAGGACAAATGAATGGGTGGCTTTAGGCTAGACCTGAAACATAGAGTCACCCTTATGCCATCCCTCTGTTCTGGTGTTTGCTATGGCTAGGCAGCCATAAGTCATGATCCTAAATAAACACAAACATGTGGAAATAACTCACACTTACCAAAATGAAGACTTAAGAGGAAAAAATCTAGGAGCCCCATTGCCAATGGCACTACCACTAGCCATGCCTTGCACTCCAAGTAGCTTCTCGTACTCTTTCACCAACCTATTTTAAATATTTAATTCCCCCTTCCCCAACCAATGCAGAGGCATTTACTTTTTTTCTCTCCCCCACTCCCCTCCATCAATTGGACAAAAAGGGGGGGGGCAAAAAAGAGTAAACCTTCACAACAAATATCCATAGTCAAGTAAAGCTGTGTGCCCAAAGGACTCTCATTCTGCATTTTTTGAGTCTATCACCCCTCTCTCAAGAAGTAGGAAGCATTCTTCATCTTCAGTTCTCTGAAATTGTGGTTTTACCAGACATTCTGTCTGCTCAAAGGCTAGATTCCAACTCTATTTCCTCTATCTGACAACTTTCCCAAGGAGCTTTAGCCCATATTGTAAGACTTAACCAAATCTATGTTCAACTTTATCTGACTGTTCCCTGTAGCCTTGGCTAAACAGGAACTTCCTACTGGAGGCTATCCTCAATTGTACCCCAACAGTTTCCCACTATCCCTTCCATATTTATATATTGCCACAACTGATAGGGAGAAGAAACTATACTCCTTGCTTCTTCCTCCTGATTCCACATTTTTGCTTGGCTTTCACTCAAAAATGTCACCTCATTTGATGTTGATGATATTCCAGTATACCACTTTCTCTTGATCCTTGTTGCTTCCAGATAATCCCTTCTAGAATACTCTCTCACCTATCTCAATGACTTAGATACCTGGCTTATCGATTTCCTTTCCAGCCCATATTCTGCTGCCATTCTCGATGGCAATAATCACATTGATGACTCTTTCAACAGTTCATCAACCTCCTCAACTCTAATGAACTCCTCTATCCAGCTTCAGTCACCCACACGTTAGATATTCCCATCACTCAAAACTGCTCTACTTCCTAGATTTTGAACTTTGAAATTCTCCTCTCTGACTGCAATTTCCTAAATGCTGCCACACACTGCCAGCTGTATCTGATCTTCAACTTATTACAATCTTTGAGCCTTTGATCCACCCCTGTCCTTCCATGTCTTCCCCCTTGCTCTGGAATCTCACCTCTCCACTCACAGAATTAATTCTATGGTGAGCCACTTCAATAAGCCTTTTTCTCTGCCCTTGAATTCTTCACCCCTGACCTATTGTTGTTTCTGCCTTGTCAACTCTTCTTTCTGGCTAACTCTCAGATATGTTTTCATTGCTTCTATTCTTGAGTGTTGCTGAAGAAACCACACCAGCAGGAGCTACTATAAATTTATGCCGCCTGACTGCTGCGTGACAATATTTGGATTTTTCTCTTGTTGACCCAAGTTGCCTTCCCCATACCGTCTATTGTAAACTTTCTTCCCAAGCCCCAGACTCATTTCCCACCTAACTGTCTCAGCAGATAACCTTGCCTTCTACCTCATTGAAGGGGAAGAGAAGGGAATAAGCATTTCTATAGTACTTACTACATGCCAAGCATGTAGTGCTAACCACTTTACAAATATTACATCATTGAGAACACTGAGGCTACCTACCATGAGTACCTTCATTTCCCCTCCTCCACATCTCAATGATATCCTTGCTCACTGGCAAGACTAACTCTTCTCTATCTGTGCCTCTGAGCACATTCTCTTCTATCTCCTTCATGCTCTTGCTTGATCAACACTTTCTACTCTAGCTTTCATTTTCTCCCTTTTTATTTGCTTCATCTGCTCTAACATTATGCTTAGTAACAAACAAATAATTACTATTAATAGTAGTTAGCATTTGAATAATGTTTTCAAGTATGCAAAGCACTTTACAAATATTATCTTATTTGATCCTTTTAATAATCTTGGGAGGTATGTTATTATCCCTATTTTATAGATGAAGATACTGAAACAGAGAGAGGTTAATGACTTGGCCAGTATCACATAGCTAGTAAGCATCTGAGGACAAATTTGAACTCAGGTCTTTTTGATTCTAAGTCCAGTGCTCTATCCATTACACCACCTAGTTGCCCAACAAACAAATAAACACCCTATTACCCCTTCCAGCTATTACTGTATCTTAGGGGTTCTTCAGTATATCTGTGAGGGAGCTGTCAAGGTTGAGTGATGAATTCCAATAATAACCCACAGTTCTTGGGAGTCTTTCATGAAAGAACTACATCCATTTTCTGGGGCTCCAATTTGCTTTTCTGTTGACTGACAAGTGTCTTAAGAAATTCTGCTTTCTGTCTTATAAAATGGATTATTTTTCTCACTGCACATAGAGATGGTGCTTGTGAAGATGGGTCTGGACTGAGCAGATCAGGTGCTTGGAAACTTGTGAGTAAATTAAAATGTCATCACCACACTATGATCCAGGGGAAACTGGAAAACAATGGTTAAAAATGCTGGGACGTGTTGGTGGGTATTACAAAATGAAAAGGGCTTGGCTGAACTGATGCTGGGATGCTCTTTCCTTTTGTTCTGGCTGTTAAGATTTAGAAGATGTATTGTGTAGCTGTCCAGATCTATAAAAAATGGTGACCTGTACCAAATGACTCAAGAGATCAGCAATGTGGGGAAATGGTATAGTTCTCTGATTATGATGGTATTAATGACACAGTAATAATCATAATTAAATAATAACACATTAATGTTGGTTACCATTATTAGCACTTAAATATATTATGTCATTTGAACCTCAGAGCAGTTTAAGTTTGTGCTATTATTATCCTTACTTATAGATGAAGAAACTGAGGCTCAGAGAGGTTGTGACTTGCCCATAGTCACACAGCTAATAAGTGTCTGAGCTAAGATTTAAAGTCTTCCTGACTTGAAGTTCAGAACTCTATTCACTATGTCACCTAGTTGCTTCATGTAATTATGAACAGACAAATTTTAAAAAATAATATCAGTGCCCCATGAAGAATAGGAGGCAGCTGGACCTCATTTGACAAGAGTTTTGGTAGAGTTTAGGTCTTAGGCCAATGAGGATGGGAACCTTGGGACTGAACTAGTGACACAAATGTCAGTGCACTGGAGAAGCTGAGGATGACTTTTGATGACACTAAAGACATAGTAGTACTCGGATAATGGGGGGGCAGAGCCAAGATGGCAGAGGGAAAGCAGTGACTGTCTTGAGCTCTCTCCCATAGCCCTCCAAATACCTAAAAAAATGGCTCTAAACAAATTCTAAAGCAGCATAATCCACAAAAAGATGGAGTGAAACAAATTTCCAGCCAAAGACAGCCTGGATGGCTGATCTTAAAGGTATATCGCGCCAGGTGGGGAGAGGAGGGCAGTTTGGCGTGGGTGCACAGGCCACAGCGACCCTGGAGCAGGCCTCAGAGGACTGAATCGTGGGCAGCTGTGGGGGTTTCCAGACTTCTCAACCCATAAATGCCAAAGACAACTTGGACGGTCAGTGGGAAAAGTCTGTGACTGCGGTGAGAGAAGGAGCTAGGTCTCAGCCACCCCAGGGGCTGTGGCTGTTCCCTGAGCTTCTGGCCCACAGACTGAGGGGGAATCAAGTAGTTGATCAGAGGGGGATTATAGGGATCTCTTTGCCAGTGCTGAGGCAGGAATCTCTTGCTTTGCCTGTGCTTGGATCTGGGTCACAGTTCTGAGGGGCGGTCCTGGGACGAGGAGGAGTGCTGGCGTGGTGAAGCTTCTTGCAGCGGTGGAGAGAAAACACCTTGCCCCTTATCATAGCACCTTGGAAGAACTGAAAATTTACAGGTCCCTAGAAGTACCTCTGAAAACAGCTGTACAAACCCCCGAAACTTGGGACAGTACATTCCCCACATTGGAAGCAGACTTTTACCTTAACAAAGAGTTTAAAACTCAAGTAATTGGCTGGAATCATGAGTAAGCAGCGCAAAAAGAGTCAGACTATATTATCTTACTTTGGTGACAAAGAAGATCAAAATATACAATCCAAAAAAGACAACGAAGCCAAAGCTCCTACATCCAAAGCCTCCAAGAAGAATATGAATCAGTCCCAGGCCTTGGAAGAGCTCAAAAGGGACTTTGAGAAGCAAGTAAGAGAAGTAGAGGAAAAACTGAGAGTGATGCAAGAAAATCATGAAAAACAAGTCAACAGCTTGCTAAAGGAGATCCAAAAAAATACTGAAGAAAATAACACCCTAAAAAATAGCCTAACCCAAATGGCAAAAGAGGTCCAAAAAGCCAATGAGGAGAAGAATGCCCTAAAAAGCAAAACTGGCCAAATGGAAAAGGAAGTACAAAAGCTTACTGAAGAAAATACTTCCTTAAAAATTAGAATAGAGCAATTAGAAGCTAGTGACTTTATGGGAAATCAAGACACTGTAAAACAAATCCAAAAGAATGAAAAATTAGAAAACAATGTGAAATATCTCACTGGAAAAACAACTGACCTGGAAAATAAATCCAGGAGAGAGAATTTAAAAATTATTGGACTATCTGAAAGCCATGATCAAAAAAAGAGCCTAGATATCATCTTTCAAACTGTCCTGATATTTTAAAACCAGAGGGCAAAATAGAAATTGAAAGAATCCATCGATCTCCTCCTGAAAGAGATCCCCAAAGGAAAACTCCTAGGAATATTGTAGCCAAATTCCAGAGTTCCCAGGTCAAGGAGAAAATATTACAAGCAGCCAGAAAGAAACAATTCAAGCATTGTGGAAACATAATCAGGATAACCCAAGATTTAGCTGCTTCTACATTAAGGGACCGCAGGGCATGGAATATAATATTCCAGAGGGTAAAGGAGATAGGATTACAACCAAGAATCACCTACCCAGCAAAACTGAGTATAATCCTGCAGGGGAAAAAATGGTCATTCAGTAAAATAGAGGACTTTCAAGCATTCTTGATAAAAAGACCAGAGTTGAATAGAAAATTTGACTTTCAAATACAAGACTCAAGTGGAACATGAAGAGGTAAACAGGAAAGAGAAAATCATAAGAGACTTACTAAGGTTGAACTGTTTACATTCCTGCATGGAAAGATGATATTTGTAACTCATGAGACCTTTGTCAGTATTAGGGTAGTTGGAGGGGAAAAAATTATATGTGTGTATATATAGATATAGATAGATAGATAGAGGGCACAGGGTGAGTTGAAAATGAAGGGATCATATCTGGAGAATAAAATTAAGGGGTGAGAGAGGAATATACTAAGAGAAGGAGAAAGGGAGAGGTAGAACGGGGTAAATTATACCACAAAAAAAAAAGAACAGAAAGGAAAAGGCTCTTACAATGGAGGGGAAACGGGGGAAGGTGAGAGGGAATGAGTGAATCTTATTCTCATAGGATTTGACTTAAGGAGGGAATAACATACACACTCAATTGGGTGTGAAAATCTGTCTTACCCTACAGGAAAATGGGGGGGGGGGGAAGGGGACAAGGGAGAAGGGGGATGATAGAGAGGAAGGCATATTGGGAAAGGGAGTAATCAGAAGCAAATACTTCTGAGGAGGGACAGGGTCAAAAGAAAGAAAAAAAAAAGACATAGTGGTACTCATCACATTTGGCATGGGCAACCGAGACAATGGCTTCGAGGTCAACATGGCTACCAGCTGTAAGTGTCTGGAGAGAGAAAGGTAGTCAGTTCCAAATACCAGAATGAATAAGTCAGTAGGCCTGAAGACCAGGTAGGGACAAAGGTGAGCTGGTGATATTGAAGGTAAGGATTTTTGTGTTTTGTTTTTTTTTATTGGGAATCTATAAAAGACAGATTTCATGAGTTACAAGCCAGATAGGTTCGCTGTCAGTCATTTCTATTACCACTAATATAGCTTAGGCTGTACAGAAACATTTTCTTATGGAGTCAGAATATAGGATATGAGGCTCTTAAAGGCCCTGGAATATACCAGGCCTGGACTCATAGGAGTCCAGGTGAGTGAATGAGTGATGAGACAGTTTCAGTACTAGAGACAAAAAAAGAATTGGCTGGTTAACCAAGCTCTCAGTAGAGAAAACTGGTGTTTGGGTTAAACCACTAGGTTCCCCATTTCCCTTGCAAACTGAAGGTCCTTGAAAACACAAGGAACTGCACAATATGGCAACAGTAGAGGTAGAGTGATGTGAAGAAGAGAAAAGTGGATCTTCTCCAAAGACTGGGTCTCCTCATCTCACTCAGGCTAGAGGTGAAGAGGTTTACTGATCAACTAGAGAGCTTTGACTTGCTTTGTTTTTGATCTGGGCCAGTTCACTCCCTCCTTAGGTAATCTGGAAGCTCATCCATCGCTGAGGGTTCACCCTACTGATACGCGTACTGTAGCTTACAACTACTGAGTCCAAGAGTAGCCTCCTACCTTCCGCTTCAGCCTCCTAGATAGATCGGATTATAGGTGGCGCGACCATACCTAGCTTCCATTTTTTAATTTTAAAAATGGAGGGTGGGTGGCGTTGAACTAGATCATCAGTAAGTTTCTACTTTAACTGTGATCTTATGCTATACGATCTCAAGACAAGAAACAGGAATGTTCCACCGAGGTCAGATGTGCTCAGAACTGGTTCCCCATATTTAGCATTTGAAGGTGGGATGCTAACCTCTTTCTGTCAGTCTGAGTAGCTAATGCAGGAGGTGGCAATAACCAACAGTTGGCCCTCATTATTCTTACTGTGCTTTTCAGCATATAGGGAGCTGTCAAAGCCCCCTCATGCCATCCCAAACTCCCTGCCAACAACCTCCTGGACCCAGAAGTGAGCTGTTTTCAATCATGATATCAGTGAAGACAGAAGTTCATTTGACTTTTGATTCTTTCCAACACAAACAACACTTTGGCTAGTTGGTTGGGACATCCCAGAAATGTTCAGATTTGGGCCAAGAAGGCAGGCGACTTGTGCACATGCTCTGTGATGCTTTTTAAAAAAATTTTGGGAGCATGGGAGAAAACAAAAGGGGAAAGCCAAGAACATAAATCATTGCCATTGAGGTTTTATTTCATGATAGTCCCTACCCCACAAAAGCTGCATATACAAGTCAGAGCTAGGTAGGCCTACAGAACAGTCATTCAATAAACATTAAGTGTCTACTCTGTGTTAGGGTTTATGCTAAGAGCTGGGAAAACAAAGAAACGCAAAAGACAGTCCCTGCCCTAAGGAGTTTACAGTCTAATGGGACTAATGTCTAATGAGACAACATGCAAACCACTATGTACAGGCAACATACTGACAGGATGAATTGGAGATAATCAAAAGAGGGAAGACATTAGCATTAAAGGGGATTGGGAAAGGCTTCTTGTAGAAGGTGTGATGTTATCTGAGACTTGAAGGAAGTCAGGGAAGCCAGGAGGCAGAGATGAGAGGGACCAAAGAAGACCCTACATTTTTCCTACAGAAAGCGGTGGCCTTTGACTATCACAACCACCAGAACAAGATGGCTACTGAGCCCTTCATGAAGATCCTGGGTAGATAAAGTTCAGGCCTGTAAGAAGTTGGCCAGGTGAAATTACTTTTCAATAAAGTATCTGAAAGGTACAGTCTGAGGATGGAGGCTATGTTGGTATCAGAGGAAATGGGAAGAAATGAAATCCAGAACAGGGATGAACAGGAATAACATTTACAAGATGGGTTAAGGTACATGGGAAAACCATCCACTGGGGACACAGAAGTGAGCATGGTATAGAAAGCTGGGGTCAAGTACCCTGGGTTGGAAGATATTGTTGATGGATCTGAAATGGATAGTTTGAGCTGTTTATCTGATTGACAGTGAGTTCTATATTTTGGGTTTTGGTCACTCACGACTCCTTTTGCAGAGATATGGGTATGTAGCTATGTGCATTGTTTCATTGAAGCAGAGATTCTAACTATGAATGGTAATACCTAAATACACAATAATAATAAAGACGAAAGCTAGAATTTATGTAGTACTTTAAGGTTTGCAAAGTACTTTACAAATACTATCTCATTTGGTCCTCACAACACTAGGAGGCAGATCCTATTATTCTTTCCCACTTTACAGTTGAGGAAACTGAGGCAGAAGTTAAGTGACATGTCCAGGGTTACACCAATGAAAATGCCTGAGAAAGGATTTGAACTCAGGTCTTCCTGATTCAAGGCCAAGTGCTCTAGCCAGGGTATTCCTTAGCCTCTGGAGTGATACTCAAGTTACCTAGCTTTTTAAATAAATCAAAAGTGGAAAACACCTACCACCAAGGAAGGAAAATTAGCTTGTGAAGTCTTATTGTTACTAATAAGATGCCTGCATTTGATCCACCCTTGCTTTAACAACCTATTAAGGACAATTGCTATGGGGGAAGAAGGAAGGTGTTTAGTTGTTTTTTTTTTAATTCAAAAGTGGTATTATTGTTAAACTAGAAACCTACAATACTGTGGTTTCCTAATAGAATAGGAAGAATAACTGAACGGCAAAAATGATAGCTGAATGGGTATAAGACAGTCCTGATGGAGTATGGCATACTTAAAAAATTGGGGATATGTATTACAAGAATTTTGCTTTTTCAATAGTAGAGGATGAAGAGAGAAAATCAATTTTTGTTAACTAAAAACATTTAAAATTTTTTATTAAAAAAAAAACCAGAACTAGTGTTGCCTTTGCAATTGGTAACAAATGTGCAACTCTCTAGAAGACAAGTTGAAAGGAATGCATCTTTAGGACCTTTTCTTATTCGATGCTCCTTCTTGGCTGACAACAACCTGATTGCACAAAATGAAGTTATTTGGTCATTTTTGACTCTTTGTAACCCCATTTGGGGTTTTCTTGGCAAAGATATTGGAGTGGTTTGCTATTACTTCTCCAGTTTACTTTACAGATGAGGAAACTGAGGCAAACAGGATTAGTGACTTGCCCAAGGTCATGCAGCTAGTAAGTGTCTAAGGCTGGATTTGAACTCAGGAAGATGAGTCTTCCTGACCCCAGTCTCGTCGCTATCTCCACTGTATCATCAAGTTGCCTGACAAATTGAAGACTACTGCCCTTTCTCAGCTAGGAATATAGGGATGCAGAAATGCTCTCATTCAGCTTTTCTTATTGGTAAACAAAAGAGAACTTTTGTGGCCGTCCTAGAAAAACCAAATAGCAGTTGAGGAGAGGAAGGAAAGCTTCATATCTAAGATGGTGATCAGACTGTCTCTTGCTTTTTTTTTTTTAAGGCAATTGGGGTTAAGTGACTTGCCCAGGGTCACACAGCTAGTAAGTGTCAAGCGTTTGGTCTGAGGCTGGATTTGAACTCAGGTCCTCCTGACTTCAGGGCCGGTGCTCTATCCACTGCACCACCTAGCTGCCCCTGATTAGACTGTCTCTTGAAGAAATAAATGGACTCTATGAGGACAGGTTATAAAGAAGGGCCTTCCAGGCATGGAGGACAGTTAGCGTAAATTCCTGAAGATAGGAGATAGAGTATTATGTATGAGAACTAGAAAGAAGGTCAATTTGACTGAATTATAGAATATGGGAATGGGATTAATATAAACTAAGAATGGTAAGGTAGGTTGGGACCAGGTCATGAAAGGTTTTAAAAACTTAACTGAAGAGTCTAAATTTCATCCTAGATGCAATAGAAAGCCACTAGAGTTTATTGGCTATGAGAGTGACATGGTTGGATGACTGCTTAAGGAAAGTCACCATGGCATTTGTGTAGACGCTTGATTGGAATGGAGAGAGACTTGAGGCAGGGAGATCAATCAGGTGACCATTTCAATAGTCTTGGTGAAAGGTCATGAGGTCCTGAACTAAGGTGATATTGTTTGTGAATAGAGAGAAGGTGGCACAGGTGAAAAGATGATGTGGAGGGAGAAATGACAAAATTTAACAACTGCTTAGATATATGGGAGGAGGGAAAGAAAGGAGCTAAGGTTACAAATCTAGGATACTGGAAGAAGGTGGTACATTTGACCAAAATTTTGGTGAGTTAGGGAGAAAGATAATGAGTTTTATTTTCAATGTGTTTGGTTTGAGCTGTCTCTGGGATAGCCATTTTTAAATATTCAATAGACAGTTGATATTAGAGACTGAAATTCAGGAGAAAGACTGAAGCTGAGGGACACATAGATCTGTCAGCCATCTGCATAGAGGTGATAAGTACATCCATGAGAGCTCATGACATCATAGAGGAGAGAAGTGAAAAGAGAAGAGGACTCAGGACAGCTCTAGGAAAGACCCACAGATAGGGTATGTGATAGGGAGGGTAGTCTAGCAAAGAAGGCAGTTAGATGTCTTAGTGAACAGAGTGCTGGGCCTGGACTCAGGAAGACCTGAGTTCAAATCCAGCCTCAGACACTTACTACCTGTGTGACCCTGGGCAAGTCACTTAACTGACCTGTGTTTGCCTTAATCCACTGGAGAAGGAAATGGCAAACCACTTCCAGTACCTTTGCCAAGAAGACCCCATACGGGGTCACAAAGAGTCACACACGTCAGAATGACTGAACAACAATCAGAAATGGAGATGCAGGAGGAGCAGTCAGACAGATAAATACAACTTCAGAACACTGTTTAAGAAAATAAACACAGACCTCAATAACTGCAAACATACTAATTGCTTGTGGGTATGCTGAGTCTATATAATAAAAATGATAGTGCTATCTCAATTGATTTACTTATTCAGTTCCATACAAATGAAATTAACAAAGGATTATTTTTGAGTTACGAAAAAATAATAAAATTCACTTGAAGGAACTAAAGGTCAAGAATCTCAAGGGAAATAATGAAAATATATAGGAAGGAAAGGGTTTTAGTGGTAACAGATTTCAAACTATACTGCAAAGCAGTATTCATCAAAATGATTTCATATTATTTGAAAAATGGAGGAAAAGATTAGAGAAATGATTTTGTATTGTTTAAAATTTAGAGGAAGGAAAAAACCTAGTAGTCTAATGCTTGATAAACCCAAAGACCCCATCTGGGGTCTATTTTTTTTTTTTGGCTAGACAATGGAATTAAGTGACTTGCCCAGGGTCACACAATGACAGTGTCAAGTGTCTGAGGCTGGATTTGAACTCAGGTCCTCCTGACTCCAGGGCCGGTGCTCTATCCACTGCGCCACCTAGCTGCCCCATCTAGGGTCTATTTGACAAAAATTGCTAGGAAAACTGTAAAGTAGTCTGGCAGAATTTAGGTTTAGAAAACACTTTAAACTACATATAGAGTTCCAAATGGATACTTTACTTAGATATAAAAGATGGCATCATTAGCAAATTAGAGAAGCAAGGAACAAGTATTTATCAAAATATCTAAATGTAGGTGCAGCACTGGCCCTGGAGTCAGGAGAACCTGAGTTCAAATCCAGCTTCAGACACTTGACACTAGTTGTGTGACCCTGGACAAGTCACTTAACCATATTGCCTAGCCAAGTAAAAAAAATCTAAATGTATTAAAGGCCATTAAGAACCTGAGATTGCCCAGAATAAGTAAAATTACAATATGGCTCACTTAATGTGAAAAACTCTTGAAAACCACAAGGAGATGAAAACTCATGCTACACAATTAAATATTTTAAAAGATAGAAGCAGGAATAGTAAGAGGGTTTACATTTAATTTATATTTATGTCCATAAATTCCTAGAAAATGTAAATGCCCAGGAAAAAAAGGGAAAACTTTTTTGATTGGGAAGTTACTCTCTCTTCCCCCCTGAGAATTTGCTTTTTTATTTTCTAGAAATTGAAAAAAACTGAAAAAGTTTTGATGTTTTTTAAAAAAAGATTAATAAAATGTTTGATGAGATGTTCATAAAGTGACCCAGACTTCCCCCCTTCTCAAAGCTGTGAAAGAGGAAGATTTTTACATTAAAAAAAAAACAAAACAAAAAAAACCAGTACTCTTTGATCATTGCAATTCCTGAACATAAAGGGATTCATGCTGTTGCAGATCTCTTGGATCTAAGATTCAAAGGTGGACATGGAAGTGATGATAATAACAGTATCACCACCCTTGGCAAAACAAGCTTCAAGCTTGGGGTTCAATATTGGAAATAGAATTTCAAATATTACCGAAGATAACTTCTTTTGGTATCTGTCTAGGAATGTAGGTGGGTTCACAGAAAACCCATCTGACTTGCAAGTGAATTGGATTTAAGTGAGGGAGGGCTGTGCAAAGTCACCACCCTCACTTTCTCCTCCTGAGTCATCATCTGGTTCCAGAGGTAAGATATAGATCAAGATGACTGGAGATTGCCCCAGAGGCAGTGGGAGACCTTGCCCTTTTAAGCTTAGGTCTTTCCCAGGAGTCATTTTGACTAAGGCAATGTCCATTCAGTGATAAAGGCCAGGTAAGAAAAGAAGCAAAGAATGGCCTCCTTTACCTAGTCAAAAAAAAAAAAAAAAATCAATCTGGGAAGGGAAGACCCTCAGGGTTTCTGGCCAAAAAAGAAACAACTGCTATTTACACACACAATGAGCCAATGGAGTCCAGACAATGACCAGATGAAGCTTGGGCTGGGACCTATTGTTGGCCCAATCAATGAAAGCCAGAGTGATTTAGGTTTAAGGAATGGTCCTTTAAAAAAAAAAAGAAAAGAAAGAAAGAGGGGGCAGCTAGGTTGCGCAGTGGTTAGAGCACTGGCCCTGAAGTTAGGAGGACCTAAGTTCAAATCTGGCCTCTGACTAAACACTTGACACTTACTAGCTGTGTGACTCTGGGCAAGTCACTTAACCCCAATTGCCTTAAAATAAAAAAAGAAAGAAAGAAATCTAAAAGAAATCTAACCTATAAACCCCAAAATATCTTGCAAAGTTTCAGCGATCAAAAGTTACATTTCTTTGCGCACAGCACCCACCCACAGATAAGGGTATGATTCCCTATGTGGACAGAGGGAGAGGTAAAGAAAGAAGGAGGGAGGGAAGGAAGAAAAGAAAGAAGGGAGGGAGGAGCTGTGTTGCCCAACTGGAACTGGTCAGTTGGGTCCCCAGTGGGGCAGCTACTACTACTCACAGATAGCTGTTTGTCCTTCTTTCTCAAAGAGGACCACGACATCAAGGAAGGTGATGTTATGACTCCCCTGAGCCATAGCAAGGACTTTCTTTGAAATGTTTTAAATAGGAAAAGAGAGGAGCTTAATGAGATCATTTCCCAAATCTTTTGTGTTTGGTGAAGACTGAGCTGAGATCCCATCTCTAAAAGGCCAGAGTAGAAGAGAGAACCAGCCAACTCTAGTATTGTCACAGGAAAAATTTAGCAGCTAGGTGGCATAGGGGATCAAATGTTGGACTTGAAGTGGGAAAGTTCAAGAACACTTCTGAGTGATGTTGATTATTATAAATACCCAACTTAACTACAAAAGACCTACGAAGGAAGATGCTATCTTCATCTTTAAAAAAAAATGAGGCAACTGACTTCTAAGGTTCCTTTCTCCTCTAAATCTCTCATTGTCAGGGCAAACCCACTTTTGGAAAAAGCAGCAATAACACAATCTTATGAAACAGGTCTCTTTTCTACGGAAGTCAAAATGATTTAATACATTTTCTCGTTTATTCTCTCAACATCTCCCGGTTGGGAAGTCCTAAGAGGAGGCAGGGTGACTTGCTCCAAGGCAATCTTCTCTGATGTTATTTCCCCATTATGAGGGGCATGGTTTTCCAAAACACTCCACCTCAGAAGAAGCTAACCACAACCTAGAGATGGAGAATGTCCCGGTGTAAAACGATGCAAAGTGAGAAACATGGCTGCTTTGACTAAACCCATTTTTCCAGGAGTCAGAGTTCATTGTATCTTTATTATGGTACACAATTAGATACTTCTGGAAAGGAACAATGTTTTAAAAACTATAAGGAGAATCCCCTGGAATTGGGGGGGGGAGGCAATAAAAGCAATCTGAAACTATAAAATATTATATAAATACCACCCACCAGCCTGTAGGGGTAGGGGTGGGGGAGCCTTGCTTTTTAAACATCTACAGATAGGTATTGTTTATGCTGTAAAGCATAATAGCACTCCACTGAGTCACTATGGTCTAGCATGTAGACCTGTATTTATTTAAAAAAACCAAACCAAACCAAACCACACCAACCAAAACAGAAGTCAGAGGGCTAGTCAGCATTCCATGGTTTCTACTGCTCTGGGACTGAGCTCTCCTCTATCCTGTCGTAGATTAAAATCCTGTAACAGCGGGTTTTGAGAAATGAGGACCATACTGTAACTAAGGCAGGGCCATCAGGGCTTTGCCTAGGGTGCCATTTGGGGGCAAATTTGCTTCCTTTCTGATGAAGGTATACTTCCTTCCCCAGACAGTTCCAAGACATTCATCCCCATGCTCAGTGGTCCTCTGATGGCCTGTACCAAACAGCGTGATCCTCCTCTATGACCTGGCCCTCAGTTCCTAATTCTAGGGTCATACTATTTTGGCACCTTTTTCCTAGGGCTCATCCTCATGTTTACAATCCCCACAGAGGGATAGGCTATACTTTCTGAAAGATTTTCTGGCTCATTTTCCTGACACCACTGAAAACTTCAACGTGTGTGCATGTGCATGTCTGTGTGTGCATACACACACACATGCATCTTCCTCCAGATGAAAGAATTCCTAGTTATGGTTCTGGCCATGGTAGGAAGATACATGATTCTGGCCACAGAAAAATTACAGGATACCCAAAGGATTTGCAAAGATAAGTGCTGACCCCACCACTAGGGAGCTTTTGGAAAAAAAAAAAGTACAAAAAAATAGGCAAACATTGTTCTGATTTATAAAACAGGCAAGGTGAATTTTTCAAATTAGAGGATGGTGACCTTCACTTCAATTCCTGACAAAACTCTAGAATAAATTATTAAAGGGGTGCTTGGTGATCGTGTAGAATGGGAAATAATGATCATTACGATCCAATATAGCCCTGCAAGGTAGGTACTATTATTATTTACATTTTACAACTGAGGAAACAGAGGTAAATAGAGGTTAAAGTGACTTGTCCAGAGTCACTCAGCTAGTAAGGGGATAGGAAGATATTGAGGAAAGGAAGATATCGAGGAAAGGGAAAGAGTAAGCAAAATACAGAAACAGACAGAAAGGCAGAGAGAGGAGCAGAAAGACAGAGGGAAGAATAGAGACAGATACAGAGCCCATACCTTATTTTTTTTTAAAGAAGGGAGATAGAGAAAAATGGCTCATTGATGAGAATACTTTCACTGTAGAGAGAGCAACATGTAGGTGTTATATCTAAAAGGTAGCAGGGCACCTGTGTGTGTTAACAGCATTTATTTACCTGCTGGTGTTACTAGATTGGCTAAGGTCATTCTGCAGCAGTGTGGTTAGGCACTATGTAAATAGGACTATATTTTCAGTGTAAACAAGTCGGTATCATCACAATTATCCTTTTGTGTCCTGGGTCCCATCCAAGTGTAACAGTTGTCTGTGGACCCTTATAGCATCCATCCAAAGGAAAATGGAGGTGGAGGGAGCAGGTGATGGGTCTTTTGTTGAATGTTTCTGAGTGAGTGATTGGTAAAAATTCCTAGTTGTCTTTTCTGTTTCTAGCAGTATGGAATCAGGGCAATTAAACACTAAAGGAGGGAAATGACCAGTGAGTACTCATAAACTTGGCTGTTTCCTTCTTTAGCTATTGTATGGTTTATTTGGACTTGAAAGACTGAGGTTATCTATGATTCTCTGTTCCTATGATCTTAAGACTGACACTCCCCACTGAACTCTTTGGCTTCTCCAAAGGATATGCATAACCTAGAGGTATTGGCTCTTTGACAAAAACTTTCCTAAAAAACAGGGACAGAGATTTTTTTTTTCAGGAGGAAGGGAGGTGAAATTAATTAGATAATTATTCTATCATCTTCCTTCCAAATTTCTCTTATCCAGACTCATTACAGAATGGGTCATTCTGGATAAGTGAATTATCCAGACACTTAACGGTTTTCTTCTCAGCACAGATGGCAGAGCCATTCCAACTTTTGTCTTCTGACTCTGGCCGCTGCTACCCTAGCCGCTTCTGTTGCCCTCCTTCCACTTGCCTCTGCTATTGTGTGCTTTTTCTAACCTCTCACACTCATTGACAACTTTTCTCTTTTTTCACACTTTTTCTTATCTTTCAGAATAGACAGGTCATGCATGGACTGCCCTGATACTACAGAAAGGCTGACCTTAGATAAAACTATCTGGCCACTCACAGCACTCCTTTCATTTTGCCAAGGAGACCACTAATCACAACATGTCACATGGAAACTTCATGCCTTCAGCTCTTCTCAGATGTCTTCCTTGTTGCTGTGGCTGTTCCTTCACTGCAATAGACGTCTCCCTGGAAATTCCTCAGTCATTCTGAATTCTTTGGGGTTCCAGAAAGCTGATCTGAGGTTTTATTATACTCTAGACATAGTTTCTGGTAACTACGGCAACAGTTGACATTAAAAATAAATGTAGGTTTTGGAAGAAATACATTTTTCAAGAATATTTCCCTTTTAGGCTACAGATAAATCTGTGGTACATTTTAGAAAACTGTGAAGATGAAATGCTGTGATGGACACGTGTGATATTGAGAACTATTGGAAGTGCCATGTTTGTGAGGAAGGGGGTTTAAAACTACTTAGTTATTTGAACATGACTGAAACATCGTATTACAAGGGAGACTCACAAAATCATATGGTGAACTTCCTGTCTTACAGTGAAGTTTCAGCATGATCAAAGATGAAGAAATGGTAATTTTTCTAGTTCATCAGACCGAAAAAACCCAAACCATACATCAAGAACTAGTAGGCAATGGTTTTGCACAGACATACCATTTGGTGGTACAAATGATCACTTTTGTCATGCAATAAACAAGCTGCCACTCCATTAGGATATGATTGGAAAGTTAACTCAGGCTCACCAAAGCAAGAAAATATTGCAAGACATAATGATACTCTGGCTACCTCTCAATAGAAAGCGATGGGAAATGTACCACATAAAACTTCAGTGGGACTTGGATACTACAGTTACTTGAAACTTTATTAAAGAAAATGTTGGGTTTGTTTGTTTAGAAAGTGCTTAGTTTAAAAAAAATTCTTTCTTTTAATAGAAAGAATTTAAAAGATTCTTTCTATTAAATATCAATTAATCAAGCAAGTGTGCACTATGTGCCATGCACTGTACTAGGTGCTGAGGATACAAAGACATAGGTGAAATGGTCCCTGCCCTCAAGTGGCTTAGAGTTCATAGTGGAAGACAACATGCACACATGTAAGTGGCTGAAAGGAAATTTCAACAATATTCTAGAAAAGGATATAACTCCTCAATGAAGGATTTTTTTTTTAAACAATCATTCTTTTTGCAGCTAGGTGGCGCAGTAGATAGAGTGCTGGGCCTGGAGTCAGGAAGACTCTTCTTTGTGAGTTCAAATCTGGCCTCAGACACTTTCTAGCTGTGTGACCCTAGGCCAGTCACTTAACCCTGTTTGCCTCAGTTTCCTCATCTGTAAAATGAGCTGGAGAAGGAAATGGCAAACCACTTCAGTATCTTTGCTAAGAAAACACCAAATGGGGTCACTACAAGTCAGACACGACTGAAAAACGACTGAACAACAAAACAAATAAGTGGTATATATGTTAGTTATCATTATTAATAATATTGTTATTAAATATCAATAAATATAACCCACATAGACAAAAGCTCTTTGGGGTCCTGAATAACTTTTAAGCATATAAAAAGGTTCCTAAGACCAAAAAGCTTGAGAACCACTGGACTACATGATTTTTAAAGATCTGAATCCTAAATCCTACAAATGCAGGATTGCACTGATGTGCTTTGGCCAATTCCCTATGACTATTACTAAGTCATAGATGGGTTGAATCCGTCATCCATGAAAGGAATTCTCTCATACTGATGAAATCACAGATGTGTAATTTGTATATTTGGATTCAGTCTGTAGCCAGATGGCATAGAATTGAGCTAGAAGGGATCTAAGAGGAGGTTAAGTGATTTTCCCAAGGTCATACATCAGTTGCGAGCTTAATAAATGTTTCCTGACTGACTTATTGACTGACAAACCCTCTGACTTTGGAGCCAATGTTCTTTCCACCGAACCTCTCTCTGTCATTCTGGATTCTCTGATTCCGTTGGAGTTCAGTAACATGGAAGCCTAAACCAAACAATGTTATATTCTTCCCACCCTGCTCCAGGTCCCTGCCAAAGAGTTGCCTTTATCTCATTTCCTGTCAAATCTTATATGGCAATCACATTGCTTCTCACAAGGTATAAGGAATAAAGACTAGAGATATGATTTCACCGGCACAGGGAACTTCCTGATGAAGAAACTCCCTCCTACTAATTCAAGTTGGTACCCTCTGCAACTATAGAGTGTTGGAGAGAGGCCTAGAGTACCAAGACGTTAAGTGACTTTCATACAGGCCATACAGTAGCTAGCATGTGCCAGACGAAGGACGTGGATTTCTTTTCATAATAGTTATAAAAGAAGAAAACCTTAAAAATAACCATGACAAATGTGAGTTCTTCTTTTGACAGGTTGTCTCTCTTTGAGGGTCATTTGGTCCACTTCCTTTACTTTACAGATGAAGAAAATGAAGTTAAATTACTTCTCAGATTTCTTCTATCTTATCATTTCCACTTGTTTCATGGAGCTCATACATAGGGCTACCAAGAGATCATTTGCTAAATTCAAAATTGGCATGGATGACTTGGTTTTACGATTTCAGAAGAATACAAATATCTTCCATAGAAAGAGTTCTTCTTTTAATTTTCAAAATACTTTCTTATACATTGTACTTTTTTATCCTCATAATTATTTTTTTGTGAGAAAATTCAGCAAATGAAGCTGATTAGTCTCTTTCCCTGACCCCTCCCAGCTTGACCAGACAAAGCACAAATACTAGGACATGATAAAAAAAAAATCTCTTTATAATTGAGAAAAAAAAATACCAGCCTGAAATACTTCAAGATATGTTTAACTTTAGTCTTCAGAAATCTTATTAGCCATCCCAGGATAAAAGTTTCTGGATGGATTTTTCAAACTAAACCAAACCAAAACAGCTATCATATGACATTTAGTCTAAATTACTGGTTTCTTATTGAAAAGGAAGCTGATGGTGGTAAACATTAGCATCCAGAAGCAGCAGCAGAGCACAGCAAGTTTGTGTGTATGTGTATGTGTGCGTGTGTGTGTGTAAGTATATACACCAGGTTTTCAAGTTGTTTCCAAGTGTTTAGTAGCTCACAGACTTCTGTGTTCAGCTGAGTTCTTTACAGGCCCTGAGTCCTTAAGTCTATGGTTCTTTGAACGGATAACACAAATTCACCAAGGTACAATAGGAAGAATCCTGGAACAGAAGATGGTAGGACTAGACTCTGGTCCCAGTTCTGCCACTGACATGCTATGTGACCTTATGCAATTTCCTTAATTCCACTGGGTTCAGTTTATTCATCTATAAAATGGAGATAGTAATACCTGCCTTCCTTACTTCACAAGATTGTAACGATAAGTTAATGGTCGTGAAGTGTTTTGAAAAAATTCATGCTATGGAAAACTTAATATTAAACATCAATACAATTACCAAAACTTGGCAATACTTGGAAAGATTAAAAAGTATTGAATACATAAAAAGTATTATGATGAGGACAAAAAAGGTATTTCTAGTACAAATTGTTGCTATACCCTTAAGTTCTTAACCTTTTTGGTATCAGGGACCCTTTGGCAGTCTGGCCAAGGCTATGGACCCCTTCTCAGAATTATGTTTTTAAATACATAAAATAAAACACAGAATCATAAAAGGAAACCATTACATAGGATTACAAAGGAAAAATAATGAAATGCAGTTATTAGATATTCTATTTCCTCTTCTGCTAATCTGGGCAATAAATATTTTTGTAAATATTCTTCCATTTCACTTAAATTGTTAAATTTATTGGCATGTAATTGGGCAAAATAACTCTTTGTAATTGCTTTAATTTCATCTTCATTAGTGTTATATTCACTATCTGCATTCAGAGAAAGAACTGATAAATATATGTATAAAGTAAGTTTACACATGTATATGTGTATATATCTATATCTCCATATTTTATCTATCTATCTATCTATCTATCTATCTATCCATCTATCTATCTATCTATCCCTATGTGTGTCTAATGGTAGCCATCTCTAGGGTTTGGGGTAGGAGGAGAGGGAAGAGGAAAAAAAGAAAAGCAAAAAATTTACATAATAATTTTTTTATATATTTAAAAGGAATAGCAAGTTGTACATAATAGATTTGCAGTCTCATGTGTAATCATCTTTTTTATTATGCTATGTTATAGATATGCTTGTTTTATTCCATAAATTTAAAAAAATGCAATTATTAAAATATTTTTAAAAAGCCAGGTTTACTGACCCACCAAAATGCAGCGATTCATTTTGACTTTATTAGTTTAAAAAACAAAATGAAACATTGTTTTTACAATTTAGGAAATGGATTGTCATAGCTCATTATTTAAAATGTGCAAACATTATATAACTATATAATTAAAGCACAAAGGATATTATTTGCTTAAAAAAAAAATAGCCCAGACTAACTATACCATTCAAGTCAAACCTATCTACCTCCAAAGGCAAAGAGAATCTTTTTTTTTTAGGTCCCTTCCATCTTAATATTTTTTTTAAATTTTTAATTAATTTATTTTGAATTATCAATAATCACTTGCATAAGCTTTTGAGTTTTAAATTTTTCTCCCTCTCCATTCCCACCTCCCTTTCCAAGATGGCACAAAGAGAATCTTTAGAGAGATATTTCCTTCTTAATGATTGATGGAGCTCACTGAGATGAGGTGAGACAGTCACAACCAGTGTTCACTACTGCTGGGGGTCAGAGATGGTTAGCTCTATCTGGCCCCTAACACCTGCAGAACATCTGATTCACTCCAGGATCCTAGGCAAGTCCAAAATTGGAATAAAAGAGACATCTTAGGATAGACTTGAATATTCCAAGTATCAGGTATTGCCTTATAATATTTTTTAGTCATCTCAGTCACATCTGACTCTTCATTACCCCATTTTGGTTGTTTTTTATTTTTATGCAAAGATATTGGGGTGGTTTACCATTTCCTTCTCCAGCTCATTTTACAGATGAGGAATTGAGGCAAACAGGATTAAGTGACTTGTCCAGGGTCGCCCAGGTACCCAACAATATTAGTTAATATTAACCACTATACACGAAAAGTCTGACGCTTCTAACCTGTGTGATCTTTGAGGAGGAGTTGACCTAATGATCTCTGATGTCTCTGCTAGCTCTCGACCCAGGATCCTACAATACTATAATCTCCAATTATGTTGTGAGCTTGTTAAGGGCAAAGATCAAGTTTTATTTTCCTTTGTGTATTTCTTGGTGCCTAGTACATGCCTTGAATATTTGAGGCATTCAAGTACTTCTTGATTAAAAACGCTTCCATTGAAATAGAGGATCTTAACCTTTTTTTGTGTCATTGATCCCTTTGAGAATCTGGTGAAGCCAATGAGCCCCTTCTCGGAGCAAAGTTTTTAAATGCATGAAATGAAATACATAGGACAACAAACGAAACCAGTTATCTTGAAATACAGTTATTAAATTGTTGTTGTTGTTGTTTTAAAGTAAATGGACCCTAGGTCAAGAATCCTGGCTTTAAAAGACTTCTCTAAATCTCTACATCAAACTAGAGTTAGGAAAACCTAGTTCAAATCTTGCTTCTGACACATACTGTGTGACCATGGATGGGTAAGTCATTTAACCTCTTAATGCTCCATTTCCCTAACACTCTAAGACACAAAGCAATTAATGCTCACTGGTATTCCTCAGTGAAGGGTGGAGATGGGAGGGGGTCAGTACCAGCAATTCCCTACACTTATGAAAACACAGGTATATGAGTATGTATACACATATATAGTTAGTGGACAGCTAGATGGTGCAATGGATAGAGCGCTGGGCCTGGACTGAGGAAGACGGGAATTCAAATCTAGTCTCAGACCCTGTGACCCTGGACAAGTCACTTAAACCTGTCTGCCCCAGTTTCCTCATCTGTAAAATGAACTGGAAAAGGAAATGGCAAACCGCTCCAGTGTCTTTGTCAAGAATACTCAAGTGGGGTCATGAAAAGTCAGATAGGACTGAAACGATTAAACAACATACTTATATACATATATGTATGTATATATGCATGTATATCTATATGTATATGTATCCATTTTGTGATAAAAGGAGATATATGCTTATCTGTACACATACACCCATAAATAGTTGACATATACACTTACACATAGGTTTATATATACACGCATATGTATGCACTTATGCTTATAAGTATAGGAATGTATGTATGTCAATCTATTTTCTTTTGTTATCTCAAAGAGTGTTGATGGGTAGGTATATACGTATGTTAGGTAAAAATGTAGATAGACAAAAATAGACACACTCCCTAATTTTTCTTGCCCTTAAACAGGAGTTGTCTCTTGACTGGAGTTGAGGTGAGAGGAAATTACAGAGTTGGTTTTACAGCTAGAATGGAGTAGGGGAAGAGTATGGGAAAACAGGAAAGCAGCCTTTTGTGACAGCTCTGCTACTATAGTAGTTAACTCTGCTGAATTTTTCAGGGGCTTTCCATGTAGTAAGTCTGTGCTCCTAAAAACTCCGTAGCTAGACCATCAATTTTCCATGGTCACAATGCAACTCTCAAGATCGTCCTGGATAGACTGCATAGAAGGATTTAAGAGTGAAGCAGATGTAATCTCTTTTTCCCCTTTCTTGTGAAAAAGGGTTTATTCTTCATATACTCTAAAATGGGAAGGGAAGTGTGGATGCTCTTGTCATTTCTATCAGGGTTTAGAGAAAAGTTAAATTTTATGAACTGTAAAATGGTGATAAAATGATCTATCCACAGCTGGGATGGGGTTGGGAGGGGAGGTTGTGGTGGCGGATGGAGAGTGGAAAATGGGGTGAGGAACACGATCAAAAGGCAGGGGAACCGAGTTGGCTCTGGTATCCGCCTCCTGAACCAAAAACAATCCGTTAAAGATAATGGATAAATTGCTACATGGTGATCTGATCCTGCTCCTTGAAAGAAGATTTCTCTTCCATGTGAAATGAATGTATTTTCTGAGAGTTCTGAAAGAAATCGGGTTGACAGGCAAGTGAGGATTTTAATAAAAATGGCAAACACAAATCACTGCACGGTTACCAGGCCTTTTCAGCCTAGAGACACTTACAGCCATAGATGCACCATTGCAAAAACCTTGGAAAATGTGTGAAAGGTCAGTGACAATTTTGCAAGCTGGTGAAGCAACTTGCAAACTGAGCAGGATTTTTTAAAAAAAAATTCGTCTTTGTGAAATACTGCAATATCCTTATGTTTTCAGATTTTATTTATAGCAAGAATGTCAATGTCAATATGGTTCAGTTCTTTTAGTAGGACGTCAACTTGGTGGTAATTGGGTGAGGAACACCAATTTAGAGCCCCAACAGTTTAATGTTTCTACTGTGAATGAGCTAAATCAGAGGTTCTTAATCTTTTTTTTCTGCCCTGTACCCCTTTGTCAGTCTGGTGAAGCCTAAGGACCCCTTTCTCAGAATAATGTTTTTAAATGCATAAAATAAAACACATCATATTACAAAGGAAATCAATTATACTGAAATACAGTGATTAATAGGGGCAACTAGGCGGCGCAATGGATAGAGTGCTGGGCCTGGAGTCAGGAAGACTCATCTTGCTGAGTTCAAATCTGGCTTCAGACACTTACCAGCTCTGTGACCCTTGATAAGTCACTTAACCCTGTTTGCCTCAGTTTCCTCATCTGTAAAATGAGCTGGAGAAGGAACTGGCAAAGCACTCCAGTACCTTTGCCAATAAAATCCTAATTGTAGTCACAAAGAATCAGACATGACTGAAAACAACTGAACAACAACATAGTGATTAATATACATATTCAATATATATAGTATGTATACTTATACGCACACACACACACAAACATACATACACACAACATCACAGAAGTGTGATTTTTTAACATCCCTGTTCTCTTTTCCACCCTCTAC
The DNA here is from genome assembly GCF_900497805.2 of Vombatus ursinus. Taxonomy (NCBI): domain Eukaryota; kingdom Metazoa; phylum Chordata; class Mammalia; order Diprotodontia; family Vombatidae; genus Vombatus; species Vombatus ursinus. The sequence goes on along the minus strand of NW_020954953.1, from coordinate 20,320,434 downwards.
CACCATCACTGTAGAAACAGACAGAGGTTGCATGCGACCAAGGGCCATGCTAAATTTTGTTTGTGTTTCACGGATTCCTATGTTCAAAGAATGATGATGAGGCTCTCCATGATTAGCTAAACTGGTCCTCGGACAGTTGACCTAGTTTGTCACTTGAACCATATTTAAAACTTTTACCTCTTGATGGAATCTGGTAGAGCAGAGATGTCAAATACATGGCCTACATATATAGCCTACATCACTCCCAAGTTCAGCCTGAATCATAACATTAAAATGTAATTGGGAAATATTTAACAAAATAAATTAATTTAAAAATATAAACACATGTGGTTTTCTAAGTCAATATGTGGCCCATGGCCCTTTATGTATGTCTCAGTCCCTGTTTCTATTTGAGTTTGACTTCACTCTTCTAGAGCTTATAATTTAATAGGCATAAAGCATCATGATGAGGCATTGGAATGGGACTTTTATGAAGTCTAAATGTCTGTATACATTCACTAGATTTTATTTTCATTTTTGTTAGTTCCCTTGGCCTAGCCACCGTCAGTTGTTTGGAGGAAGTAGTATGGTAATGTTATAATGAAAATATTAATAATATAAGATTTGCTAGAAGAGGCAATAGTGAGTCAAATTAGAAAAGAAAGATGTTTCTAGGCATAATTAGAAGTCAAAAAAAGCATATGGAAGAAATAGTGGGAGGGAATGGAATGATAATTAAGGACCCCCAAGAAGGGAACAAGTGACAAAGTAAAATGCATGGGAAATAAGAATAGATGGATGGAGCCAAAATCATGTTCTGGCAACTGTAAATAGTTTCAACTGGATGAAGATCAAGCAGAGTTCATGTAAAGAGCTGGGGTGAAGAATTACATTTTTAAGATAAAGGTTAAATGTGTAAGAGAAGTGTAGCCCAATATTCTACCTTTCTTCTCCTTCCTATGACCTTGTCCTCCACCAGGATGAAGGGCTTCCATCTAGGAGATACCAAGAGCTGGGCCATCTTCATGCTAATGTTCTAATTGTGTCCTTAGGGCCAAATTATTTGCAATCTTTTCAGTCTTGGGCACTGCTAATGGCCTGAGGCTAGCGAATTCCAACTTATTTGGAGTTCTTATTGTGATTCAGAATTACCTTTTACCGAGGTAAAAAGCCTTTACCCAGATACCTACCTCTTCTAGTCAGCATTTCCCAATCAGCTCAGTCTTCTATCTACCTAATCTCTTCTCCATCCTCATACTTACTAGGACAAGCTGATTTGCCCAGGTCATAAAGCTGGAGTAGCTAGGTGGAGCAGTCATTAGAAGGCTGGGCCTGGAGTTAGGTAGACCTGAATTCAAATCCAACCTCAGATACTTACTAGCTGTGTGACCCTGGGTAAGTCACTTAATCCTATTTGCCTCAGTTTCCTCATCTGTAAAATGAGCTGGAGAAGGAAATGGCAAACCATTCCAGTATCCTTGCCAAGAAAACCCCCAATGGGGTCACAAAGAATCAGGCATCACTGAAATGAATGAACAACAACAATAACAACAAGCCAGGATGAGTCAGACCATGGAATTTGAACCCAGGTCTTCTGACTGTGAGGACAGCTCTCTATCTACCAGACCAAGGAACTGAATTGAATTTCTAATTCATGACAGCAGCCTGTGCAACGACTCCAGATAATCCAGATAGAATTCTTCAAAAAATGATTAACTAAATGCCTGAGTCTTCTGTTTGGCCAAGAATTGAAAAAGGGAGTCTGAAATCTTATTCACATCTTGCATTGCAACTCCAGGAACCTATCTCTGGATTGACAACTGGCTCGTGTTCTTAAGGTTTATAATAACTTATGTTTCTCTCCACAATTCTGGCATCCTACAGGTGCAAAAGCTCCTTGGAATTTGCCACTTTGCAGGTAATATTAGTCCTTTGTGTTCAACCATAAATAACCTAGCTAGGAACAGTTTTTCTCCAGGTTTGTTTCCATTCAGGTCGTAAGATGAAGGGGATAATTAATGGAGAGGAGGAGGCCTACAGGGTTGGATGGAAATGCATCAGAAGTAGGGCAAAAGGGCATTGGTAAGATACTGTGACATGCTTTAAACCATAGAAACTAGTGCCTGCCAGGAAAAGAAGCCTTGAAGTTCAAGCCCTTAGAAAAATATGATAGACAAAAATGAAGGGGTTACATTTTTCTCTGGTTCTAAGTACCATGAAAACATTCCTGATGCACACATTCAGTTGATAACAGTGATTTGAGAAGAATTTACAAGTCCAGATTTCCGTTTGCCTGAGCTGCAATCTGAAGGCAATTGCGGGCTTGGGTGACTAGAGTGTTATATTTGGAGTAAGAAGTGAGTTTATATCTGGCCTCCAATATGAGACTCTGGCTGGGCAAATCACTTAGCCTCAGTTTCCTCAGGAGATATTAATAGCACCTACCTCCAGGGTTGTTGTGAGGATCAAAAGATGTAACATGTAAAAAACTTAGCAGTCTTTAAAGTATATGAAATGCTATCGTTGTTGTTGTTATTCTTTGGCTACTCAGTGAAAATTAGAGCTTAATAAACAATTTCTGGAACCACAGCCCCAATTGCTTATTGAAAAAATTACAGCTTCCAATATTATCTAAGAGAAAATTTGGCTTCTGTTTGGCCAAGAATTGAAAATCCAAATATTCTATACTACACAAATCCAAAATATTCTATACTAAATGTGTCAAATCTTCTGATATGAAAGAAAAAAATAGGGTAGCCCAATTCAATTTAATGTTACCAGCGCTGCTTTCTATTGATAGTAATTCAGATTCCACCACAATCCAGGTAAAGCAGTTTCGTGCTTACTGCTAGTTTAAAAGTCATCCAGGAAAAAAAAAAGTCATCTGGCATAGAAGAGATGTCACATTATCTGCTATTGCAGTTCTCCTGTTACTGGTGGGTAAAAGATTGATTTGGTCTTTAAACAGGTTTTGATTACCTAAAAGCCTCCAATTAAACATGCTAAGCCCATAATATTTTACATTGGATTCAATTCTATTAAATGAATCAAAATGTATTCCTGACAATGCTGCCTTTTTTTTTTTTTTGCTTCCTCATGATGTAAAAGTGACATCTATATATTGTACCAAGGAAACATCTACAAGTTCATTATAGGAGGAAAAGATGCTGCAATTTCCATTCTTGGCTTCCAGTGTTCTACTCAGATTTTATCTTGCAGCAAAAGTAGAATTCTTTCAATAAATGCTTTCTCTCTAAAAATATAACTAGAGCAAACTCTGCAATTACACTTCTTGGTTGGTGACATCTGCTTTCCACGTTTTTTTGTTGAATGCAAAAGGTCCAGATCACTAGTGTGCTAATCAGTCATGCTAATTCCCAAATTTAGTCTAATTAGCTGGAAAATCAAAATGAAACAGGTTTGAATCTCTGTGTTCTTTTTTGAGAGGGTAGTGGGGGATAGTTTTGTGTGTGTGTCTTATTTTAAAGCCAACCTCATATCTTCTCCAAGGAGCATAATCGAGTTCTAGGGTTAGGCAGCCTATAGCTCTCAGTGGTCCCTGAGGTAATTGCTGATATCATTCTACCATTCCTAGCCACATGTACTCATTTATTTTCTCCTTGCTCTTCCTCCTTCTCTCTCTCTTTCTCTTCTTACTTTCTTTTTTCCTGTGTGCATGCTATCTTAGACACCATAATTCCCTTTTGTATAAAAGCACAATATGTGATGCCATCTTCTGGGTTAAAGACCAATTAAATATTAGTACAAGTCAATAAAAAAAAAGTCTTTCTAGAGGTCTGGAAGCCAAAACTCTTTGTGTGTATTATCTTAGCCACCATCCTGAAGGACTAGTAGATTGCCAATGTTGTTCTCATTTTAAAAAAGGGGTTCAGAGGATATACTTAGAACTAAATATTGGTGAATATTACTACTAGCAGATAAGCTTAAAGAAAAAGAAAAGAAAGGATAGTATCATTGAAATTTTATTAAATAAAAATCAATAGGGAATGAGGAAATAATATTTTGATAAGGAACGAATAGAATAAACATAGGAAGATACAGACAAGAGGGAACAAATACAAATAATTTATGTATGAAAAAAGCCTTTACTAATATTCTACTCCAAAAATTATTTTTAAAATGGAATCACTGTGGGATGGCAGAGAATATTTTACTGTGGAAAGGAAACTAGCTTAGAGACAAAAAATAAATGATAGGGTAAAACAGGCAATTCTCTGTATGGGAAAGGGTAAATGTTGGGGTCTCAGAGATAAGAATAAAGATGAGTCAGACTCAAAATTTTCAAAAATAATATATAAGAGCAAGACACAGTGACTGCTTCAGGTTTGCAAATGACATCACAATCTTATAGCTTCCAAAATGCCAAGCCAACTATGATAAATTTCAGGGAAGAAGTATTATCTATAAAAAGAGAATTATCTATAAAAATGGCAGCTGAGCTTCAAAGTGAGCAATTTGTTTAGGGATTACATTCATTTTGGTAGAAAATAATCCAAAATTAAACCCATAGGAGGAAGGTTAATGAACATTCAGCAAAGGGCCTTGGGAGTCATTATGGAATGTTCCCTATTGACACTGCCCCAGCAGCTTCCTTCAGTCAAATGAGGGCAGCAGAATGGTAGGAATTATCAGGAAGGGTATTAGAAACCAAAGAGGGAAAATAATTCACTTTTCTATAAAATTGCGGCTATGATGTTGTCTTTATAGGTTAAATACCAATCAAATATTTTCATAATTCAATTCAAAAAATATCTTCTAAGAGGTCTCGAGAACCAGAACTCTATAGAATCCTTGTTGTCAGACCTCTAGAAAGACCTAACTGATCTGGAAAGCTTCATAGCAGGGTAAAATGATCAAGGGAACACAGAGGGGTGCCCAATGAGAATAGACAAAAAGATTAGGAATCTTCCATCTGGAGAGATGAAAGCTAAGATCTGTTATGATCAGAGTCTATAAAACTGTGAAGGGCACAGAAAGGACAAACTTGCACTTCATGACAAATCACAGTATACTAGAAATAGGATGAAGTAAATGAGGACAAAGAAAAAAAAAGAACTACTTTGAACAGCTAGCACTAAAATTATGGAACTTGTTATCGTACTGAGTGGCAACAGAAATAGGGCTTTGAAAAATTAACCAATGACAGATTCATAATTTTATTACTAAGGGCTGAATTACTAGTGATGCTTTGGGGTAAGTTCATGACCTTGAGGTTTATTTCATGGAGAACAGCACAATCACATCTCCAACAAAATTTCCTGGTTTTCTCTGTCAGAGACAGAATACATGAATGGATGGAGGGATTGTGGGTCTGATCCAGTATAATAATTCTTATGTTATGTTCTTACATTCCCTTTCTCCCCTCCTGTGTCTCATGAATGCTAGCCTGTACCTAAGCGTAGCTTAACTTCTAATGCTGCCTGATGTTAATGAGTTCTATCTAGCCCAATAAAAAGGTGTCTAAGTTTGGGGAACAAACAGCGTGCAGTCGGTGAATGAACAGAATCACAACTCTCTAAGGATGCAGGGGACTTCAGGGGTCATCAGCTGTAATCTTCAGCTCACTTTTACAGAAGGACTTCAAAAGGACTATAATACACAATTGGAGAATTTTTGGGTTATATAAATGTCAGAAGTCGGAAAGATACAATGAAAGATGCACATGTATAACCTATATCAGATTGCTTACTGTCTCAGGGAGGAGGGGAGAGAAGAAGGGAAAGAATCTGGAACTCAAAACTTAAAAAAGACATCTCAAACTGGAAAAAAAAATAAAATAAAGCATAGAGCACACTGGCTAACTCCATGAGATGCCGAATATGCCAGGGGAAAAAAAAAGATACAATGAGAGAGAACAGTCTAGAGTCAGAGAGCCCTGTGCGACCTGGCACCAATAACTCCATCTCCCTTAGCCTTAGTTTCCTTATCTTTAAAATGAAGGGATGGATTAGATTGCTGCTAGAGTTTCTGGCTGTAGATCTATGATCCTGTGATTTTATGTACCTGTTAACTGGACCAAGAAGTCTCCAAACTGAGATTGTTATGTTTCCATACTTTCCATACTTGGCTCCCTATTCTGTGGTAAGGATGCATAAGGGATCTCTCCCCTTTGTCAATATTTCTTCCTCTGGACAAACTTCCAAGCCAACATCAAAACTGGGGCTTCTAAATATAAAGACCTATGTGTAACATTACATGGCCCACCATCCATTCCATAGCCCTCTGTCCCTGCCCCAGCTTTAAATCCCTAGGATTTAAAGGAGGAAAGGACTGCGGCATAATGGGGAGAGTCAGGAAGACCTGAGGTGGTCTCGCCTGGGACACTGGCAAGCTGTGCGACCCCTTAGGCAAGTCTCTTAATCTCTCAGACACTGTTTCCACCATTTATACAGTGAGGGGGTTGGAAAAGACAGCCTCTGAAGTCCTTTCCAGTTCTAAATTTATGATTGTATGAACCTACAACTGAGTTACCTACCGTCAGTATCAGGTCTCCAGCCTTAGCTGTTCACAGACTCTTAAGGCAAAAAACAACTCTACCTCTTGCTCCTCCTATGGCTGCTATTGTCAGCTTCCCTGTCCTCTATAGTCCCCTTCCCACTTATAGAGATGAATCCAAGGAGGGACACTCATTCTCTCTCTCGTAGAATACACCTGGACATCAACCATACTGCAAGGTAGAACAAGGGTGGGGGAGAGGGAAAAAAGGGGGGGGAGACGGAGAGGAAGGAGGAGGAGGAGGAGAAGAGGAGGCAGAGAAAGAAGAGAGGAAGGGAAGGAGAGGGGGGAAGGAGAAGGGGAGAGAGAGGCAGGGAGGAGGGAGGGAGGGATTGAGAAAGAGAAAGGCAAGCAAAGACAGAGTGATGACTAAAGAAAAAGCCTAAGGACCTCAGGCTTAGGGAATTGGGATCAATGACAAGAGGCTACCTTTGTTCGAAGACTAAATTCCATTTGGGTTTTACACTCTAGAAGTATCTAAGAGAAGTGGCTATAGCTAGCTCCTTTTCGTGCAGTATCTGTTCATGGGAAAACAGCTCTCCTTTTGACAAATATCTGCACATAAGCATTCTACATACTGAAAACACACACACACACACACACACAGAGTTTCTCTTTCTACTCACCTACACAGTTATCACAAAGGCTGCAATGAGAGGCACGAGGAGGACGAAAAATCTTGCACGTGAAACAATATTTCAGTTTCACCGTCTGGCCGTTGATGATGACTTCTCTTGTTCGGGGAGGTGGGCGGTACCCCCCTGAACTGGTACCATTTGCTATATCTAGTGGAGAGAAAGGAAAAAGAAACTTCTCAAAAAGAAAAACTTTACAAATTTTTACTCAGGCATTTTGTTGCATCATCCAAGATCTTTTAAGAAATTGGCCACAAGAAGCTTGTGGTATCTGACACCATTTTTACCCCCTCTAACAGAGGAGCAGTCAAACATGGGTGACATTTGTACCAGGAACATTTTCACCTTGTCCTGGTATAGCTTATAGAAAGCACCAAACAACAGATTGTAGAAAATGACATAAAATATCCAACAGCAGCCTGAAACCCCATGGCACAGTTGCTCCCCTTAGGAAAATGGGCACTTATTTTGAATTCTTCAAACTCTTGACTGCTTCTTGTATCTCTTTCAAAAAAGTGTGTCACAAAGGTAAAAGAAGGTATAGCTATCCATTTCCAGTGATGTGGACTTACAGTAACCACGCGTTTTCTGAGAGTAACAGCTGATGATGCTTTTGGTGTAATGATGTTACTGAAGAGAGTGAGGACATTATGTTTAGAGAAGGATTTTTGGGGGGTGTGGCAGGGTTGATGATAGTTGTCTCCAAAAAGTTACAGTGTGGAAGATAAATTGGACTTATTCTGTGTTGTTCTAGAGGGCAGAAATAGAACAATTGTATAGCAGTAACAAAAAGCAAGTTATAATTCAACACAAGGAAGAACTGTCTAGCCATTAGAGCTGCTCAAAAATGGAATTGGCTGCTTCATGAAATAGCGAGTTCCCTCATTACCACTGGGGAGTGGGTTGAACCAGAGAAACATCTAATGCAAAGGATCTATGATTTTATCAGCAGGGGGGAACTCCCAGTGCATGAACACTCATTCCACTAAAGCAGACTTATGGGTGCTCTATATGACTTAGGAGAGTAGTACCAGAAAGTCCGCTGAGTTATGCAAAGGATAAATGACTTGTTCAGGGTCATATAGTTAGTCATTGTCAGAAGTAGGATTTGAACCATGTGGTCAGTCCTGACATTATATCTAGGTCTCTATCTACTATGTCAGACTCTGTCTGTCCTGTATATAGTACTTAGTAAATGTCTCAAATTGATTTCTTCTCCCTAAAATACATATCTCTAATACTAAGAGCCCTTCATGGCACCTGTTTACACATATATAAATATATATGTGTCATCTTCAGCATCGCATCAATACTCAACTATAGGACTATACAGCTAACATCCAGGATTTTCATGCGGTCTATTTCATGGTTCAGAGAAGTTGGCTATTACCTGAAGAGTAAATATTTCTTCGTTCCTTATCCTTACACTGAGTAAATAATTTTCTATATGGTATGATTTCAGAGGTGCCACAAAAGTCCTGCCTCAATCTCACATTCTTTGGTTGGTCCCTGAAATTTCACAATCAAGATTTCAATCTGCTTCACCCTTGGATTTGATAACTGTTAAAAGATCCATCGGAGGGGCAACATTTTAAATTGGTATGGATTCATCACCTTAGAGAGAAGGAAAGAAGGGAACAGGGAACAAGGTCTGATGGGGATTTTGCAGAGGAGATGACAGAGCATCGAGTACTTGAGATAGGAGGAAGAACATCAAGGAGGAGGAAAGGGTTTGAATGAGGTATTGAGAGGTACCAAAGACAAATTCTACCGAATTAGAATCTTTGTCAAGGGCCGGTCCTATTCCACAGAATTATTAAACAAATGTTGAGCAGTTCCCAGGACTCCACACTAGTGAGTCAACTTGGCATGTGCCCTGACAATCAAACACACCTCAGTTTTGACACTACGGATGGCTGCCCCATGTGGTGCCTTTAAGAAAATATTGAGTTATGCTAAAATAAAGAGTAGCCACTAATCTCCAATAATTTCTACTTTAGGACATAATGTGCTATCTCATCCAATTAACATATAGAAAGCTCTTTATAAACCTTAAAGCCTTATATAAATGCTGGCACCTATGTGATGCAGTGGATAGAGTGCCAGACCTGGAGTCAGGAAGACCTGAGTTCAAATTTGGCCTCAGATACTTCCTAGCTATGTGGCCTAGGGCAAGTATTTAGCCATTTGCCTCAGCGTCTTCATCTGTAAAATGGGGATAATAATAGCACCTATCTCCCTGTGTTTTTATAAAGATCAAATAAGATAACAACTGTAAAGTGCATAGACTTGCTACTATGTGCCTGGCACATAGTAGGCACTATTAAAATGTCAGTTATTTATTATTATTTTTGCTGATTATTATAGCTAACACATGACAAGTCTCTCCAGTTCTAACTCATCTGTCTTTTGTGGTCTTAGAGGGGTAACTGTGGCACTGAGACACTGAGTGATTTCCCCATAGTCACACAACCAATATGAGTCAGAGCTAGTATAGACTTGAATTAGGATCATTCTAACTCCAAAGCCAGTGCTCTATCTACTTTAATTACCTCAATTTTGTACACAGTAGGTACTAAATAAATGTTTGTTGAAGACTAAAGAGATGCAAGAGCTTTGTAAACTTTTAAAGGCTATATAAATATGAGTTATTAGTATTTTTACATACTGTAGTCATTTGAAAAGTGAACAAAAATAAATTACTTTAAATGATACATGGATCAGGGCAAACCATTTGTGTGCCCAAGCCAAGTATACGCCAAATGAATCCAAATTAAAAGTAATTTGGTCGTTCATGTAGCTTATATAATTTTTGTTTCTAGTGTTCCTCCAGTTTTCCTAAAAGATATGGTTAGAAAAGAGTGGGGCTACAGATCTGATAGATTTTTTTAAAAGTCAGGATAACAATTTGTATTTAATTAGAAGTCCTCTGAATTTTTTATGAAATTTTCAGAACAAATATGAAGGCCAAGAAAGATTTATTTACTAAATTTCTAATTGGCCATTGATAAATCTGTTGGTGAGCAGGCCTTATGTCAGGTTCTACTGATCTTTCAGTTCTAAGCCTCATCTTTATATGTTTATAACTTTGTTGTAAAGTTGAGCTGGAGGGCAAACTTGAACAGACTTGTTCAATTTGGACTTGGGAGAGGAAAGCAAAAGAGAAACACAAAGAAACTCATGCTTTTTGGTGATATAGCTATAAAACTTAATGGTGTAGACCAGAGATGGGGGTAGGGACCCAGGGGACCTGGGCTCTAGATTCATGTCTCTATTAGCTTAGGCCTGTTAGTAGTTTTCTGCACATGGGGGGAAAATCGCCTTGTCTGCTCATAAGGCTATTTTGAATATGAAATAGGTAATAGATGACAATATCTAATGTCTCTGTGATTTCTACATTGAAAAGTTAAAACCACTGTGCAAATGCATGGTATCTCTAGCAGTTATAATGCTATACATACAACATGAGATTTAATAGGGCTGACTCAGCTGATTGGAAAATAAGCATTTATTAAGTGCATACTATGTGCTGGGCATTGCACTTAGTGCTGTACTGATGTCTCAATAACTTGAACCTTTACTATGAGTATCCAGAGATACCTACATTTCTATTGCCCATTTTGCTTTATGTTATCTTCAAAATGCTCTGCTACCTGTTATTGCCTAGCCACCCCCTGCTACCAGTGTCTCTCTACTAAGTGATTATGCCTTGCCTTGGAAAGTCCATCCCCCAAAGGCATTATGTGGTTGCTACTCATGTCAATCTTGTAACGTACTTTTCTGAGACTGCTAACATAAGACCACTGCGTAGGTGGGTAAGGGGTGGGGGGAGTGTTTGCAATCCTCAGAATGTCTGTGTGGATTATTATTTTTCATTTATTAATATTATTTGAACCTAGCTTTATGTGTCTAAAAAAATTATCTAATCCAAAAAGCTTACCATAGAGGTCAGGCTTCATCCAGAAATGTTCTAGGGAATTCAGATGGTTTTAAGGAATGCTTAGATCCCAGCCAGTACTTGTTTTGGGTCCACCCAAAGTTTGTGTTTTGGGTTTCCCAAAAGAGATCGACTTACCTGCTGATATAGATCTCAAACTGCCCTTCTTTTGGAGACTATCTATTACTTACTTGAGGCCAGTCAGGCAAAAGCCCTTATGCCCTTTTCTAAACTCTATATAATATAACCTCATAAAGAATTGAAAAGGGAGCCATCTCTTTTTTCCATCTCTCTCTCTCCCAAATAACCTAACAAATTTCTTTCTAAAACTATTTCAGATTTTGGGGTTTGTCCTCGTGAATAACACCTGTTGATGGTCACATATGAAGAATGGACCTGGAAACCAATGACTTCAAATCCCCTTCCTTAAAAAAAAAAAGTCTTATCCCAATCTCAGCCTCTAGTAAATGGAGATTATTATACCTCTCTCTTGCCCAAGGAGGCTAAGATGATCCATGCCTGTGAAGTTCCTGCTCTTTTGTCGGATATTGGGGGCCCTGAAGGTTGGTGTTCTGGTCTAATCTTCAATAATGTTGCTTTTTGTTAGGGACAGTTGTGCCCCTAAGTCTTAGTGCCTAGGTGTGGTTTGATAAGAGCTACTTAAAAAACGAAAAACACACCCACAGTCATCTTTAGTTAATGGCAAATGATGACAGGAAATTTTGGAGAAATCCTACTATAGTTCTTTTGGTTTCGGTGAGTCCCATACCCCTAAAGGGTAAAAGGACTTATCTGCCCAGATTTGTTATCAAAGAATCTTGAAAGCTTGAAGAGGGGTTTTCCTTCTTAAAGAATTGTTTCATTCCTGGCAAAGACACATAAACAAAAGAACATAGCATCTTGTGACCATGTCCAAACTAGGTGAACAATAGAAAAGAAGAAACAGGGATGTTTTCCAGTTTTTTTTACTTTAGGAACACTCAATTAGTTGTCTACTTAGCAGTCCTGCTGTAATGGGGGGAGCATTGGTCTTGCTGAAGTCAAAAGACTTGAGTTTGAGCACATGCTCTGCTACTTACTAGCTCCAGGATTACGGTAGATCACTTAACCTCTCTCAGCCTAAGTTTTGTCACCTGTAAAATGGGAGTATTAATACTTGTATTACCTTTCTCAATATGTTGTTGTTGTTCAGGAGCGTCTGACTCTTTATGATCCCATTTTGAATTTTCTTGGCAAAGACACTGGAATGGTTTGTCATTTCCTTTTTCAGCTCATTTTACAGATGAGGAAACCGAGGCAAGGAGGATTACGTGACTTGCCCAGGATCACACAGCTAGTGAATGTTTGAGGCCAGCTTTGGACTCATATTTTCCTGACTTCTGGTCTGGGGCTCTATCCACTGCACCACCTAGTTGCCCCTCTTCAATATGAAAAGTATATAAATTGTTGTTAAATCGTGTCTGACTCTTTGTGAATCTGTGGACCACAGCACACCAATACTGTCTGTGAAATTTTCTAGACAAGGGTACTGGAGTAGTTTGCCATTTCTTTTCCAGTAGATGAAGGCAAACAGAATTAAGTGACTTGCCCAGGGTCACATAGCTAGTAAACGTGTAATGTCAGATTTGAATTCAGGTCTTCCTGATTACAGGCCAGGTAAATCTATCCACTGAGCCAACTGGATGCCTCAAGATATATAAAGTACTACTCAAAACTTAGAAGTTTATTATTATACTATGAATGATACCTCCAAGTTACCTGAGATCTTTTGTAAACTGCATATTATTAAGTTGTATTATTATATCCACTTTAGAAATAGGTGATTTAAATCTTTCCTAATAATGATGGTGGAGCCCATCACAAATCCAGTTGCATCTGGACTTGCCCATCCCTATCCAAAATTCAAGAAAAACTGAACTACGCTGTTGTTTGAGATCCATGATCTTCATCATCTAGGGAACTCCCATTGCGGAAATGCCTCCATCATTAGTGAGGGGCACCACGTTTGTGATTTACAGTCGGAGAGTTGCCTGGGTCACTGGGAGCTTGAGTAACTTGTCTAAGATCACATAGTCAATCTGGGTCAAAGGCAGAATTTGAATCGGCTCCCAGGACCGCTCTCTGGTGATGACTCAGACCAGGCTGCCTCCCAGCGTTACTTACTAAATGCGCATATTTACAATTATGCAATGGAGCTATAATGGAAAAGAAAACATAATGCCCCAAAACTCAAACCCTCAAAGCTGATAGATTAGGAAGTATTATTACCAGGGGATTCTTCTTTCTATCAAAGGATTCACTAGTGGAATCCTTTAAATTGAAAAATACCTCTGAGCACTTATGTTTTACAGTTCATTAACTGAGAGAGGCTGTCAAAGTGGCATCTCAGAAATGATAAGTCAATGGGAAAATATGATTTGAGCTCCATTATGCTTTTCAGAGCACATCTACTGCCTCGAGTGAAGTATACTTGTATAAAATATCATACAAATAGTTGGATTTCACAGCTACTGAATTTTCCTAAGCATCTTTTCATCAGGCCTCTATACAGCTTAAGACTCATAAACTGCATTGCACAATGGTCTCATCTATCTCAAAGGAAGATGAGTTATTTTAATAGCACTTTAACAAGAACTGTTTGATGACTCTGAGAGTGACAAAACCCATGGGAAAATAGAAATGCTGATTAGATTTTAGGTGAGATAATATAGTATCTATCTGAACTCTTTTAAATGTGAGGTAATTGGAGCCAAATGGTCTACTTATAAATGTCTAGGTTCCTCCTTCAAGGGGGTAGAAAACGTGTGTGCTTTGATGCGTTTGTCTCCAGAGGAAATAACAGTGATAATTTTGTCTCTGATAAATCTTCTTGCAGAAAGGTTCAGAATAAGACAGAAACAAATTTTCTCAACAATTTTGTGATGAATATGTTAAATTTAACATAGACATTTAAGACAAACTATTCTAATAGAAGTTCACAGATTCTAATGCAATCCTTTTTTTCTGCTCTTTTTCTTTGGGTGGTTCAGGCTGTGAAAACTGTCAAGTTCACAATTAAAAAATAAAATGATAAAAATGCATTTGAAGATTTATGAAATATGTGACATGTGTTTCTCTTTTATCAATTAGAGTTATTGGTATTTCAATGTAAATATAAGTTTTAAATAAATGCAAAAATGATTCCTGTACAAGGGTCTACTACAGATGGATCTATAAACCTAAGCAATGGAATGTGAAAAGGATGGATTGCTTCTTCAGATTCATTCATTCAGTCAGTCAACAAATGCTTACTATATATCTACTAGGTGACAAGTACTATGTTGAAGGGGAGAACTGGCCTTAGAGGTGAGAAGACCTGGGTTCACATATTGATTTTGTGGCCCTGGACAGATTATTTAATCTCTCAGTGCTCTAGAGTCTAGATAACTCTCTAAGATAGCACAGAAAGAGCTGATCTGCTCACATAGAGGGGCTTTCCTCATCTAGGGGTTCCCAATGAAATCATAGGTTCAGTCCCTATCCTTAGGTTCAAGACAGAGTGCTTATAACTAGGAAATAAGATATACAGGCAATGGGGTATAGAAATCTATCCTGCCCTACAGGAAAATAGAAGGGGAAGGGGATAAGAGAAGGCAGGGGGAGACAGAAGGGAGGGCAAATCAGGGGAAGGGGTATTCAGAATGCATGCCATCTTGGGGTGGGGGTAGGGATGAGAGGAGAAGAAAATTTGGAACTCAAAATCTTATGGAAGTGAATGTTAAAAACTAAAAATAAATTAATTAATATATTTTTCTTAAAAAAAGATCTCTTCTAGCTCTAAACCTGTAATCCTAAAAGCAATACAAATCTGAATTGTATATATTAAAAAAAAAGATAGAGTGCTTATGTAAAGATAAATAAGACCTAGTTTCACTACAAAATATAATTTTCAGAGGTTGCACAGACAATATTGAGAGGGTCAGTAGAAAGCAACAGACTGGAACCAAAAAAAAAAAAAGGGGGCCACAGAATTAAAAGGAAAAGAGAAGATTAAAATATATATGGCAGACCAAAGCATGGCTGGTCTGAAGAACAAGGTAGAGGGAAAATATCCCCTAATAGCTCAGACAAAGGATAGAAAGAATAGAAAATGCTTTGAGGAACACAGAAGACAGTAGAAAAGTTAGGATTTTCTGAGGTCACGACTAAGAACTTCAAATTTTTGTCCTTATGTGGACAATGGAAGGAAATGCAAAGTGAGCATGGTGGAATCTGAGGCTAGCAAAGTGACTTCAAATAGTAAAGAGCTGTACTCCAATGATTCATGTAGATGGCAACCAGAAAAAAAAATCAGAGCCATTTTCTTAAGCACCTGTATTTGTGCTCGACACTGTGCTAAGCAATATGGATACAAAGAGAGGCAAAAGATGGTCTCTGCTCTTAAGGACCTTATAATCTAATGAACTGGAGGCTAGATATAGAGATAAATGCTGGCAGGTTCAGATGAGGAAACTGAGGTGAAGTGACAAAATTGTTAGAACTTTGAGCATTTCCCAAAAGGAGGAGACCCCTGTTACAATTATCATCTGCTACATAATAAAACAAAACAAAAAACCCTGTCATACTCTGATGGGTATCATACACACTATGACACCAGGAAGAATACTTTTGACCAGGGAAGATGGAAGGCAGCCTCTGTTCTGGAATCGATAGTCATAACCTAAATCTGGGTAGCTTGCTGTCTGTTGCAAATCTGAGACACTATTTTGAACTTCTATATGCACTCTGTTACCTACCTGTTTCTTTGTGCTCAGATTTAACCTCAAACCCCAATCCATTGCCTGGAAATTCAGGTTATTTTTCTGCCCATTTCTTCTTGGACTCTGACTTTTTCTGTCCACTATGATTCAAAACCTGGCCTTGTGACTCCTAGATTCCAATCTTGGTTTCACTCTCAGAATTCATCATAGCCATCTCCCACTCTGACCATTGGTCTGGGCCTTTTGTCCTGATGACCCAGCTCATGTAATACAACCCAGCCCCTCATGACCTTCCTTTCTCTGTGACTGTCCATGATCTAGCACTGATAAAAATGAGCAATATGGACAGCAAGTTCTATTCAGAGGATGGAGAGATCACTTTTGGTTATGGTGACTAAAGGAGGTTTCAAGGAAGAGATGAGATTTAAGCTAGCTGGTAAAATTTTTAGAGAGATGAGGGGAAAAGGATATTGCCAAGTAGTGGAAAGACAGGGCAGGGAGATAGATAAGAGATTTGGGAGCAAAGATATAGAACCAGGAAAACAAGAAATATGTACAATGCAGGTATGGAAATAGTGAGAAGTGGTAATAGAACGGAATTGTTCAGAAAGAACAGAGAATTGTAGAAACAGAGTTGGGTTAGACTGTGTGTAGTACATCTCCTACCTGAATTCCCTCTAATTCCCTCAAACTGGCCACCCAGCCTCTGCTTAAACACTTCCAATGTTAGGGTGCTCACTACATTCTGAAGCAGACCACTCCATTTTTTAAAGAGTTTTAATTGTCATTCACCCCCCATTTTATTTTTACCCACTGACCGTAGATCCATAAGACAAGCCTTCAGGTATCTGAAGGTAGAGAAGTTATATATCCCTCTAAATCTTTTGTTCTCTAGGCTCTTTTTTAAGTCCTTGTATGGCATGACTTAAAATCTGATTTCTATCTTGATAGCACTCATCTGAACATGGCTCCAGCTTGTCAGTCTTTCTTAAAATGTATGGTCAAGAATTAAACAGAATATTCCAGAGATGGTCTGACTAAGAAAGACTACTAGGGAACCATTACCTTCCTCATTCTATACACTGTATCGCCACTCATACAGCCTAAGAAAGAATTTATTTTGGAGGATTGCCATGTCATACTATGGACTTATAATGAACTTGCAATACACCAGAACTTCCCACCCTTTTCACATAAACTATTGTTAAACTATATCTTCCTAGTCCCATATTTGTGTTTGAATTTTTTTGGATACAACTGGATGGGGCTATTAATTAGGTAAAGGAATATACATACATATATCACATATTTCTATACTGTAAAGCATTAAGGCAGAGAGAATGACAGCCTGGCACAATAGGCTGCTGGATTGGGTGTCAGGAAGATTGGTGTTCAAATACCCTCTCAACATGTATTAGCTCTGTGATACTGGGCAAATCACTGAACCTCTCCAAATCTCAGCTTCCTTATCTACAAGACGGGAATAATAATAATAATGACCTCATAAAGTTGTTCTGAGCCTCAAATGAGGTAATTATGTTATATAAAGGATGTCGTAAAACTTACCATGCCATGTCAATTTGAGTTATTATTTTGAAATGAATCTGTGATTGCTTGGGTGTGGGGCACTCCTGATACAATACAGATAGGCAATAGTTCTACAACTGATAATCTTATAACGGAGGCTAAATGGTGACAGTGGATTAAGTGCTTGGGCCTATACTCAAAAAGACCTGAGTTCAAATCCAGCTCCAGACACTTACGAGCTGTGTGACCATGGGCAAGTCACTTAATCTGTCTGCCTCAGGTTCCTTGACTGTAAAATGGGGATCTTAATAACACCTATCTCACAGGGTTGTGGTAAATTTCAAATTAGATACTTGTAAAGCATTTAGCACTGTGCTTGGCACATAGTAGGGACTTAATAAACATTTATTCCCTTCCCTCCCTTCTATTTCACTTCTTTTAAAAGTTGCCTAAGATACTTAAGAGGTTAAATGACTTACCACAGGTCACAGAATCAGTATTTGTCAGAGGTAAGACCTGAACCTACAATTCTTCATTCACAGGCACTCACTTTCCTCACTCTAACCACTACGTAATATTGCCTCCCATCTACATCATCATCATCATCATCATCATCATCGTCATCACCACCACCACCACCACCACCACCACCACCACTCTGATTGGAGTTCAGATACAAGAATGGTCCTGGGACAATTCACTTTCCTACCACTGTTCTTTTATGTTTAATGTGTGTTAGATTATTGTGCAGGTGAAAAAAATAACTGATTGCTCTTTGTAATTGATTATTACTATTGTTGCTAAAGTATATAATTGGCTGGGAATCTTTACTATTCAAATTAAATTCATAAATGAGCTTGAGTTAAAACAATACAGAGAAAAGATCTATACTGAACATGAAACATGTTAATATTACGCAAAAGCTCCTGTCAAAATTAGCTGGCTAAATATGAAATGGCTATCTTCTGAAACATGTGACAGGTCACTAGCTAATGACTGCAGCGGTTAATGCTGACATTTGTCAAAGTTTGAATCTTAGCTATAATACGTACACAGGAGGGTTTATTTAAAATAGACTCAAAGCTATACTTCGTTAAGCAAGGTTAGTTGCGTAGGTGTGGTATATACTCAAAGATAAGTAACATTGCTAGGTGCATCTGAGTGAGCAAACTGAAACTGTGACTCAAGAGTGAACATCAATTTTCATTCTTAATGCAGGAAGTTCAAATTTCCAGTCCTTAATGGAGAATGAAACTCACTTAGAAGCAGCATAATCTTAGGGGGAAGAGTGCTGCTGCATTTGGAATTATAGGATCTGGGTTTGAATCTCAACTCTGTCACACATTATATATTGTAAGAGCAAGTCAGTCCCTTTGGACCTCAGTTTCTTGGAACTCTTCTTGTAAGACAAGGGGATGACTAGATGACCTCTGAAGTGCCTTGCAGCTTTAAATCTGTGACTCTATGATATTAATAGATAATTAATTGACACATAATATTTATTAATAGACATCTAACAATATTTATATATGCTCAGGTACTTAAAAAGTAATGGTGATAAAAGGCGTCATGGTATAGTTTGGAATACCAGGTCCTAGTTTTAATATTGGCCTGTTGTTTGTTTCCTGTATGATACTGGAAAAAATCACTTAACTGCTTTATGCCTCAGCTTCCTCATTTGTAAAATGAAAGGGTTGGATAGGATGTACTCAAAATTCCCTACAAGTTCTACAACCATGATCTTATGTTAATGTCTAAATGGCTGGAGCCTGGAATAAAATCAGACATGAGAAATAAATCTGAATCTTGTTCTATCATATGCAATGTGTTTCAGCGTCTCCATCTTCTAACTCCTTAAATGACACAAACTGTACATAACTTAGTTATTACTGTAATTTGAACAATTTAAAAAAGCAGAGGGACTTGAAGCAAAAAGATTCACACACAAAGTTAAAATAAGGGACCAGAGCAAAATCTATCATACTTCAGCTGAACTCAAGAAGGCAGGGGTACAGCAATGTCTTTAGACAAGGCAACAGCAAAAATGAACTTGATTAAAAGAGACAATCATGGAAACTACAATATGCTGAAAGGTACCACAGACAATCAATGAATAACAATACTTAATACGTATACTTCAAGCAGCAAAGCATCTAAATACTCAAAGGAAGAGCTAAACAAGTTACAAGGAGAAACAGATAATGAAGTTGTAATAGTTGGAGTGTATTCCTTTGAGACCTAGACAAATCTAATAAAATAAATAAGAAATATAGAATTTTAGAAAAGTTAGTTGTGATAGATCTTTGGCAATTACAGAATGGAAACTGATTAACATTATGTAGCATATTACAAAAAAACCCAACAATAACCAAATCATGAATTGAAGCATAGAATTCTCATAAACAAATGCAAAACACCTGAACTACTAAACATTCTTTGCTGACTACAATGAAATAAGAGTTATATTTAATAAAGGACCATTGAAGAAATAATTACAATTAATTGGAGACTTAATAAACTTATTCCTAAGAAACTGATGAGTCGAAGAACAAATCACAGAAACAAATAGATAATTTCATCAAAGAAAATGACAACAATGAGGAAATATAACAAACTTTGTAGGATGAAGCTAAAGTAGTCCTTAGGGGAAATTTTATATCTCTAAACACTTTCATCAACAAAAGAGGGAAAGAACTGATTAATGAACTAAACGTACAATTTTAAAAACTAGAAAAAAGAGTGGCTAGAGGGTAGGCTTTGTAGTCAGGAAGAGCTGTGTTCAAACTCTGTTTATGACACATATTGATTATATGATTCTGGGCAAGGCACTTTTAACTCTCAGTGTCCCAGGCAACACTTTAAGACGTTAAGTTGCAAAGCAGGTAAATTGGTAAAGGGAATTTTCTCGCTGGGAATTCCTTACAACAATTAAATAAAGAGTCTAGTTTTTTTAAAATAACAATAAATGAAAATATTAAAAGACTATTAATGTTCACAGAAAAGTCCTCAAAAATGTTTCTCTTGATCTGTCCAAGAATTGAAGAACTTAAAAAGATAACTAATAAATACAGTAGAAATCAAAGGGGAAAATAAAGCCCTGATTGGCTGTGATGCAAGTAGAGTAGAAGTGAGCTCTGGGTTGAGTCAAAGGACTTCAGTTTATCTACCTTAGGCCAGTTTTCTTCAAAATAAGGGCCATAGCATGATCCCAAGGGAGTCCTGGCATGATGCTAAGGGTTAGACGAACAATTAATCAGAGGGCACAAAGATGATTCACATGACACTCTCCCTAAGATCATTTTCAACCCAGTCCCACCCTCAACATGCCCCTCTTCTGATTACTCTATCTGCTATGCAAGTTCCCAACTTTCTCTGTTCTGCTCAGGTTATGGGCCTCTCAGTTTCCTTCAGGACAGTAACTAACTATGCCACTCAGCAATAGAGGCCATCCCTCCCCACAGCATACCTGCCCCTTTCCTCCCAGATAACCCTATGGCTTTTTCAAGTGACCCTTCGAGGATGGACTCTGAACTCTGCCTAGTGACTCTGCTTAGTGAGTAAGAGATTTTAACCTCACCTTTTTATTTTTTCTGGGTTGAACTGAGTCACACAAGGTGAGCAGACCCTGATGAATTGTGATCCATAATTGCTGATCTTTTTGTTCTCTTTCCCTTTAAACACACTCGTCTTCAGAATTCCTCTATTACTATCAAGAGCTCCGCCATCTTTCCAGTTACCCAGGTTTACAACCTGGTGTCATCTTTCACTCCTCACTTGCCCTCACCCCACACATCCATTCAGTCGCCAAGTCTTGTCATTTTCCTTTCCATAATACCTTTTGCATCTGCCCCCTTCCCCTCCACTCACACAGTCACTGCTCTAATACTGAATCTCATCACCTTCTCCTAGATTACTGCACCAGCCTCCTGGAGCATTGACTTTCCTGACTCGAGCCTCTTCCCACTCCAGTTGACCCTACACACAACCGCCCAAGGGAGTTGTCTACGATTCAGGTCTAACTTTGTCATTCCCGTACAACAAACTCTTGTGGCTCCTAAGGATTGAATATTATTTCACCTTTAATTCCTTCTTTTTAAATGTCTTTTTGTGTAAGTTTTATAATGTACCTAATTATTAGTAGAGTAGCACATGTAGTACATAACTTATAAATATAAATTAATATATACATATTGGGGGGGGTAGATGTTCAAAAAATTTTTACCAATAGGGTACATGATAAAAAAGATTGAAGACTGCTGCCGTAGGCAAGCCACCAAACCTCACTTATCTCAGGTTCCTCATCTGTAAAATGAGGGGGGCTGGATTAGATGAAATCTGAGGTCCTTAGGAGGAATAAATCCATGAGAATAAGTCCATGAGTTTAACCAATTGAACTAATTTAAAATACATTCAGAATAAAATAAAAATAAACTCAGGCTGCTCTATTTACTTATATAATTTTTCCACCAGGGGCCAAAGCCTGGGCCTTCAATGAAAAAGGCAGAGGGCATTTTTGTCCTTGTGAAATTCCAAGCTTCTTCAGCTTTTGTTTAAATTCTCTAGACAGTACTAGAAATATCTCTGTGCTCCATTAGAGAAAGCCAATTCTTCTGGAGAAGACAAAAGCAAGACATACTCTAATCCTCTTTTCCATGGGGAATGCTTGCTGCAATGTCAGAAGTAGCTGAAAATCGTATTATGCTAGAGATTAACAGGGCCAACTTGGGATTGCTTTCAAAAAGAAAACAAATACCCACAGTCATTTTTAAAGGAGAGAGCATTAGAAACTGTACAGCCAGAATGGAGTGTGTTGCTATCATCACTAAGGAAGTCTAATATGTTTTTATTGAACTTTGAGCAGCCTTACCATATGTGTGGCTGTGACTAATGACTATATGCAAAGACTAGCTTCTCTAGCTGTGTGGTCCTGCTGTCAGAACTGATCTCCTCTAGAACTTAAAAAATTAAAAAAAAAATTCCTAGGACAGGCTAGAAAGAAGTCAGTTGCCATTACTTACAAAGGTGGTATGCACAATGGAAAAAGAAAGCTGTAGAATTCAGGTACCCACTTTTTTCTTTTGTTCCTAATGATCATCTCATTCAAATTGAACATCTCCCAATGCATATATGACCTCTCCATCTACATGTCTTACCCATACCTCAACTCAGCATCTCCAAAACAAGTTTATTCTCTTTCCCTCTAAACCTCTTACACCTTGCGACTCTATGATTTCTGTTAAACACCACCATTCACCCATTCTCCTCTTTAAGATCCTGGTGTCATCTTTAACACTTTCTTCTTCACTCCTCATATCCATTTCTAGCTGATACATCTCTTGCATCTAGCTTTTTCTATTCACACACTGCCACTCTCCTTGTGTAGGTCTTCACTACCACCACCTGCATAAATTATTGCAATATCCTCACACTGCATTAAGTCTTCCTGGTGTCGCCATCTTCCTTTTCCAATCTGTCCATCTCCCTGCCAGAAGGAACTTTCTTCTGCATTGATCTGGCCCTGCCACTCTTCAGCTCAAAAATCTTCAGTGGTTTTCTACTAGTTAACAAGGAAAGTTCAAAGATCTTCAACCGGCCCCCAAGGTCTTCCATAATCTGGCCCCATCTTACCTTTCCAACTGTGGTGGGAGTTATATCCTAAGACCTGAACACTATTTCTCTACATGCACAAGACACTAATAAAATGGGGCTATCTGACCATGGCCTGCCCCTTACTACTTCTATGTCTTGGCTCACATCAACTCTGGCACCTGGATTGTCCTGTCTCCTCACCTTATACTGATGAATTCTTGTCCAACTTTTAAAGTCCAACTTGAATACCAACTCCTTTAGAAAACTATCCCTGCTCCCCTCCACTTTCAGTAAAAACTTTCTTTCTTAGACATTGCATTTTGTCATTTCTACCTTATGCTCTGTTCTCTCCTCTGACATTGCCACCATCCTAGTGTGGGCCCTGATCCTCATCACCTCATGTTTGGACTATTTCAATAGCTAGCTGCTTGGTCTCCTCCCTGCTTCAGGTATCTCCCCAATATCTTCCATAATCTATCTTCCATTCAGCTGTTAAATTGATCTTTATAAAATGCAATTCAGACCATATAACCCCTTATTCAATAAGAACGAATAGCTTCCTATTCCTCCAGGATCAAATAAAAATTCTTTGGCTTTCAAAGCCCTTCATCACCTGGCCACTTCCTACCTTTTCAGTCATTTTATACCTTATCCCACCCATGAACTATAATCCAATGACGCTGGCCTCCTTGCAGCTCCTCATAGACAATACTGTATTCACTAACTAGGTATTTTCACTAGCTGTCCCCCAACCCTAGAATACTGTTCCTCCTCTCAGCTTCCTAACTCCTCTGGCTACCTTCAAGACTCAGTTAAGTCCATCTTCTGCAAGAAGTGTTCCTTGGGTTTCCTTAATCTTAATAAATCCATAATTTATCTTACATGTATCTTATTTGTAACATAGTTGTTTTTATGTTGCCTTCTCCTTTAAACTATGAATTCCTTATGAGTGTGGGCTGTTTTTTGTCTTTTTCTATAACTCTTGCACTGAGCACAGTGCCTGGAACATAGTATGTACTTAACAAATGCTAGCTGACTCCTTTTGTATCACTCTAAAACATTTATCATGTAATTTTGTATATCATAGTTATTTGTATTTGTGTCTTCTCTATCTAGACTGTAAGTTACATAAAGAACCAGACTATGGTTCATCTAAACTTTGTATCTCATCCAGTGTTTAACGTAGTGCTCTGCACATAGGGGGTACTTAACATATGGTTATTGTTTTTGCTGAAATTTTTAATGCCTAAAAAAAAAATACAGAGAGGACGTAAATTTCTCACAGTTCATAAACTTCCCTGAGGTCTTTCTTCATGAACACAGCAAGAATGAGATCTCTCCCTCTCCAAAAGAGCTTGTATTTCTCTCATTCTAACATCAGAATGAAGAAGGATCCTCAGGAAAGGTGAGATTTTAACTGTAACTTGAAGGAAGCCAGGAAAGCCAAGAGGCAGAGACAAGAGGGAGAACATTCCAGGTGTGAAACAGCCAGTGAAAATGCCCAGACTCTGGAAATGCAGGGTCTTGTTTGAGGAACAGCAAAGAGGCCAATATCACGGATCTAAAAGTAGGTATGTGTACTAGAAAAGTAGGGAGAGGTTATGAAGAGCTTTGAATGCCAAACAGAGGATGTTATACTTAATCCTGGAAGTGATTGTTGTTGTTGTGTGTCCTTTGTTTTTGAAGAGGACCAATGACATCACAGGGTGACCTTCACTTCGCGTGTGAACTGGATTTAACTGAGGCAGAATTGCACCAAGTTGTCAATTTCACTCTATTTCTCAGTCACCGAAGTTTTGTGGCAGGACAAAAAGTCCTGAAGGTGATAAGGAGTCACTGGATTGCATTGAGTAGGGGAGCACCTCGGGGTCAGATGGGAACTTCAGGAAGATCACTTTGGCAGCTGAGTGGAATGGGGAGGGACTCAAGGCAGAAAGACCCACCGGCAGGCTACTGCAAAAGTCTGGTCTCAAAGCGAGGGCCTGCACCGGGGTGGTGTCATGACAGAGAAGAAAATGGGGCAAATGTAAGAGATGTTAGGAAGGTAAAATTGACAGGTAATAAATTGGATGCAGGAGGTGAGAGAGTGAGAAGTTGAGGATGGCACTGAGGTTGCAAGCATAGGAGACTGAGAGGATGGCGTTGACCCCTACAGAAATAAGGAAGTTAGGAGGTTGAGGGTAAGAGAGTGAGTTAGTTTTGGATATGTTGGACTTGAGATGTCAGTGGGACTTTCAGTTTGAGATGTCTTACAGGCAATCGAAACTGCTAAAATACTTGCTGAATACAAAATAGATGCAAAGCAAATGCAAAGTAATTCCAGGGACCATTTATTTCTCTAAGGATCTTTGCAACAACATCTACACATATTGTTAGCCACACAGAGTATAACATCTGAATATAAAGGATAGAGACATGAATACTTTCAATATTTTGTGGTCATATTGGGCTGCAGCCTGCTGGCTGAGGGAGGAAGGACCTTGCCCAGGCTGCACAGCCAGGCTGGGGTGAAGCACAGCTCACAACCTAGACCCTTGCTTCCCATAGCCTCTGATTCAGCCAAGAAAAGCATCCCTATTCCAGATGACTCAGCAGGTTCCAACTGTTACCACCACACAAGGAACATTTTAATGGTAAAGAGCAAGGCACTAGAATACTCTCTTCACCACATCCACACATGACAAATTTCTCAATCCCTTTTGTTAAACTGAGAAGTACAAGATCACAGAAACTGTGGTTTTCTTCTCCTCATGTGGGCTCTAATACTTTCAGGGTACCATTCTTCCAGTAAAACAGAACTACAACCTAGGGTTGTCTTTGACTCACCACTCTCCCTTCACTCCGTAGAACCAATCAGATCTCAAATCTTGTCATTTCTACCTCTCCAATATCCCTTACATGTCCCCTTCTCTCTTCTCACACAACTGGAAGCCACCTCCAGTTTTCCTGATCTACATCTTGCCACTGGGCCCAGATGAACAAAGAACAAACAACAACCTGTAAGCAGTAGGAGCTGCCCCACTGGGGACCCAACTGGCCAGTTCCAGTTGGGCAACTTAGCTCCTCTTCTCTCCTCTTTTTCTTCCTCTGTCCATATAGGGTATAATACCCTTACCTGTGGGCGCTCTACTCAAAGGAATGTAAATTTTTGATCTCTGAAACCTGTCTTTGGGTTACAGGCTAGATTTCTTTCTTCTTCTTCTTCTTTTTTTTTTAATTTTTGCTAGGCAATCGGGTAAGTGACCTGCCCAGGGTCACATAGGTAGTAAGCTAGATTTCTTTCTTAAGGACCATGCCTTAAACCCAAATCACACAGGCTCTCACAGATTGGACAACAATAGGTCCCAGCCCAAGCTCCACCTAGTCAATGTTTGAGCCCAGATGGCTCAGTATGAAAATAAATAGCAACAGCTCCTACTTTAGCCAGAAACCCTGAGGATCTTACCCTCTCAGATTGATTTTTTTTTTGCCCAGGTAGAAGAGGCATTTCTTCATTGCCTCATTTCTTACCTAGCCTTAATCACTAAATGGGCATCGCCTCAGTCAAACTGAGACTTGGGAATGACCTCAACTTAAAAAGGCCAAGGTCTCCCACGGCATCCCAGGCCATCTCCAATAGTCCTGACCTATATTTTGTCACAGGACCCAGATGGCTGTGGAGGAGAAAGTGAGGCTGGGACTTTGCACAGCCCTTCCTCACTTAAATCCAATTCACTTGCAAGTCATGGCATCGCCTTCCTGATGTCATTGTCCTCTTCAAGAATGAAGGACAAATAACAACAACAACAACAACTCACAACTATCATCATAGTTCAGGACATGGAACACTTCTTGCCTGGACTATTGCAATAACCTCCTAATTGATGTTTCTGCCTCCAGGTTCTCCCCTGCCTAATCTATCTACTGCACAGCTGCTAAATGATTTTCTTTCTTCTCTCCTCTCTTCCCCTCTCTCCTTCCCTTATCCCCTCTTACTTCTCTTGCTCACCCCCCTCTTCTTCCCTCCTCTCTGTGTCTGTCTCTCTCTCTCCCTCTCTCCTACCCCTCAGACGGGCTCTCTCCATCTTACCCAGAATGGAAGCACAGCAGCTTGATCCCCCAACTGATCAGTACAGAAGCTTTAACTTTATCCATTTCCCTAACCGGGGCTGGTTCTCCCCTCCTTCAGCAACCTGGTGACCTGGGCACTTACAAGACTTGTACCACTCTTGGTGTGGACACTGTAAACTTAGCCTACTGCAGCTCAGAACTCAAGCAATCCGAAGAAGCCTCAGCCTTCCCAGCAGTTTGGATTAAAGGCATGTGCCACCATGCCTAGCTAAAGGGAATTTTCTTGAAATTCAGGTCTGATTATGTCACTCATCTACTCAATAAACTCAAATGGCTCCCTATTATTTTTTTTTTGGAGGCAATCAGGGATAAATGACTTGCCCAGAGTCACATAGCTTCTAAGTATCTGAGGCTGGATTTGAACTCAGGTCCTCCTGACGCCAGGGTTAGTGCTCTATCCACTATGCTACCTTCCCATTACTTCTAAAATCAAATGTAAGATCCTTTATTTGCAATTTCAAAATCTACACAACCTGACCCCCTAGCTTTTTTTTTTTAAAGTTTTATTATATATTAATCACTTTCATTGACATGGTAGAATAATCAATCTAGCCTCCATGTTGTTCTTCACCCATGACAATTCATCTCCAGTCTTTGTGTCTTTGCTTTGGTTGTACCATATGCCTGTCATGCATTCCCTCCTCAACTTTGCCTCAGAGAAGAAAGAAGAAAAAGTTGGCCTCATGGACATGAAGTCTTCAAATCCTGCCTATGACACATACTAACTGTGTAATCCTGGGCAGATCACTCATTTTCTCCTTGCCCTGTGAAACTCTCTTAACATTAGAAGTTGAAGAAAGCTGACCTGCACTGGTAAAGGGAGTTTTTGTTCTCATCTGGGAGTTCCCTAGATAACTGAAACCTCACCTGGGAGTTCCCTATATAACTGAAATCACAGGTCTAACTTCCCATCCCATACTTATTTGTATGTACATGTTATTTCTTTCTCTAGAATATATGCGTCTTGTGTGGGGAAATGTTTCATTTTTTGTCTCTGTGTCCCCAGTCCCTTAAAGTGCCTGGTGAAAATGTGACCATTTGTTACTGAAATCACTCTTTAAAGACAAAACACACGCAAAAAAAACACCAGCCCTTTGTTTTGAAACATTGAAATTTCTTATTGTAAGTTTATCATATTTCTTTATACTTTCTTTGCTGTCTTTCATAACATAAACAGATCTCTAGCAACAAAACAAAAGCCAGTAAGAGAAAATAATTTTAAAAATCCTAAAAGCTAAACAAAATAAAAACTGGTATGACCTAAGGAATTAAAAGTCTATTCTTTGGGGGCAGCTAGGTGGCACAGTGGATAGAGCACTGGCCCTGAAGTCAGGAGGACCTGAGTTCAAATCAGGCCTCAGGCCAAACACTTGACACTTACTAGCTGTGTGACCCGGGGCAAGTCACCTAACCCCAATTCCCCCCCCCCCCCAAAAAAAAGTCTATTCTTTGAAATATAATATCCATCAAGGCAGGTAAGTGGCACAGGGGATAGAGCACTGGCCCTGAAGTCAAGAGGATATGAGTTCAAATCCGGCCTCAGACCAAACACTTGACACTTACTAACTGTATGACCCTGGGCAAATCACTTAACCCCAATGTCCCTCCTCACAAAATAAAAAAATAATAATATCCATCTACATTATATGTTTAACCAACCGAACCCATGGCTACCCTGAGACTACTATGTAGGCAACCAGAATATGTAAGGTCTGTAATCTTTCCTATTTACTAATGATAATCTTGAGGAAAACACATGCCAATTTAAAAAAAATCTCATTAATCACTAGGACTGTGACTTAAATGAATAAATACTCTTGACTATGTTTTTCCTATGTCTATTTCTGAGAATTCTCACTGTAGAAAAAGTGATTAATTACTTTAAGAGGGCACTGAGATCATGCAGGGACCCCCCCCACCCCCGCCACTTTCTCTGCAATGTCTTACTAACATGGTATCCTCTTGTTTTCCTCTTAACTGTCTTATTTTCTGTTCTACTCATTCAGTAAATAATCATGTTTAGTATGAATAGAATTCACAGAAATCTGTCTGGAATGGGGATTAAGAAAAAGACCATGAAAGTCTGGAAAAAATTTGATTCTTTTCACTTGTTCAAATCAAACAAAAAAACATTTATTATGTACCAGGCTGAGAATATAAATGCAAGCAAAAAGAAAGATAGTCTCTGCCTTCAAGGGGCTTACATTCTAATGAGGGAAGAAAACACATAAAAGGAAGCTGAAAAACAGGGAGAGGGAGCAAAGAGGGGAGCTGAGATAGGGGTGAAGGATGAGTGGTCCGGGCATTTTCTCAAAATGGAGATTCTAGAAGGAGCGCACTAATTTGAGAAGGGGACTACAGAGTTGAAGAGATCTTCCAGGGTAGGAAAGTGGTTCAATCACGGATGTAAAGTTGGGAAATTCATATGTTTGTCTGTTCAATTAGATCATATTCCCTTTGAGGGCAAAGATGGTGTCTTTATTGGGAGAAATAATGAGGAATGGATCAAGAAGAGTGTATTTTCCCTAGGAGAACACACCAAAAAAATAGTGGAAAGGTCCTTAATGCAGAAAAATTGCCTGGGCCAAATATGTCGGGTGGGGAAGAGGAGACCTCAAACATGAGTCTGGTGCTAGGAGGTGGTACAGGATGGGGCCGTGGTTGGAAGGAGTTCACCTGGACTCGAAAAGATTCTTTTGCAGGCACTGTACCTTTAACGATTCTCTAGGAAGTCTCTCACATTTGGAATCATTTCCAGGAAAAGTGTGGATATAGGGGGAAATAACCAGGGAATAGAAAAGGGTTAAGAAATGGCAGTGGTCATCCCCAAGTGCAACCTTGGGATGCAAGAAGAACAATGCAGAGGACCTTGGGCCAAAGCATCCTCCTCATAAACTCCCATCACTCCTGCCCTAGTTACAGCTCAGAAGTTTTTGCAAAAAAGTAGGCTAGTGTCCACTTCTCCTCCTTGTAGCTCACAGAGCTATCGAAGTACCAGTATCACTGCAAACCAAAGCAAAGAGAAACCTCTGCTCTCTCCCAATGGCCAATCAAGGCAAATTTGTGATCACATAAAATTCCTAGTTACACAAGAGAGATAGTAAGTTTATTCAGTCTAGAGTCTTTACATGCATTTACTGACAAGTAAAGTTTTCTTTTGAGGAGGAAGCTTCAGAGGCAAAGGTCCAGATAATTTATCCTCATCAGTGGCATAGCCACTTGATAGCTATCAGCACACCTGCTTGAGAATCTCGCCAAGCTACCAGATGCTTGTGATGGAAAACACTTGTCGCAGAGAGATCACACTTCTCTAAAGGCCAACTATATCCCAATGAATCACCTTTGCAATCTGTTTCAGATAATCACCAACAGCACTATCTGTATTCATAATTGCCAAAATGTGCGAGTAGTTATTAAAATATTGATTAAAGAGAACAAACAACCATTTATCATCACAGAAGAGTAGTTTTTAACTGCTTTTATCTTAGTGCAGCTTCACTCACAGGCTAAAAGGGCTCTCAGTCAACTTGGGCTATAAACATCGCAAAATGTGATCAGAATATAGCAGAGGTTATTTTAATTTTTGAGAGAGACAGAGAGAGAGACAAGAGACAGAGGCAGGCTCAAGCTCACTGTGATTACTAATGGAGAAAACCTCACTATAAGAGATGCATTTTCATCCCATTTCTAGGCAAATCATCCTCTGCTGCTTTTTTCCTTTTCTATGTGCCAATCGAAGTAGCTAGGTGGCACAGTAGACAGAGTGCTGAGCCTGGAGTTAGGAAGACCTGAGTTCAAATCCCAGCTCACTTACAAGCTGTATGATGCTTGATAAATAATTTAACCTCATTTTCCTGCTTCTTCATCTGTAAAATGAGCTGGAGAAGGAAATGGTAAACCACTCCAGTATCTTTGCCAAATGGGATCACAAAGATTTGGACGTGACTGAAACAACTGAACAACACAAAATAGAGAAAAGAAAATGGGAAGAGGCTCTAATGTCTATATATTATCTATGCCTCCCCGCACTTTCCCATCAAATTAACTGATAGCCAGGCAAAATACCTTAGAATATTTTTTTTGCCTTTTTTTTTTTTTTTTTTGGTGAGGCAATTGGGGTTAAGTGATTTACCCAGCGTCACATACAGCTAGTTAAGTGTCAAGTGTCTGAGGCCAGATTTGAACTCAGGTCCTCCTGACTCCAAGGCTGGAGCTTTCTCTATGCACTGAGCCACCTAGTTGCCCCCAGAATACTTTTTTAAGTAGTTAAATTCCATCTTAAAACTGAAACTAGGGGCAGCTAGGTGGCGCAGTGGATAGAATACTGGCCCTAGAGTCTGGAGAACCTGAGTTCAAATGCAGCCTCAAACCAAATACTTGACACTTACTAGCTGTGTGACCCTGGGCAAGTCACTTAACCCCAACTGCCTTAAAAAAAAAAACACACACACTGAAACTAAGACAACTCTAAAACTATATATATCAGAGCAGTTGAAATCTGAGTTGCTATAAGAAATTTTTTCACTTGAAATGTTCTATCTGTGAATTATCTGTCTATGGAATAGTTCTATCTATGAATTATAGATTTAGATGACTCCCCCCCCAAAAAAACAAACAACAAAAACCAAAAATCCCTCTAACCACAGAGCACACCACTAGACACCGCCCTATACGATGACATTGTGCATTAATCAATATTCTTTGAAAATGGCCATCCATTTGACTATAAATCACCATTGTGTAATAGTCTAGTAACTCCATTAATATGAAATTAAATTATTTGACATTTATTCTTAGTGAGCCCATGTTGGCTCTTACGCATTACTTCTTTTCACTTGTAAATGCTCACAAACTCTCCATTCACCAATCTGTTCTAAATATTTGTTAGAAATCAATGCCAAACTCACTGGTCTATAGTTTGTCAAATTATATCATACTTTTTAAAAAATTCATTTTTATTTTCAGTTCCAAATTCTTTCCCTGTCCTTTCACCTTCTGCTATCCATTGAGAAGGCAAGAAAAATAAAACCCTTTACATATACATATAGACATGAAAAACAAATTTCCTTATTAGTCATGTTGGGAAAAAAGGAAAGAAGGAAGAAGTGTAACAAAACATGCTTGAGTTTATACTGAGTCCATCAGTTCTCTTTCTGAAGGTAGACAGCATATTTCATCATGAATCCTTTAGAATTATGATTGGTCTTGTGTTGATCAGAGTTACTAAGTCTTTCAAAGTTGACTGTCTTTAAGGTACTGCAGTTACTGTATAAATTGTTCTGGTTCTGTTCACTTAATTTTTCATCAGTTTCTAGAGTTTTTTCTTTGTTTTTATTTTTCTGGAACCATCCCCTTTATCATTTCTTAGAGCACAATAGCACTCCATAGCATTTGCACACTATAACATGTTCAGCTATTCCCCAATCGATGGGCATTTCCAGTTTCCGATTCTTTGCTACCACAATAAGATCTGCTATAAACATTTTTTGTACATTTGAACCCTTTTTCTTTTTCTTGATCTCTTTTAGGGTGTGAACCTAATAGCAGATCACTGGGTCAAAGGACACCTACAGTTTAACAAATTTTTGAGAATAGTTCTAAATTGCTTTCTAGAATTGTTAGACCAATTCCTTGCTCCATCAAAAGTGCATTACCATTCCTATTTTCCTTTATCTACTCCAGCATTTGTTGTTTTCCATCTTTGGCCAATCTGATGGGTGTAAAGTGGTCCTCAGCATTGCTTTAATTTGCATTTCTCTAATTATTGGCGATTTTGAGTATTCTTTTTCATATGGTTATCGATAGCCTGGATATCTTTTTCTGAAAACTGCCTGTTCACATCTTTTGACAATATATCAATTGAGGAATGGCTCTTATTCTTGTAAAGTTGACCCAGTTCCCTATATTTCAGAAATGAGACCTTTATTAGAGAAACTTGCAGCAAAGTATTTTTCCTAGTTTCCTGTTTTTCTTCTAATTTTTGTGCAAAAAAACTTTTTTGATTTTATGTAATCAAAATTGTCCATTTCATTTCCTGTGAACCTCTCTGTCTCGCCAGGTCATGAACCCCTATACATAGATTTGAGAGTTAATTTCTCCCTGATGTACTAATTTGCTGATATTACCTTTTACATATAAATCATGTACTCATTTTGAACTTATCTTGGTATATGGTGTGAGATGTTGATCTATGCCTAGTTTTGATCAGACTGCTTTCTAGTTTGCCCAGCAGTTTTTGTCAAATAGTGAATTCTTGACCTAAAATCTGGGATTTTGGGTTTAACAAAGACTAGGTTACTGTGCTCATTTGCCTCTATATATTGCATACCTGATCTGTTCCACTGATCAATGTATTTCTTGTCCAGTATCAAACTGTTTTGATGATTAGACACAGTAAAGTTTGAGATCTGGTACTGCTAGTTCCCCTTCCTTCACAGTTTTTTTTTTTCATTGATTTACCTTGATATTCTTGACCTTTTATTCCTCCAGTTGAATCTTACAATTTTTTTCTAGCTCTAAAAAGTAATTCTTTGATAATGTGATTGGTATGACACTGAATAAGTATATTAATTTAGGCAGCATTGTTGTCTTTTTTTTTTTTTTTTGCAAGGCAATTGGGGTTAAGTAACTTGCCCAGGGTCACACAGCTAGTAGGTGTCAAGTATCTGGTCAGAAATCAAATTTGAACTCAGGTCCTCCTGACTCCAGGGCCGGTGCTCTATCCACTGCACCACCTAGCTGGCCCACTGTTACCTTTATTACATTGGCTCAGTCTAGCCATGAACAATTAGTATTTCTTCCAATTATTTATATGTTTTCATTTGTGTGAAGTGTTTTGTATGTTTTTCCTTGATATTCTTGACCTTTTGTTTTCCAGATGAATTTTGTTATTACTTTTTCCAGCTCTATAAAATAATTCTTTGGCAGTTTGTTTGGTATTGAACTGTAAATAAGTAAATCAACTGAGGTAGAATCGTCATTGTTTTTATATTGGCTCAGCCTACCTATGAGCAATTAATATTTCTCTAATTGTTTATATCTGTCTTTATTTGTGTGAAGAGTGTTTTGTAATTGTGTTCTTGAGTTCAAATCTAGCCTCAGATACTTATGAGTTATGTGACCCTGGGCAAGTCACTTAACCACTGTCTGCCTCAGTTTCCTCATCTGTAAAGTGGGAATAATAACACATATCTTCCAGGGTTGTTGTGAGGATCAAATGAGACCATATTTGCAAAGCATTTTGCAAACCTTAAAGTGCTATATAAATGCTAGCTATTAACTTATTTGCCCTTACAAATTCTTCCAGAAGACACAGATTTCTGATGTATATTGTTCCTGACCTCTGATAACCACAAAATTTTTTTTAAAAAAATTTTATTTTTATTGTTTTTACATCACCATCATTTCTAAATACATCCTTTATCCTTCCCTATCCAGTAAACCATCATTTATTTAAAAAAAAAAAGAATTAAAAAAGAAAGGAAAAAAAGGCCCAAACCACCAATGTCTCAGCTATGCTTGCCAGTACAAAATGTCCCAGTTTCAGCTTAATCTTAAAACTGTGATAAAATTTCTGGAATATCAGTTATTTGCACTACTAGTCTCAGATTCTCTTCTAAGTTTAAATTGGATCTAAGTTGGGTTATTATGTTGACACAGTGAACAATTGTACGTTTGGTTTTTCCTATTTACATTGGTGTGTATTCTTTTTCTCTTTCTGCATCACTTCATTTGAGTCTTCCCATTTCTCTCTGTACTCATCAAACCCATTGTTTCTTATGGTACAGTAATATACTATTACATTCAAGAGCCATGAATCTGTTTATCCATTTCCGAACTGATGGGCATATTATTTGTTTCCCATTCTTTACTACTACAAAAAGTTCTGCCTCCTTCCCTAGGCACACATTTCTCTGATAAAGTCCTTTACGTTGTTTCTCCTGTACAATTCCTCACTGGTAATGGGTTGAAGGGTATATGCCTACCTTGGATCTCTCCATTGTGCTCTAAGTGACCCCAAACTTTAATTCTTCAGAGAACGTGGTATTCCATTGTTTAGAGTCATTAAGGGCTTGATATAATTTCTGAAGAGCAATTTTTCCTTCTCTTCTCCTATTGAATTCTGGGTCCATCTAATTGTCCACAATCAGCATCTATCCAAGATACATGTACTGATATCAGGACATGCTAATCAGGCCAAGCTTTGCTGAGTAATTATGGATCTGATTTAGGATGTGATACCATGTTCCAAGGCTGGATGAAATCAACAAAATGTCATTGGCATGCAAACATCTTCAAAACCTCACCTTCTCCTGTATAAAGAAGACTTCTATTTGGACTCTCTGTTGGACATTCTCTACGATAGTAGCAAACGCATTTGATGAGCCTAAATCTCCCTACTCTGTGCCTCACTTGACTTTAATAACTAGAGGGTCTTGTTACATATTCCAAGAAATTATGTATGATTTTAGCAAGTGCACGGGAGACATCTTGTTGGAGAACCTTTTGTCCTAATGAAGAAAATGGTTTTTGTTTTGTTTTGTTTTTGCAATTGACTAATAATAAATAGTGGATTCTCATCTTTTTTTTTTAACATCTGTTGCCAATTATATAACTTATGTAGACTATCATTTGTGAAAACCTGCCTGTTCCTATCTTACACTTTCATCAAAGGATATCCTCCCAGTACATGAGTAGATTAGTCTTTGAACATAAAGGAAAGTTGAAATATGGCAGATATATTTTCTCAGGTGCTTTCAAAAAAAAAACCCATAAAGTTTGAGTGTTTTCCCCCCAAACCTTTGCTATCCTCTCCTGTTTTTAAAAAAAATTGAGAAATGCTCTTTCGGGACCTTCAAAATTGTTTTGTATCCAGCATGAACCTCTTTTTCCTATGTGTCCTTGGCTTGGTATGAGTATAAACAAATTACCATCAGGTGGAAGGAGCTTACCTTCAGACATAATCACAGACCCTTGACACACTGATGTATATGCTACATCCTCCCAGTGAAATGTAAACTCCTTCATTTTTCTTTTTGTATTTCCAGCACCTAGCACAGAATCTTTACAGAATAAACACTTAACAAGTGTTTGTTTAAGTGAATTGGGTGTGCTATCTCCTTTGGAAGGTGTGTGTTGGTGTGTCCTCTTGGGGTGCCACTTGTTCCAGGGAGGGCATCATTCAATCATATGCTGTGTGCATTTCCTTAAGGGTGTCTCGGTCATTTGGCATTCACTGTGCTGTGATGCTGCCTCAGGGTCTAGGGCACAAGTGGTAGGGACCAGTTGGGATGTGATCTGTGATAATTTTGTGCTATTTGGTTTAACAGAGCTGTATACTTGATCAGGGACTTTTGAGACAACTCCTTCCCATCAAGGGGAGCTCAAGGGACAGGTTTGATCCTGGAACTTAAAGTCTAGTGGGAAGTAAAA
This sequence comes from Vombatus ursinus, assembly GCF_900497805.2. Classification (NCBI taxonomy): domain Eukaryota; kingdom Metazoa; phylum Chordata; class Mammalia; order Diprotodontia; family Vombatidae; genus Vombatus; species Vombatus ursinus. The sequence goes on along the minus strand of NW_020954953.1, from coordinate 20,283,970 downwards.
TACATACATTATCCCACAACTGAGGGGTAGAGTTTACTAGATTGTCAACTCCTTCGCAGGGGGTGGGGGTGGGTGGGGAGAGTAGGGACATGACTTACTTGTCCTTCTATTTCCTTTAGCACCTACCAGAGTACATTGCCTTTAATAAATGCTTGTTGAATGAATAACAAATTGAAAAAATGCATTAGATTTTAAGTCAGTGGACTTGTCCCAGTTCTATCACTGGGTGGCCACAGGGAGTTATTTAACCTCCCTGGGCCACAATTTGCTGATCTATAAAATTAACATATGAGACAAAGTAATCACTAGTATTTCTTCTAGCTTCAAAGTCCTAATTGAGATAAACAGTAAAACCTCAACTAACTATATGGGGTGGGAGGTGTGCATAACAGGAGGATTATTCTGTTAGTATGGCCTGGGTCTGACACAGATTAATATTAATTGTTATTATTAGTAGTAGTAGTATTAATGTTTTATATTTATTATTATTGTTGTTAAGCAGTTTCAGTCTCGTGTCTGATTCTCTGTGACTCTATTTGGGGTTTTCTTGGCAGAGATACTAGAATGGTTTGCCGTTTCCTTCTCCAGCTCATTTTTCAGGTGAGGAACTAAGGCAAACAGGATTAAGTGACTTGATCAGGGTCATACAGTAAGGGTCTGAGGCCAGATTTGAACTCAGGAAGATGAAATTTTCTGACTTCAGACCTGGAGCTCTATTCACTGGGCCACCTACCAGCCCTTTCTATTTATAATGCTGCACAATCCTATTAAAGTACAGAATAATGATGCTAGAGTAAGGCAGGGTCCTCATTCATCAAATAAAGGTTATGTTCTGTCTAATGTACTTATTACTCAGGGTGGAAAAACATACTAACACACTTCAGAAAGTTTTTCAGTAACAAACTCTGAAACAAAATACTCCATTCCCTAATCACTTGGGTTAGACAAGGCTTTGCTATAATATGCAACTTATTACTGAAGCATGAATTTGTTGATCATAGAGAAGGAGAGGGTGGGAAGAGAGGGCACATCTCAACATTGAACAAATACTATAAAAATTCACAGAGAACCTAATCCTTATTATCTTTTAAGGGGGCAGCTAGGAGATAGAGTGCTGGGCTTGAAGTCAGGAAGACTCATCTTCCTGAGTTCAAATCTGACCTCAGACACATTTAGCTGTGTGACCTGGGTAAGTCACCAACCCTATTTGCCTCAGTTTCCTCATCTGTAAAATGAGCTGGAGAAGGAAATGGCAAACCACTCCAGTGTCTTTGCCAAGAAAACTCCGAATGGGATCGCAAAGAGTCAGACACATCTGGAAAACAATTGAACAGCAACAACAATTACCTCTTGAATGAAAGATACAAACTCCTTTGTTTATCATTCAAGGCCTTTCACAACCTGGTTCCAGCCTACCTTTCCAGCTTTATTGCACGTTATTCTTCTCCACAAACTCTAAGGTCCAACAAAACTGTTCTTCAGACACAATACTTCACTTGCCTTCTCCATGTCTCTGTGTGGGTTGTTTCCTTTGACTGGAATGCAATTTCACCCCAACTTCATCTCTCAAAAATCCTGGTTTACTTCAAGGCTCAGCTTATACAATAGTTTCTATGTGAAGCCTTTCTTGATTTCCCCTTCCCACCCATTTTCAAACTTTCCTTTCAAAATCACTATATTTGTTTTTCAAAATCATTATATGTATGTATTATATTATCATATTAGATTTATTTATGTAGTAATTAATATACTAATAATAAATAATTCATGTTAATTAATATATTACATATTATATCATATTTATTTATATTTATTTTTATGTATCTATTGGGGTATGTATTGTCTCCCCCAACTAGACTGTAAGCTCTTTGAGGGCAGGGGCTGTTTCACTCTTCTCTTTGTATCCTCAGTGTCTATTACAATGCCTGATGTGTAGTAGGTATTTATTAAATGCTTATTGGTTGATTAATTGTGATATTGTGTCTGGCATTGTGTGTTCTCATGGGCTGTCATTCAATCCAATCTTCTTCTCACTCAGTCCAGAAATTTCAAGGATTGCTGGGCGGCAAAATTAGCTCCTCACACACTCAAAAAAAAAATGCTCATAGGATCATAGAGTTCAGAGGTCATCTAGTCCAGCGCTTCTTAAACTGTGGATCATGACTCCACATAGGGTCATGAAAAATTTGGCAAGAGTAAAAGGTTTCTGAACACACAATGACCAAAAATTCATTACAAATCAAACATGTGATGAATCCGAGGTATTTCTGGCCGCGCTTGCCCACGCTGCATCTTGAACTTCACTGCTGCCTTGGTTCTGATCTTTGAAATGCGTATGCCATCATGCCAGGCAATGCCAATGAACACTGCCAAAATGTGAAATGGGATCGCGAGTGGAAAAAGTTTAAGGAGCCTTGGGCTAGTCCAAACCCCTCATTTTATAGATAAAGAAAATGAGGCCCAGAGAATGGGGCCTCGAGTGAAATGACTTGCTTAGAACAACATAGGAAGTAAGTTACAGAGGTGAGATCTGAACCCAGGTCCTCTGACTGCAAATCTATTATGTCATGTTGTATGTATCCAGTCTTTCTACTCTATCACATGACCTCAAATGCTGATCTCTGTGCTACAGAATGGAATCGGTAGAAGGTATTGGAGTGAGGTAGGGCTGAGGGGTCCACCTTGAAATTCATCCATGGGACTTAATACAAAAGTTCCACTAACAGGACTGTCAAGATGACAACCTCATAATAGCACCAGAACAAGGCTAGCGAACACAGATTTTGTAGGGTCTTAGGATAATGCCCAGAAGGTACATAAGGCCATATGGGCACAGAAGTCGGTGTTGCTTAGCAAGTGCTTCTGGTCTAAATCAGACCCCAGGTCTAGGCACTATATGGAAAGTGAATTATTGAAACAAATTGTGTGAAGATATTCTCCAATCAATTCGGAAAGTTCTTCCCTGAGGAAATCCTTACACAGTTTCTAACTGCTTTTTACACTTGCTTCTTGAAATCCTTCCCATGAAGTCTGCTCTTGAGTCACAATAAATCCCAATTTCTTTTTTGGCTTTCCTTTCAATCTTATTCATTACTCTGAAACTGCTCAAGCCTTCTTATATTCTACTCTGCTCATCCTGCAGACCTGTTACCTTTTCCCAGTTTCTTTCCCCTCATGGCAAATCTCCTTTGTAATCAATGCAATCCCTTTTGTTTCCTTTCTTTTTTTTCTTTTTTTTTTTTTTGGCAGTTGGGGTTAAATGACTTGCCCAGGGTCACACAGCTACTAAGTGTCAAGTGTTTGGTCTGAGGCCAAATTTGAACTCAGGTCCTCCCGACTCCAGGGCCAGTGCTCTCTCCACTGTGCCACCGAGCTGCCCCCTTTTGTTTCCTTTCAATGACAAGCTCCCTTTCCCACCACTCCCATTGTTGGAAAATACACCTCCTACTGCCCAGGCACCAAAATGCTTGCTTTTTTTTTCGCTATTAAATTCTTCCAAGGAGATTTTTCTCCTGGAAAAAAAAAATTCTAACTTCCCCTCTCCCACACCAACACTGCACACACGGATTGTCATCAGATTACTATTGTGTTCCCCTTTCATGTAAACACATCTTTGAGGGGGGTGGGGTGAGGATCCAACTTAATTTGCCTTCTAAAATATCTACTGATTGATTAAAGAGAGTTATTTTTTCTTCTCCAACTTGTGCCCCAGAGATCCCAGTTAAAGTAATACGATAGTGGTATTCCAGGGAGTCATTAAAATATTTCTATGATTTTCAGTTTCTATTTATTTACTGAACTTATGTGACTGTGCATCTGGCTTTTAGTTCTCCTATTATTAATGGAACATTTCATTCCATCTTTTCCGCCATTTCACAGACTAACAACCTTCCAGAACTCTTAGGCTCCTGGCCTTTGTTAGACAAGTAGAGAGGACCAAAGATTTATTCACAAGGTCATAGAATGGTTGGCTGGCTGGTTGGCTGGTTGTTGTCCATTGATCTCCAACGTTGACCCTTCATTCAGAATATTATGTTGCCATTTAGGTGCTTAATACATGATTATTGAATAACTGATTGAGTCTTTGTTAGGGCTCCTCATTTTAAAGATTCTGTTTTCATGGTTATTGAAACAATGCTCTTTGAAGGTCACCAACAATTTCCTAAATGGCAAAATAAGTAGCTGTTTTTGATCCTCCCCTTCTTTTGGGCTAGAACCTTTTTTATTTTTTCTCTTGGCTAGGCAATGGGGTTAAGTGACTTGCCCAGGGTCACATAGCTAGTTAAGTGTTATGTGTCTGAGGCCAGATTTGAACTCAGATCCTTCCGACTCCAGGGCCGGTGCTCTATCCACTGTGCCATCTAGTTGCCTCTCCTCCCCTTCTTTTGGATACCTCTCCTTTCCACAGCATCCTGAAATGCTACATTAGACACTATTTCTCTATTTCTTTCACTAGGTCTTCTTCTTGGGAGTATTCTACAAAGTGTTGCACTTCCATCATTTGTCCTCATCTCTTCTCCCTTTTGTTGTTTTCATTTGCTGGCTTCAACTATGTTCTCTATTCAAAAAGGAAGTAAGCCAGGGGATACTAGAAAGAGAATTTGAGGCCAATTATAGATATGAAATTAGACTGCATGGAAAGTCTCTGCCTTAACATTTGAAAAAAAAGGAGAGGAGTTAAAGTATTGAAGAAATTGAGAATAGTGATGGCCTGGGGTAAATGAAACAGGATAATGATCAACAAGTGAGTTTGTTCATAGGACACAGAGGAAAGATAATTTATTCAGTATTTGTTAGAGCATAGGGAGAGTTGAGGAACCCTTCCTATCCTGGAAGATTAGAAATGGCACCAATACAAAATATTTTGTATATAAAAACCCAACACATTTTTCATTAGTTATAATTACCATAATCTTGTACTCTATGGTCCCTTTATTTTCTACATTTTAAAAATCTTTAGTCCTCCTCCTAATGTGCCCATAAACTTCTCCTTACAATAATTTTATTTGACCTTTTTCCTCATCATAGATCTTTCATCATCAGTCAAAATTCTACATTCTCAAACTTCACATAGTGCAAGAGGCCTTTCCTCCAACACCCTCCATAGATGACTAGTGCCTTCCCCCTAAGATTATCCATTTATACTGAATATATCTTCGGTATATGTAGTTGTTTGCATATTGCATCTCCCATTAGAAAGTGAGTTCCTTAGGGGCAGGGACCATGTTTTTGCATTTCTTTGTATTCCCAGCACTTAGGACAGTGCCTAGCACATAGCAGACACTTAATAAATGCTAATTGTTATCGTTGATGATAATGATAATACTAACAGTTATTACAATAGATTTCTATTCTTTGGTGGCAAGTATTTACGCTGCGATTTTATGCCAGAGGTCAGCAAATTACAGATTTCAAGTCAAATCCAGTCAGCCATCTGTTTTTGTACTGCCTGAGCTAAGTTAACCAAAGTTTTTAAAAAATGCAAAATGAATTCTTAGCTCATGGGCAATACAAAAACTTGCTAACCCCTACTTTATTTCATCATTTTGCTGATTCATTAGTTTTTTTAAACACATGAAAATTGATAGAAGGGGGAAACATTTGTTCAAAATGAGGTGTTGTAATTGTTTAAATGGGTTCCATCATCTTTCTACAGATATAATTACAAAACTATACACACACACACACACACACACACACACATATTTATCCTGAGGCATGCTTATGTAGATATACAATAGATGAATGAAAAATAAGATCCAATTTTCAGGAGAAACCATCCAATTCCAAAAATGTAAATAAATGGACTTAAGAATTCTCATTTTTATTCTCAGCTCCAGTACCAACTTATTCTGCAATCTTATCAAAATGAATACTCTCTTTGTGCCTTTATTCCCCCTCCTGTATGAGTAAGAAAAATATTATTTCTTGCCTATCCACCTCATGAGGCTATTTGGAAGATAAGAAAGGCAAATCAGTAAAAGGTGCCCTTTAAAAGATAGAAGCTGCTTCAATAAAACTAATTATAATATTTTTATAACCATAACTTTCCATCCCCAGTCATTACATGGTAAATTTTCCTAAAAAAAAAAAAAAAAAAAAAAAAAGCAAGTAGGCCAGTACCAACAACTGTCTTTAATTTCAATACATGTATTCCTATGGTTTTAAATTTAAAAGTAAGGAGGATTAGAAGTGATTACAATAAAAATTTCTGGACCACATAGGTATACACACATACCTGAAAACATATATGTATATATGCATATATCCTTCATGACCAAATCTAAAAACAAAAACAAAACAAAACAAAAAAAAAGCTACAACCTTCCATACTCCCATCTAAAAACTGGACTTTTCAAAAGCCCTGTGGTTATTTCCCAAATATATCATGAATTTGAGTTAGGACTTCTATTTTCTGGCTCTCCCTGAGTTATATATTTTTAAATGACAATCAGGAATTTTAACATTCTGAGATGTCAGCTTTCATTTTTGTGAAGGTTCCATTGCACATTCTGCCTCAGCCATCAGTAAACTCCATATGAATCACTTAAAATAATATTTTAAGGATCTGCTATCCCATTAGTATGAGGCCTCTTTTCAACAATGTAGAATGCATATCATCCCTTCATGTAGATAGTTTTATGACATATAGTGGACCAAAAAAAAAAAATCCGCACTGGGTGGCCCACCTGCTGAGGATAATGCTCTTGGAACTTAGCTAGACTGATCCTTGAATGACAAATGACAGTGCACAGCCATGCCCACTTTTGAAGCCTTCCCACCTTGACATGATCTGTCAGCACTTGTATTTCAGCGGCACAGTCTTTAAGGACTGAGGGTTATCTCTATTACACAGCCTTAGAGAAGGACTTTGGCAGAGCAATTAAGTTATATTACCTACAAAATTAGTGTGTCACTTCTTAAATTCCATCTTTAATTCTTCCTTATTGGCCTGTATGTTTTGCTTAAGGTATTTCTGGCATCTCTTGGACCCACACTATTTCCTAACCTCAGCCCCTTCAAAAACCTCATTGAATAGAGTAAGTATGCTGGCTGGGCCAAATGCCACTAGGTCCTCAAACAGCTTGGGCAGGGAATTAGGTTGTTTGGAATTTCCCAGAAAATTTCTTCTCCACCCACTTGGATCTCCAAACTTAGAAATATTCCCTCTAAACAAGAAAGGCCAGAGATATTTTTTTTTCCTTTTGAATCAGTAGAAATCATTGAGAAAACTGATTCAAGGTGAAAGGGAAAGCAAATTGGAGACCTGGTACGTCACTCATAGACCATCCAAAGAACTACCACCCAACCACCACCCTGAAAAAACGGGATAGTTCAGGTCAGACTCCAAATCAGTCCAACAAGCATTTGTGAAGGGCCTACTATGTGCAAGGCACTGAGCTTGGCATTGGGGATACAAAGACCAAATAAAAACAGAATGAAATATAAATGCAAAGTAAGTAACTATGTAAGTTATAACTTGAGGATAAGGGGGAAGTCTTTCCTAAGGAAGCAAGGAAAGGTTTCCCATAGAAGGTAGCATATGAGTTTGGCCTTAAAATGGACTAGGTATTTTAAGAGGCAGAGATGTTTACAAAAAAAAAAAGTTCTTTTCAGGCAATAAGGAAAACCTATTTTAAAAAATGAAGGCAGAAAATAGAGTACCAAGTTTACAGATGAAAAATGATGAGGGTCTGAATCAGAAAGGTGACCATATGAATACAGAGAAGGGCACTGGAGATGTTAGAAGAGTAACACAGACAAAACTTGGTAGCTGATTAGCTATGGATAGTGAGAGAAAGGGGAAAGCCCAAGGGGAATCTTAGGTAGCTTTAGGGCATTAAAAAAATTTATTATTATTATTTTTAATAATTTCCCCAAATTACATTTTTTTTTTAAAGTTTTGAGTTCTAAAGTTTTCTCCCTCCTTGCCCTAATTACCTGAAACATCTCCTCTTCAGTCTTATTTGGACTGTTCATTTACACTGGCTATAAATAAAGGGTTTATAACAGAAAAATAAATTTCAGCTCCTGTCTGCATGATCACAAATTCTAAAAGTGAGGTCTGAATTAATAAAGTTTTATTAATTAATTAAATTAATAAGGTTATATCATAATGAAAAATACACCTCTAACACTTCTGATGCCATCATCAAAACTCTTTTTGAGCATTAAGACTCACATAGCTACTCTGTACCAAGGTGGAAAAATTTGAGGCCAAAGTCACATGACAAATCATGACTGTGGCACTCAAGGTCATTACCATTTGCTGACATTGGTGCATCACAATGTAAAGAATCACCAGCACCTGCCAGCCTAAAAGAACCAGAAACACAGATGGGGTCAGATTCTTTCAATGAAAAAGTACCTAGTAGCCTCTACTTCAACAATTGAGCATGTCAGTCAACAGTTCATCAGTCAGTCAATAAATATTTTTAAGCACTTCCTTAGGGGCCCCAGTGGATTGAGAGTCAGATCTGAAGTCAGGAAATCTGGCTTCAGACATTTACTGTGACCCTGGGCAAGTCACTTAACCCAGGTTTGCCGTAGTTCCCTCATCTGTGAAATGAGTTGGAGAAGGAAATGGCAAATCACTCCAGTATCGTTGCCAAGAAAACTCCAAATGGGATCACAAAGAATCAGACTCTTCCAAACAATAACAAGGACCTACTATGTACTAGGCACTGTGCTATGTGCTGGAGATAAAAAAAGAGACAAAAGATAGTCATTACCCTCAAGGAGCTCACAATCTGATGCTTTAATTTTATTCAGAACAACTTTCTCTAAATAATGGTGGGGGTGGGAGTGGGGGTGGGGGTGAGGATGGTAGAACGGAGAGTCCTTGAATATGGCCTTATAATCAATCTCTCTGAATTTTAGGAGTCCAATCACCATTTCTCTAACAGGGGTTACGATCTGCCTTAGTACAAGGAAACCTCACGAGGTGATTCCCTTTATTCCAGATGAGGGAAGATGAAGCAGAAAGGGAAATGCTTATATTGATTCAGGTGAAGGGAAAAAAGTCTCCCCAAAAGAACATGGCAGCACCAAAATGGGTCACAGGTGGGAAGACAGTTCTGGGGGGCAGGGTAAGGAGGATAGTGAATGAAGGATAAGGAGCATCAATTCCAGCAGGCTGCAATCCAATCTTGAATGCAGCACGAAGGCTTAGTAGGAGTCTGAGACACTGAAATTATCTCTGCAAATGAACAATTACACACTGAAACAAGCCACTTAGCAAAGTGCGGTTAGAACAAAGAGTAGTTCTTAAGGCATTTCAAGCGAGTGTGACAGAATCTGAGACATCGGGGCCCTTCCCCCTGCCACCTACTCCTCTTCACAAGTCTCTGAAAGCAGGGAGCTGTCTAATCTTTGGCAGATGCTCAAGAGATTACTCGGACTGCTAGTTTGCCCCTATCGCAGGCCACTGCCTAAGTACACTGTAAAAGACATTAAAATTCAATATTAGAATGAATAACCATTCTTCCCACACCTAACTTTTCAGTTTTGCTTCTTGACTTGCACAGTAGACAACAAATTTGCTAAGATTTTGCTCAAGCACAATCTTATTTTCTGAAGTTTAGTAGTATCAGAGAAGACCTGCAACCTAGCCATATGCCCAGCCATGCAAAATAATGTAAGCTGCATAGCCAGGTATCTACACTTCTCTCTCTCTCCCTCACAAAACAAATAAACAAAAAGTGAAATGGTAAGGGAAATAAGCAGAATGGTCCTAAAAGAAATGGAATAAACTTTAGGTTTTCTTTTTGTTACATTTTGGTGGGTTTTTTGGGTTACATTTTGGTAGGCAACTCTGTGCGTGTGCGTGTGCGTGTGTGTGTGTGTGTGTGTGTAAAATCAAGGGGAGTCTTGGGTTTTATTCTGTTTTTTTAGGCAATTAGGGTTAAGTGACTTGCCCAGGGTCACATAGCTAATAAGTGTCTAAGAACAAATTTGAACTCAGGTCCTCCTGACTCCAGAACCAGTGTTCTATCCACTGTACCACCTAGCTGTCTCATTTTTTTTAAATAGAGGAAGCTGTTCTTTTTTTCTTTCTTTCTTTTTTTTTAAAAAATACGTTCTAAGCTGACAAATATAAGTCATGCATTGCCATTTTGATCAAAGGGAGGACCAGGTAAGAGGGTGGATGGATCAGAGCAAAACTATTATTACGATCACTAACACCACTACTGGAAAACCAGCTCAGACTGTCACGTGGCCTTTTAGTCACGGATTTCAAGAACTTCACAAATGAATATGAGGGGTAGTATATAAAAGACCTTCCCTTAGCCTAGAAGTAGCTGGATTTGGAGTAAGGAAAAACTGGGAAGGAAAGGAAATCCTGGCTATGACACTTCCCAGGGGTGTTACTCTTGGGAAAATGACATCCTTTATCTGTCTCAGGAAACTCCCTATGACTTATATACCAAATTGTACATGGTTTCCATCTGTATTGGTGGAAGGAATTCCCATTCCAGGAGTTTCCACTGGTGAAGAGAATCTCCAAACTTATGAAATTATGAAGAAGCAGTAAAAGCCATGGGCATATGAAGGGATAGGTATGCTACTTGTAAAAATGAACAGATGTGATTTTAAGATGTATACTTGTTTGGGGAAGTACTACTATTGGCCTATTCAATTTAAACAAAAGCTGTCTTACAATTAATTTTTTCTTTACTTCGGAAGGAAGTATCTGAAGAAGAGTAAGATTCTTGGGAGAGGATGAGGGGAAAGGAGTGTGGAGTAAAGAACCGCCATCAAGGAATTATTTGACAAGGAGAAAACATGGGCTGGCCCCATAGTAAGAATGATGGAATTATGGAATGGTGGATAGCTGTGATATAAAATAATACATGATAAATATTAGGGGCTTTAGGTTTCTATCTTCCTCAGTGCTTTGTACAGTATACTATACATAGTAAGAGATTAATAAATGTTTGTTGAGTGAATAACTGTGGAGGAAAGGGAATTATGGTGGGTTAGAGGTAGAAACTGAGAGGGAAAAAAAGCAGTTAGGACTACCTTTACTCAAGGTACAAACCATTACGACTATCAGAGGCCAAATTTTGCTCTGAGCTGTTGACTATGCCTACTCTGGCTACTAAAAGGCACAGATAAAGGCAATCTATTTCTGGTTATAGCCATGACTGAAGAGGGATGTTCAGTAATAGAAATAAAGACAGAGTAATATTTTTAATAACATTTTTTTCAAGCCATGACTTCATGTTAACACTTGCCATCATTCAAGGCAGTTCATTAGTCAGCTTCACCAGATTTTCAAGTTTGCTCAAGCACATTTACAAATTTCCAAGTGTCAGTTCTTCTATTTAAGGCAGAAGATAAGAATAAAGCCTAGCTCATTGTTTCCCTTCATTTTAATCTGTGTGGGGTCAGAATTTCAAAGAACTTCAAATTTTATTGACTGAAATTCATTTCCCAACAAACACAAAGGTTGCCCTGGGACTTTAACCCAATACTCAAAGCCCACCCTAAGACAAGGGGAGGCTATTCAATAGTTCATAAAAAGCAATGAACATTTTAGTGTAGTTAATTTGGTTACTAAAAAATGGAAATTGTGAAGCCCAGGTTCAATGAGTACCACAGTTAAAGAATTAATGTTTGTTGATTTTTCTATATAAAAATAGAGACCTTACAATGAAAATGAGAGAAATATCAGGGAGCAGAAACTTTATATTTTTCTCCTTTCACTACTGACTCTTTTCCAGAGAAAGTTGGGCAGTTGCTTATTCTAAGTCATTTGGCCCAGCCAATACTGAATGACATTGTGTGTGTGTGTGTGTGTGTGTGTGTGTGTGTGTGTGTGTGTGTGTG
>NW_020954953.1:20035596-20272128 GCF_900497805.2 Vombatus ursinus | reverse complement strand
GTGTGTGTGTGTGTGTGTGTGTGTGTGTGTGTGTGTGTGTGTGTGTGAAAAAGAGAGAGAGAGAGAGAGAGAGAGAGAGAGAGAGAGAGAGAAATACAGAGCATGTACAAAACACAGAGTCAAGAAAGTCTTCTGACATGAGTATTTTGTTTTTAAAAACAAGGAAGGCAAAGAATGGTATAAGTGGAAAGAAGACTGAGCTTGGCACCATATTGCCTATGTTCAAAATCCAGCTCTGCTATTTACTCCTTGGGTAACCATGGACAGGGTCACCTCACCAATTTGGATTTCAGTTTTCTCATTTGTAAAATGGGCTAGAACCTGGACGGTGGGGTCCAACTCTAAAACTTACGATCTTCGTTTCTTCTCTCACTTTTTTTTTGCATGAACAAAAATTTACTGGGTAAATTGAATTGGGATATTGGGATCATGAACACTACCTACAGTTGCATCAGCCTCAGGAACTTCCATAGTGTCATCTATTCTTGTATTTTATACCAGTCACCCCAGTTTACCTCTTACCACAAATGCCAGCCTCCTATTTCTGTCCCCAGTTGCCTGATGCTCATGCCACTCCATTACAAGCTTTCCCATCAAAGCTGGAAATACTTCCTGCCCTCTCTACTTGAAGGCCTGAGTCAGATTCATCCATAGCGTGAAGGAAGGGAACATGAGTTGGCAAGTGATCAAAAGGACAAGGACAGACCTTCGGCGTTACCTATTTGCCTTTCCAGGTCAGCAGCTTCATCTGGCGTTGCTCGGGGTAGTACTCCAGGGTCACTGAAGCTCGTTCGAAGCAGGGTACCCATCACGAAGAAGAATAGGATCCCGCCGACCACAGGGATAGCTGGAGTGATTTTCACAGCTAAATATGGACAGCTGCCAGTAGCAGGTATCAAGAGAGGAGAGGAAAGGAAGGAAGAAATTGAAAAGTACTGTTAGTAATCAACAGCAAGGTTGCTTGCATTTCCTAAGAAATGAAAGGCTTACCTAGAGAAGGAAAATTGATTTCCATTAACAATTCATCTACATAAAGATTCGAACAGTATGGAATGCAAATTTTCTTTTGGAAAATTTTGCCCCCATGCCACAAATTATCAATGCCAAAGCTAGTCTTTGTTGGGAAAGAAGTTCCAGAAAGAACGAAAGTGAGCCTCTTTACATAGTCAGTCTTCATTGTAATATCATCTACAAATGCACATGGTTGCCTTCTTTCTAATCTTTCCCCTTCTCTTGAATTCCATAAGAGAAGACACAAACATGGGGTATCTTAAAACAGGCCCAAGCTTTCCCCTCCCCCAGTTAATGCTCAACTTTGTCTCTGACAGCACAGTGACATTCAGTAGGGACAAAATGCTGAGAAATGTAAATCTGCACTCCAAAGCCTGGAAAACATTGCCAACATTGTGGAGTTAACCTAGCCAAAGGAGGTTAATGAGCTATGCAAATGAAATCACATTCCAGTTTCAGGAGAGGGAATCAAGATTTCTGCAGATAGAATATACTTAACTTGTTTTCATGTTCAAATGGCATTTGAGTTACCACAAGAAGATTGCCACCCTAGCTTTTTGCACTTTTAAAATCTTCCTTGTACTTAAATTTTACAAACTCTGATTTAATGATTATTCCTGGGAATTGTGTGATGAGACAGGGAAAGGTGAATGTGTTATATGCTACAGGCCTCAATTAGCCAGGTATCAGTTTCTGACATTCAGGTTACTGTTCAGGGACTTTAATTATGTTTTAAACAATTGCACCTTCACTCATTCAACAAAACTGCTGAGCAAGGGACAAAGGTTATAATGGTACTGGTTGTTGTTAAGTCATTTTGCAATCATGTGTAACTTTTTGCGACCCCCATTTGGGGGTTTTCTTGGCAAATGGTGAAGCTGTTTGCCATTTCCTTTTCCAGTTCATTTTACAGATGAGGAACTGAGGCAAACAGGGTTAAGTGACTTGCTCAGGGTTACACAGTTAGTAAGTGTCTGAGGTCAGATTTGAACCCATGAAGAGGAATCTTTCCGGTTTCAAGTCCCAGTGCTCTACCAGTAAACCACCTAGCTGTCCTTAATGGAGTAGTGGCCTGGAGTAACTAGAGCAGTAATCCCCTGGATTACTGTCATCATATCTAATTATCACTGAGCGTAGAGGCAACAAAGTAGAATCCCAAAATGTTAAAGCCTGAATGGCCCTTAGGTGCAATAAAGGGAAGAGCAAAAGACCAAGGGTCAGGTGATTTGGGTTAGAATCCCATCTCAGACAGTGTGACCATGGGCAAGTCACTTAACATCTCTGGGCCTCAGTTTCTTTATCTGAAAATGGGCAAAATAATACACAAACTATCCACCTCACTGGGTTGTTAAGAGGAAAGTGCTCTATAGATCTTGTTATTATCTAGCTCACCTCTTCCAACTAATAGGGAAAAACAACAGGAGTGGAAACATTGAGACCCACATTTCGTGGACCTTTGATAGGGCTATAGAGGTCAGTGGCTTACTGTCATAGGATACATGACTAATACTAATAGAACAGAAGTCTTCATTGCTTCATCATATGACTGCCCTTGGGCAGCTAGGTGGCGCAGTGGATAGAACACTGGGCTTGGAATCAGGAAGACTTGACTCATCTTCCCGAGTTCAAATCCAGCCTCAGACACTTCCTACTTGTATGACCCTGGGCATGTCACTTAATCCTGTTTGCCTCAGTTTCCTTATCTGTAAAACGAGAAGGAAATGGCAAACCACTCCAGTATCTCTGCCATGAAAACCCCAAAATGGGTAAATGAAGAGTTAAATACTACTCAACAACTGCCTTTCCCCCATATACATACTTAAGCCAGTTAAATGAACATTTCCAGAGACCCCAATTAAGGAAACTGAATTTTGGGGAAATGGAAAGAAAAGCATCCACAAAATAGTATGGAACTTGCTAATGGGAAAAATAAATCAGCAGAGTTGGCTTATAAGAAACCTGCTTTCAGGGCAGGGAGGTGTTACAGTGGATAGAGTACTGGCCCTGGATTCAGGAGGACCTGAGTTCAAATCGGGCCTCAGACTGACACATAACACTTACTAGCTGTGTGACCCTGGGCAAGTCACTTCACCCCACTGCCTAACCAAAAAGAAAGAAATAATTAAAAAAAAAAGAAAGAAACCTGCTTTCAAAAAAATCATTTAGTGTATTCTTCAATTCAAGTCAACAAGCAGCTGTGAAAAGCTTAGTCTGTGCAAGGCAGCATACTAGGGGGATTCAAAGACAAAAAGGAATCAGTCCTTGTCCTGCAGCACATGCTGCTAGCACTGATTCTGTTAGCTCAAATAAATCTTCAGGATATGGAAGGGCACTATTCATCACGCTCAATGAAACGACCTTAGGTTTCTTCAAACAAACAGCAACACATCAAAAACTCATTAATATACTTCTAGTTCCAAGAACTGTGATCTATGAGCCCAAGTACATGCAGTAACAGCTCTACTGAAAAGCCCTCAATTAAATAAACAAGCATTTATTGTACTACTAACAATTTTTTTGAGGAGGGGGCAGTTAAGTGGTGTAGTAGATAGGTAGACCTGAAGTCAGAAAGATTTGAGTTCAAATCCAGCCTCAGACCCTTACTAGCTGTGTGACCCTGGACAGCAAGTCACCCTTTGTGCCTCAGTTTCCTCATCTGTAAAATGAGCTGGAGAAGGAAAATGGCAAACCACTCCAGTATCTCTGCCAAGAAAACTCCACTTGGGGTCCCAGAGAGTTGGATAGGACTGAAAAATGACCTAACGACAACAACACTATATTCCAGGGACTGTCCTATCCCTACTAGGTATGTACACAAGGCCCAAAGTAATACAACCTTGAGGTGCTTACATTCCACTCTCTGGGCCTGCTTCTTGTCCAAGGTTTTGTAACAGCTGGCTTAAGGAAAGGTCAGGGATCCAAATTTAATGCCCCTAAAGCCCAGGCCATTGTTCTTTCTACTAGGCCTTACTGCCTCCATGATGTACTACTACACAAAATATATCGATGTCCTATCTTTCTTCTATTCCATAGTGAATTTATGATACAGAAAAATCCCACCCCTAAAAATGCATCACAGCCTCCACAGAATCCCCGAAATCTTTAGGCACTTTCATTTTATATAATTAACATTATCATTAAAGTAATACTATATCTAGTGAATTCTCCCTAGTAGAATGTAAGATTCATGAGGTAAGGGTATCTCACGCGTCTAGTTCTATACTTAGCACACAGTAGGGAATTAACAAATGTTAGTTGATTGACAGATTCATTTATAAAACCCCACTTTTTAGGTATTCCAGATTGCTTTTCTTACATCTTTTATCTCTGATAAGTTTAGAGATTTTTGTTCAGGTGTTACTCTAGTATAGAAGGCTAAATTTATAGAATGAGCTGCCTCAGCCCCTTCAGAGAGCAGACACTTAGCAAATACGGCAGCAATTGCCAACAACTGTACTCACATAGCCTTGAATAGATAAGTTTAGAGGGGCAGAAGTTTAAATGGAGGGAGATTTGAAAACTATCATGCAGTAAGAATGAGTATTTCACAAACAATCCCATTCCTTTATAGCAGACAAAAGCAGAATAGGAAAACCCTTCCTCTTAAATTTAGATAAGCTGAAGGTTTAGTGCCTGAATTATACAAGGGTAGGAGGTGTGTATATTAGGGTGGAAAAGTAAAGACCCTGTCAAAGAAGAGACAATGAAGAGACATAAAGATCTGTTTTATTGGGAAATTAAAAGCTTTCATTTCTTCAGCTGCTAAAACACCATAAACACAGCTGGATCCACACGCAAAAAAATAGTCCTGGGAAAAGAAATTCCTCTAATTGCTGTAGCTCCTGAATGGACTTCCAGTTTCTGAATAACGTGGCATCAAACTAGAACAGCTCTGCTACCCAGCCCTACTTGGACCATCATGAAGTGGGAGAAAGCGTCGGTAGTCCAGCAGAGCCAAACTGGGGGGAAAATTCTGGAGCTGGGCAGTGCCCTTTCTTTTTCACCCTCACTGGTGTCCCTGCCTTTCAGTCACTTTTTCCTAACAAAAAAAATGCTCTCTCAGGAGATGACCTGATCAATGAATGTACACTAAAGGCATAAGGAAATGTTAACACTGACTATATTGCTTTTAAGCAACTTATCAGGTGATTAAGTGTTAAGGCAAAGAAATTAATCTCTCACTTTGGAATTTCAGGCATCAGCAAACAGTGGAAGAGGCACATGGAGGACTTAGGGGCACAGATAATCAAATTGATCTGTGATCTTTTCTATATAGGAGTTCCTTCCAAGAATGCAGATAATAATGACAACAATAATAATAGCTAACATTTATATTAAGGTTTGCAAAGTGTTTTCTATTTATGATATCATTTGATCTTGACAACAATCCTGGGATGTAGGTACTACTATTATCATCCCTCACTTTACAGATGAGGAAAGTGAGACTGAGAGAGGTTAAATGACTTGTCCAGGGTCACACAGCTGGCAAGTGTCTGAAGGAAGATTTGAAGTCCAGCACTCTATCTACTGTACCAGGATACCACCATCACATGCTGTCAATCACAACCCATCTACGCCTGCCCATCTTTAGATGCAGCTGTATTCCATGTCTAATTGCCATATAGTTACATTGGAAGAATGTTAATATTGAAAATATGGATCTTTGTTTTCACGGTAACTTTGAGGTCAATAAAGGAGCTTTGCAATTTCCTGAAAGCAATCCAACCTGTTATTTTCCTTCTGTTCAACTCTGGGCCCAATGCTTTGTCCTTTTGTCCCGTCTGTTTCAGAAGCCTACTAATATCTCTCTGAACTTTCAGTACTTAACTGCCTGGTTTATACAGAAGAGACAATTCTAGTTTCCCTCCAGTTGAGATCCAATCTCATTCTTCCCAGAACAAAGGAGCACTATATCTGAAATGCATTTTGTAGACTGCTTTAATTTCCTTTACTCTTCTTTATATTTCTCACAATCCCTAGTCCATTGTATGTACTCACTAGACACGTTGAATGCATAAAGCATCTTATCTGTGATCTTGCTTCATCAATCATTTCACATTTCTCAATGCATCTTCAATCTCTTCCCCTACAGATTCCTTCAGTCTATACACATTCTCAAGTGTCCTGTATATTTTTTTTTTTTTTTTTGGTGAGGCAGTCAGGGTTAAGTGACTTGCTCAGAGTCACAGTAAGTGTCAAGTGTCTGAGGTCGGATTTGAACTCAGGTCCTCCTGACTCCAAGGCTACAGCACTATCCACTGGGCCACCTAGCTTTCCCAAGTGCCCTGTATCATTTAAAAAAAAAAAAAAAAAAAGCTCAAGCTCTTTCTTTGGGCTTGGTCATCACCTTGGGATACCATCCAATTTCTTGCTTCCTCATTTCCTTCCAAACTCCTAGGAAGAAAAGACTATAGTTTCTGCCTCCACTTCCTCACCATTCCACTTTGTGCTAACAATTTTCTCCAAGGTCACTTCAGACCTCCTTCTGCTAAATATGATGGCCTTTTAATCCATCCTCAAGCTCCCTGACCTCCCTGTATCACTTGACACTGCTAATCGTACCTTCTTTCTTGATACCTGAGCGTGGTGAATTACCTTGACAAAACTAGGTCAGGTGAATTCCCAACCAGCAAGGCTAAGAAAAATGTCCAGGGGTAGTAAGGTTGCCCCACACTGACAAAGTAAAAATTGTGGAGGCACTGCCTGACTATCCTTTGAAACAAAGAATTTGCTAATGTATTCTGGAAGAGAGAAGCAGGATAGTAAATGGATAGGGCAAACTGGTCAAAAAAAGAATCATATACTTAGGGCTGGAGAGATCTTAGGGTTATCAAGTCTAACCTACTCATTTTACATTTAAGGAAATTGATGGAGTGAGGTTTAGTCACTCGCTGAGGTAGGACAGCTAGACTTTGAACTTGGGTCCTTGGACTCCAATCCAGTATTTTTTTTTCTTATTCTACCACAATCCTCTCTAGTAGAAAGAAGTACCTGAGCAAGGACAAGCTGTAACTCATAGGCATTCATCCATTTCCCCCTGAGATAATTAAAGACACTACAGAGTATGACAGACAAGGGTTGAGGACCACTGGACCACCAACATGAAAAATGCCCAACTCATCAGAAGAAGCAGGTCCTGTTTCTACCTTTCAAGTCAAACAAGCTAGATTTCAAACCCAATGAGAGAAAAAAAATAAATAAACATCTTTAGTCTCAGGCTGGATAAAACAGGCCACCCACTAGAGCCCTTGAAAGCTTTCAAACAGATCCTGAAGCTTAGTGAGCAAAGAAATTCCTGTGAAACTCATCACACCAGAAAATTTGTGCACCTGAACACACTGAATGAGGGGGCTCAACAACATTACACACTACAAATAAATGCTATTTAGGATCAACTCTGCCCCTACTGCTGCCTGGGAATCCTTTTATTTATCTCATGTTGACATTTTCCCAACCATTCCAAACCTTTTTTGATTCTCTTTAAGCACCCAAGCCCACCCACTTCAATCTTAACAGGTGACCTCATTCACTTTATTGAGAAGATTCAGGCCATCTTACATGAACCTCATTATCTCTCCTTTCCACTTTCATCTCTTCACTTATTGTTTTTTACTTCATTTTTGTTTCAGAGAAAGAAATGCTCCCCTCCTCCCGCCAAGCCAAAACCTCTACTTCTGCCCTTTATCTTATCTTGATCTGGCCTCATCCAAGAATTTGATTCATCAATTATCCCTTCCTTCCCTTGCATCTTCAACATATCTTTCTATACTGTTTCCTTTCTCTGGAGGTTTCCTGAAATAATTACAACCTTCCCCTCCATACCATCAGAACTTTGGGGAACAGCTGAGATGAGTAGGTGGGTTGCATTAGCACTTCCTTCCAAACCTGCTGTTAGCTGGCCTGCATTTAGGGGATTCAGAGAGAATAGAGTAGGTATATCATTGATCAAATCAGTCTTATGGTTGAATGAGTATATACAAGTTTATGACAAAATCTTGACAAATACATGACCTTATGAAGGAGAGCAAAGGCAGCAGTGTGCTGGCAAATGTTTAACAACAAGGTCTTCAAAAAAAGGCATGACACACTTTTACATTTAATTCTCATTATTTACATTTTCTCTACCACTTTCTTAAGTCTAGATAATCAACAAAATAATAAACCTGCATTGCCAATTTCCATAATGTACATGCTCCAACTGAAAATTTAACAAATGGCTCTCTATACCCTTTAAGGGCTGGTTCCAACACACTCCTAACTTAGGCCTAGCAACTCATTCATGGTTGAAGGGATCGAAGGAATCAATTAGCTGATAATCAACTAATTATGCCATCCCTAACTAGCAATAATCCATTGAAAGTCTCTATTGATGAAGAGTCTTCCTGGTTCCTCTGATTGGGAAAGCCCACTCCAATTTTGGATAACTACTCATCACTAAAAAGTTTTTCTTATAGGGGGTAGAAATCTCCTTTCTGCAACTTCCACCCATTTCTCCTAGTTCTGCTCAGTGAGGCAAGAAAAAAAAAAGGGGTGATCACCTGACAATCCTTCAGATACTTGAATATAGTTATCATGTCCTCTCCTTTCCCCTCAGAACTCAAATGCCTCCTTTTCTATGAAGTCTATGATGTCTTCTCCAATTTCTTTTGCAGGTAGTGAGCTACTTTTAACACCTATAACACTTTGTACCTCTTATCATATTCTACCCTTATTATTTCTATTTGTGTACTTATCTTATCCTCACCTACTAGATTATAAATTCCTTGAGGAAATTTATGTGTCTTACTTAACTTTTTTTTTTAATCACCAAATCACCTTACACAGTACCACTCACATTTACAGGGCTTCAGTAATTGATAGATTGATTGATTGAATGGATGAATGAATGAATGAATGAATGTTGTAACAGGGCAAAGAACAAGGGAAGTCAGATCAGAATTCTGTCAATATCAAATGAGAGATAAAACAGAGAGATATATGGGGTCTCCGAAAAGTCTTAGTATGGCTTTAAGCTTTCGTAGCTTAAAACTACTCATCTTCTCTCCTTTTCCTCTTTCTCTCCTTTTAGCTTAAAAATGCATTAAGACTTTTGGGACACCCTGTATAACCACATAAGGAGTTCTCCAGTATTACAGAAAATGTCCTATTCAGAATGCAAACAGAAGGATTCTATATGAGCGACAAGGTTTTCCAAATACTAACATATGTAGATGGTGTGTTGAACCCTATAACATTGCAAAGCCACAGCAATATGAAAGAAATGGGTCTAATCATCCTTAATGGAAAAAAACCAAAGTGGATGAAAATTTATGTGGTCTGGATTATGATGTGCAATTTGATAAGTGCTACAGCTAGAAAAGAGATGGATCCAGATTTGACTAGAAGGAGGAGATAACCAGATTGCACTTGGGAAATCGGACAGAGCTTTCAGTTGGGGAATTAAGAGATATAATTGCAGCTATCCCTCAGATGTAAACAGCTTATATTTTCTCTTTGAAAGATTTAGTGATCTTTTTTACATACCTTTCAGAAAAGGAAAAAGGATTAAAAAAAATAAGATCCCAATTACAGGGTCCTCTTCAAACACTTATAACTGCTGCATAGAAAAAAAAAGGAAGGAAAAAAATAACCAAGAATATGATAATTTTGCAATACTTTTGAAACAGGATCAGGCAATATGCAGAGTTCATTCTGACAGTGACTGCTAGGCTGTGGGAAGGAAACTGAGCTAATGAAAAATCTCACCCAATCCATACGACCCAGCATGAGCAATGGCTATAAAACTATGTCAGCAACAGAGAAACACACTCAAATTGAGAAAGGCTTCTACATTTCTGAGCAACCACAGACAGGAATCTCTAATTTTGATCTCCATCTGTGAAGAGGAAGACACCATAGCCTAAGAGTCTGGATTTTATACAAGATGAATGATACAGATGCCAAAGATATAAACACCAAATGGATTCCTATTTCTGACTGGGAAACTGTGATCTACATACACGCCTCAATGCTGCGGAAGGTAGAGAGTTTAGGCAGAGAACTACTTAATCTTCTGAAACCTCCCTCAGCAAATGGCAGGAAGAGAAAAAAAGAGAGAGAGAGAGGGCTCTAGTAGGATTCATCTTCACAACTTAAAAGAAATGAGCCCACTCAATGCAAAGCGGAAAGCAAATGTTGAAATAATGAATCTCTCAGAATCTTCCCCCACTCTAGCTGTCATTGTGAACATTTTTGTCTTCTAGAAATGGTAGATGAACTCATTTATATAGAAAAGGCTACTTCACTATGAATTATAGGTAAGGAAGTGCAGTTTGAGTGGAATAGGATGAATTGGTTGGTTCTTGTCTGGTGTTCTGGAAGAGGACCAAAGTGACATCACTATATTGGAGTCAAGGTACAGTGTATCCAACTGTGGTTGATCAGACCAATACAAATTCAGAAGGCTCTATCACAGCTCAGGCACAAATAGTCTGTGAACATTTGGAGGAAAGAAGAGGAATAGTGGGAAAAGAGTTTGACTCACTTGGCTCAGCCCCAAAGGGTAGAACAAGAAATGCTGTGTGGATGATGCAGAGATGCAAATTTAGGCTTCTCTAAGGGAAAATTTAATTAGCCCTGTTCAAATGTCATAAGATCTCTATCACTGGAGGTCTTAGAGAGCACGGAATTCAGTTTTTGCCACCAACTAACTTAAATCTTTAGAAAAATGCATTCTTCTGGTATCTTGCCTAACAACTGTCAAATGAAATCAGAATGGTTTTTGCTGATATATCATCTGAAACTATATGATACAAAACTAGGATCTTTAGGTTTAGAGGTTGTTATTCATCCTTCATTTCTGAAGAGGACCAATGACATCATAGGTGATATCTTGATTTGCCATGAATTGGATTTAAGTGAGGCAGAGTTGCACAAAGTCTTCAGCCTCACTCTCTCTTCCTGAGTCATCGAACTCCAGTGGCAAGACAAAAGTCAGGATGACTTTTAGAGGTGTTGGTGTCTATCTTTCACCCAATTGTCACCTGCAGCTCCAAGAAGCTGTAGTATGTGCACTGTCCATTTAATCATCTTAGCGGACAGGCTAAACCAAGTTAAGAGTAACAGTCAGGCTTCAAACCTGTCAATGAGATAAGGGAAGGTGAATTAGGGAAATGTTGACCCAAGCATGTGAAGACATCCTCTGGTGGAATGGGTGGATGAGAACAGTTCATTCCAATGGCTGGGAAGGTGGCTAAAGCAGGTGCTATGGAATGCTTAGAGCTTGGTCAGACATCAAAGACACCAAGGCCAATTTAGAGATTGGCTTTTAGAGATAATCTAGTCTGAAACCTTTAGTTTATAGATGAAGAAATTGAAGCCTAGAAGAAATCACAGGCTCATGGTTTTCAATCTAGAAGGGACTTCAGAGGTCATTAAATCCAACTCTTTATTTTACACACAAGGAAACCGAGGCCCAGAGAGGTTAAGAGGTTAATCTTGGACGACTTGCCCAGGATTACACAGCTAGTAAGGATCTGAATCAGGATTCCAATCCAGGTTTTCTTGAGCCCAAGTTTAGCACTTACTAACTATAAAGGTTAAAGAGCTTGCCCCAGGGCAAAGGTAATAATAATAAATTACATTAATATTTATATTATTATATTATTATTAGCATTTCTATACTGTCTATTGCCAGGATTTATGCTAAGCTCATTACAAATATTATCTCATAGTAATTTTTATATTTTTATTTCCACATGTACATTCTTGATTTGGTATAACCGTTGGTTGATTTTGTACTTATATTGTGAGGTTTGGTTCACAAGAAAGAATTTGATGTAAATCACAAGAGAAAACACATAACTGAACATGTGAATGAAAGGTCTATGCTTGGCTGAATTCCGGAAGCATTGTGGATGGGAAACCTGGATTTCATTATTGGGTAGCTAGGTAGATTTATTTCTCCACAGGACATCCTCTGGATGTTATCTTTACTTCAAAGAACAACATAACTACATGCTGTGAAGACATCAAAGTCTATGAGACTTTGGACCCAGAAAATGAATCCTTTTTCCTGTCAAATCAATTCCAATTGTTTGTAGGTTGTGTGTACACACGGATATACAAACAAACAAACAAAAAAACTGCATTAATAGTAACTCGCCATTGTTAACCATAAAGGAGGGACCACCTATAATCGCATATTTAAGCCGTCATGTACAAAAGCACATCTGTCTTTCACATAAGACAGTAAAAGAGTTTTAAGTCGGTTTGCTATCGTATTGACCAGTACACCATCCATACTCTCTCAATCAATCAATAAGAATTTATTAAACACTATTTTCAAGGTACTATGTTGAGTGCTAGAAAGAAAGGCAAAAACAACTCTTGCCCTCAAGAAGCTTCTATTCTATATTCTATTCTATTCTAATTGGGGAGACAATATAGAAATAAATACGTACATACAAGATCAATACAGGGTAGATAGAAGGTAGCCTTAGGGCACAAGCCCTAACATGAACAGAAATTGGGAAAGGCTTCCCTTAGAAGGTGGCTCTTCAGCTGAACCTTAAAGGATTCCAGGGTAAGCTGGAAGTTAGAAGGTAGAACACTCCAGATATAGGACAGTTAGAGCAAAGACTAAGAGAGAGGAAATGGATTGTTTTGTGCACAGATAGTTAAGTAGGTTATTATACCTGGATTGTGGATTGTGTAGGAGAGGAAAGTGTAAGGCTGAAAAAGTAGAAAAGGGTCCAGCTGAGAACTTTAAATGCCAAACAAAGGACTCTATATTTGATCCTAGAGGTAACACAGAATAATTAAATTTTCTTAAGTAGGGGAGGGTGACAGGATCAGATCTATGCTTTAGAAAAATCACTTTGGCAGCTTGTGGAGGATAAGTTGGAGCAGGAAGAGAATTGAGGCAGAGGGAAACTAATCAGAAGAATATTACAGTATTCCAGGTGAGAAGTAATGAAGGTCAACCTTGATGGTAGCTACGTGAGTGAAGAGAGATGCTGTGAAAGGAGAAATGATAATATCAGATTGCATATGAAGTGAGAGTGAAAAAGGATGACACCGAGGTTGTGACCAGGACTGGTACCCTTGACAGTAATATGGAAAATTGGAAGAGAGAAGGTTTGGGGGGGGAGCTATGGGGGAAGACAGCAAGTTCTACTTTAGACATGCTGAGTTTGAGATATCGACAGGACATCTAGTTTGACGGGTCCAATCAGTTGATGAGGACTGGAGTTCAGGGGAAAGTCAAGGTTGGATAGATATCTCTGGAATCATTTGCACCGGGCTGTTGTTGTTGTTATTGTTGAGTCATTTCAGTTGTGTCCAACTCTTCATGGAGTGGTTTGCCATTTCCTCCTCCAGCTCATTTGACAGATGAGGAAACTGAGGCAAACAGGGTTAAGTGACTTGCCCAGAGTCACACAGCTAGTAGGTGTCTGAGGCCAGATTTGAACTCTGGAAGATGAGTCTTTCTGAGTTCAGTCTTTGCTATGCACTGCGCCATCATTTGCAAAGAGAAAATTATTGAACCCATGGGGACCCAATGAGATAACTAAGTGAGATAGTACAGAGGGAAAAGAGAAAGAAAAGGACAGAGCCTTGGGGGATACTGATGGTTATGATGGCTTCATATGAATAAAATCCAGTAAAGAAGAACTCAATCACCATTCATTGAATAATCCCCTTCTGTGTACAGAGCACAGCGCTAGCCTCCGGGAGACATACAAAATTTAAGTAAGACATGGTCACTGTCCTTGCAGAGAGATACCAAACATGACACGATGGGTACATTAGAAAGGTGTAAAATAAAATGTTTTGTGAGATCCAATTGGGGAAAATCAGTATTCTGAGGCCCCTTCAAATATATCAGGGATCGGGGCAGCTAAGTGGCACAGTGGATAGAGCACCAACCCTGGATTCAGGAGGACCTGAGTTCAAATTTGGCCTCAGACACATAACACTTACTAGCTGTGTGACTGCTGCCTAGCCAAAAACAAAAACAAAAAAACCCAAATATATCAGCAATCTCATGACCAGCGACATTCTTTTCTAAGATGACTGGCTGTGATTAGGACTGCATTTTATGAGTGTTTTGATAAAGATAATTGGTTCCTATGCAAATTGTATCTTTTACATTTCCTTCTTTAGTACTATGTTCTAACTTTAGGATTTTCCATCTCTAAACAAACAAAAACAAAAACAAAACAACACATATCCCATAGTACCTTGGTCAAATAGTAAAATCTTAACAATAAACAGTTAAGGCCTAGAGAGACAGCATGGTGAAAGGGCCTATACTGGAGTTAGGAAGACTTGTGTTCCAGGTCTGTATGTGACAGTGGTTGTGTGTGTCACCATGGAAAACTAATAACTTTTCAGTGCCCCAGGCAACTCATTGTCTATGACTCGGTTAGAAACAGACTGCTAATCCACAATGGTAGAGGAAATTTCTGCATCAGGAATCTTTCCCTTGTCGCAGGTGCAGGGGAAGACAAATACACGTATAAATGGCAAATGGTAATGAAACAATATTTATTCTGGTTTACAATCAGTGTAAGCAGCTTGGTACAGTGAACAGCAGCTAGGCTTGGAGTCAGCAAGACCTAAGCAAGAGCTACCTCTGATAATCACTAGCTTTGTGACCACAGGAAGTGACAACAACTCTCAAAACCCATTTATTAAATTATAGAGGGGCTGCAATCTGCCTTGGAGGATGGAATACCCACATTCAGGAAATCCCATCGATGAAGATCCAGCCAATATTTCCTGTTAAGGAGGGGACTGAAACAATGATGACAAGCCACAGGATTCCTAATCTGCTGCCACCCAGCATGAAAGACACACTCAATTATTGAAGCTATGCCCGAGGAGCATAACAAACAGTAGAATTGTGGGCGCCGTAGAAAAAGTTTCTCTCTCTGTCTTCTGTTGTTCTTCATCTAGGTCACAGTAAAACAAGTGTAATAAATAATCGACTTTTAGGTGATAAAACTTGTTCTCTTGTTCACTTTCTGGTATGGTTGCTAATTGCACTTGTAAACAAATGTGCTACTATAGGTAAGATGTCAGAGCATGATTTAGAGATGCAAAGAAAGAGAACTGGATTCAGCAATAATTTTTTCATAAAACTTATCCTGGCTCTGCTATTTATTACCTACGTGACCTCGGTCAAGTTGCTTAATATTTTGGGCCTCAGTTTCCTCATCTCTAAAATGAGAGGGTTGGACCATGACAGGTGAGCTCACTTCTGGCTCTAAATCTATAATCCTGAGAATATGTGTGTATTCACACTCTGATCTTTTACCCTATATGTATTTTTTATGTAGACACACATATACATACATGTGTGTACACACCAGCAAGTTCACATAAATACCTAGAGACCATAACTGTGCAGATAAACTTCCAGATAGCCCACATTTTGAAAAGCCCTTCTCCTACTGACCACCCTAATTGACCCACATACTCCCACAGCTGTAAATAGGCCCCGTTCAGTTGTTTTTCAATCACATCCAATTCTTCATTACCTCCACCTGGGGTTTTCTTGGCCAAGATACCGGAGTGGGATAGAGCATCGGCCTTGGAGTCAGGAGGACCTGAGTTCAAATGTGAAGTCAGATAGCTAACACTTACTAGCTGTGTAACCCTGGGCAAGTCACTTAACGCCATTGTCTAGCCAAAAAAACAAAACAAAAAAGATACTGGAGTATATCTTTGCAGTGTATCTTGTATTACTGGAGTAACGCATCATGGTGACAAAGTAACTTACCCAAAGTCACAGAGGTAATAAATGGCACAGGCCAGAATTCTTTCCACTGTAACACATTGCTTAGAATGGTAACAATTACTGCTCAGAACTATTGCTTCCATAATATTAGTACTTGTGAAATTATGTGAGGTCAACAAAGCAGTGCTATTCTTGCTCAATCATTTCAGTTGTGTCTGATGCTTCGTGATGCCATTTGGGGTTTTCTTAGCAAAGATACTGGAGTGGTTTGCCATTTCCTTCTCCAGCTCATTTTACAGATGAGGAAACTGAGGTAAACCTGAGAGAAATTACTTGCCCAGGGTCACACAATTAGTGTCTGAGGCCAGATTTGAACTCAGGAAGGTTGAGTCTTTCTGACTCCAGGGCTGGCACTCTATCCACTGCACCACCTAGCTGCCCAAATAGTGCCCACTATTCATTAAAGGGAAATTGAAGGTCACTGGATACTGTGTCCAGAGAAAAAAGGATAGCACCTGAGTGACTACCTCAAGAAACAAAAATGAGCAGGGAGGTGGGTTGATTTTGTAACACAACATTGAGTAGATAGAGATGAGTCATAAACAACTAGAGGCAAAAAAGATAAAGGGAGCGATGAAAGTTCTGACAGACGTATTTTTACATTATTCTTGCCCCAATTTACCAAGCTGAGAGCTCTAAGTTCACAAAAGGGTAAAAGAGGGTAAGAGAGTCAAGCACAGAGATTTGACAACTGTATGAATAGGAGTTCATTGAATGCCTGGCACATTTTTTGTTGTGTTGTTTCGGTTGTGTCCGACTCTTCATGACCCCATTTGGGGTTTTCTTAGCAAAGATACTAGAGTGGTTTACCATTTCCTTCTCCAGCTCATTTTACAGATAAGGAAACTGAGGCCAAAAGGGTTAAGTGACTTGCCCAGAGTCACACAGCTAGTAAATGTCTGAGGCTGGATTTGAATCCATGAAGATGAGTCTTCCTGTTTCCAAACCCAGTGATCTATCTACTGTACCAACTAGAGGCTCAGTCTGGCACATACTAGGCACTTAATAAATGCTTGTTAACTTTCAGGAACAGAGATGTGAAGGACAATATTCTCCCTTATGCCACTCATTTTGGAACCTTATTCCCTGTGTTTATATTAATGGCCATTCTCCTCAAATCCCACCCTCCAGAAGCACCTGAGTCTAGAGTCTTGGGTGTGGCTTTCAGGCTGAGTCCAAGTTTTACAGAACAAATCATTTTATTAAGGGGATTTGTTCTGTGAAGTTTAGATTCAAAGGGCTGCACCTGAGGACCTAACAGGCCAAATGTAGCCTCGAGACTGCAGGTTACCCACCCCTGCAACTTTAGACCTTGCCCCTGAATTTCTGGGCTTCGACAGGTGAGCTTTCTTTCATTTTATCTGATCTGGAACTGAGCCTACATATCCATTTCTAAAAAATGTGTTTCCAAATGATGCCCTCTCTCCTTTCCAGTTTCCCTTCATATGCTGTCTTTCTTCATTAGAATGAAAATTCCTTGAGCACAGGGACTATCTTAACTTGCTTGTGTTTCACAGGCACTTAGCACAGTGCCTGGCATGTCGGAAGCACTGAATAAATGCTTTATCATTCATTCATTCATTCATTCATTCATTCTTCCAAAGGGAGCATGGGAAGCGGGAGAAGGGATGTAGCACAGAGTCTTAGAGACAGAAGCTTCAACAAGTAACTCAAGAAACTTAACCTTGATCCAATTAGGCCTTTTTCATAAGGCATCATTGCAGAATGTGGTATTCCATGGAAGGAAATTTTTTTTCAGTTAAATCAAAAATTTTATTCTCTTTTAAAGTATAAGCTCTTTCTTGAAATAAAAAAAGAAAGCCTCTTTTTGATGGAAATCTTTCTAAAATGAACACACACACTTCTCTGCCTTCCTCAGTAAGGGATTCCCACTTTAATCTCTTCTTTATAACTCAGGGTAATCAATCATTGCACTTGTCCTGAAATATAGGCACAATCTCAGGGGTCATTTGATTTACACTTATCACTGAAGTTTCTATAACTGCTACTCTTATTTCAAGCTTGAACAAGCTAATCCCCAAATGCTTCCACTATCTCATTTGTTAAATCAGTTCATTTAATTTTACATGAAACTCCAAGCCTTGCTCTGGCCGTAGAAAGTCTTCAGGCCTTTTCTATAAAATAGGACGTAAAGACTTTGTAATAGTTTTTCAACTGAGAGTCTTTTTCCTGCTTCTAATCACTGCTGAGAGTTGGGCTTTCTGGACATCTAACCTTTGAATGAATTGGGTATTACTACAAGGGGTATTGGGAACAACTGGAGGAATTGATATCATCAATCTTAATAAAGTATCAATAACTCAGAACCTTGTGACATGGGCAGATATACCTGTTGATCAGTGTTAGCAAAGGTACAGGACTGACTGTTACATATATTCACTAGAACGACAGTAAGTACCATATACAGAAGAAAGGATGTATGCAACATAGAATTATGTTAGTCATTTAATTTCATTTACTTTTCATTCCTTTTGGAAAAACAGACTTCCAGGAGGTCTTTTTGTATTTTTCTAATGTGTTATCAAATTGGTTTTGTGCACTGGACAGATTCTCATTGGGAAGCTGTTGTTCAGTCATGTCTGACTTTTTGTGACCCCACAGACCATAGCAAGCCAATACTGTCCATGAGGTTCTCGTGGCAAAGATATTGGAGCGGTCTGCCATTTCCTTCTCCAATGGCAAACAGAGGTTATGTGACTTGCCCAGGATCACACAGCTAGTGTCTGAGGCTGGATTTTAATTCAGATCTTCCTGACTCCAAGCCCAGTGCTCTATCCCCTGAGCCACTCGGCTGCCATGTATCAAGTACAATCAATGATTGGAGGGAGAATGAAAAGAATATTTCTTCTATTGGGTAAATGGCAGACACAGAAAAACATGAACACAAGGAGGTGTCATCATGGCAACTTCTTCATCTCATTTCCACCATTTCCTCCATCCGTAACATGTTCTGTGCTTGCTATAAGAAAGCAGTACCAAAGGACCAGACTTCAAGCTTCTGGTCTAAGAAGCTGGATACCTCACAGGGTGAGCTGTTATTTTGTCTTTGAATCAGAGGGCTAGGACTCACATGGGAAAGTCAAGTCCATTTCCATTGACCTCTAGATAAGGCTGCCCTTAGGCAGCAATCTGTTCTGCCTTCACTGTGGGGGAAGTGTGCTGTCTGAACATCTCACAGTACATTAAGACAGAAAAGGAGCAAGGCCTAGGTACAGTGTCTAAGTCTGATCCAGAGAAAAAAGGAGAGGGGGAAGCTAGGTGTCGCAGTGGATAGAGCACTGGCCCCGGAGTCAGGAGGACCTGAGTTCAAATGCGGTCTCAAACCAGACACTTGACACTCACTAACTGTGAGTAACTCTGGCCAAGTCACTTAACCCCAATTGCCTCGCAAAAAAAAAAGAAAAAAAAAAGGGAAAAAAAAGGAGAAAAGAGAGAGGAAGAGGGAAGATGGGGCAGGAAGCTGGAGTTTAGTTCAGTTCTACATAGCACTTGACAGCAGAGCAGCTCAGTTCAGTTAGTGTCTGCATTCTGGCTTTGGCAGAACCTGCTTACTGGATCAAACACACTTGAAAAGGCAGGGATCCCCAGCCAATATCCCACCTCTGAAAGTGACTGAATCTGTGATCTCGGGCTAGTCACTTCAGCTCTTGGAGTCCAAGTTTCTTTATCAATAAAATGAAGGAGATGGATTAGATGGCCTCCAATGTCCCATCCGGCTCTGTATCCAAGATGCTGTGAGAGTAAGTCTTATGAGCAAGCGTTAGAGAACTGAGTATCCAAGACCCAGCAAGTAAAGAGGATAAGGGGAATTTTCCAGATACCTGCTAATAAAGCATTATAGTTGTGTGTGAGCTAGTGCCAAGTAATAGTTATGTGTCTGAAAAAACAGAGAAGAAGCTGAAAGGGTTGAGGGAAACATCTCTCTATTCTTCAGTTTGTTAGGAAGAATTTATTGAAAGAATGAGAGAAGTACTTCAAAGGAAAAGCAAAGAAGAAAAAGGATCTGAAGAGGCAGAGGAAAATCCTGACTTGGGCCAGCAGGTTGAAGGAAGGAAGAATGTGATACAGAAAAGGAAGAGAAGAAAGACCAAAGGATATTTGGAGTTACTAGATGTAATGAGTAGGTATGGGACTCTCCCCATGGGGTTCTTCCCATTGGGGTTGATGGACCCACAAGGGGTGCAAGGATAGATTTCAGGAGGTTTGTAAACTCTTATCAAAATTTTTTTTAAATTGATAACTATTTCAACAACAAATGTGTTTCCTTTTTTTTTTAATCCTATGTATGTTATTTTATGCATTTAAAAACATTATTTTGAGAAGGCACCCGCAAGCTTTGCCAAAGGGGTCCACGACACACAAAAGGTGAAGAGTACTTACCAAAAAGGATCAGTTGGCAGAACTAAGGATGCTTAGCCTGGAAGAGGTTTTTTTGGGGGGTGGGGGGTGTGGAAGGTGAGGGGGGAGTGGAACATGAAAGCTGTCTTCACATATGTGGAACAGCAATTAGATTTGTTCTGCTGGTCCCAGGGGGCAGAACTAGAAAACAATGGATGGAAACGGCAGAAAAGCAGAATTCAGGTTTGATATAGGGGAAGACTTCCTAACATGTAGAACTGTCTAAACGTAGGCTTCCTCAGGAGGTAGTTTGGGTCTCATTATTGATGATCTTCAAGAAAAGTTTGAACCACCACTTTGGGGAGGAGGATCCTAGAGATGAGATTTCCCTCAGGTACATGTTGTACTGGATGAGGTCAGGCCTCTTCGACCCTCTGAGAATCTCAGAGTCTATAATCAAGTACTTTTGTGTACTCTAGGAGCTACTGGACTAGGGGTGACCTGCAAGATGTAGGTAAGAATAGAGAATGATGGTCACAGGCCATGGAACATTCTAGTCAACCCCCCCCCCCCCACCCAAGCAATTTAGACAAGTTCTGCAATGTCAGAGGGACACTCGGGTCACATCCAGTACAGATCTGGACAATTTGTACCAATCTGTACTCTCTTGGAAGTCTGTTTCAGCACTGACCAAGACTGAATCAACCCCACTGGATCCCCCAGAGGTTTGGAAGATCTAAACACAATCAGGTCTTCTAGGACCTCTGTTCCAACAATAGCAGATTAGAATTCCTCATATGACCTATAATTAATCTTTCCTTCCCAGTTACCATCCTTGGAACAACTCTGGACTGGGAATGGTATGCCAAGAATGCCATGGTATAAAAAAAAATACTCTTGTCTTAAGGCAGCTCTGGAGGTCATAGGATCATAGTTTTAGAGCTGTAAGAGATCTTAGAAGTCATCAAGTTCAAATATTTCATTTTACAGATGAGAAAACTGAGGCCAAGAGAAATTAAATGACTTGCCCAGGGTCACAGAGCTAGTCAATATCTGGAGCTAGATTCAAATCTAGGTCTCCCTGTCTTTTCGTCTATCATTCTATCTACTATGTCAGATTACCTTTCCTAGACCAAGATTTGGATCTATGGGCTAGTATGAGAGACAAGGAGCAGTAGGTAGTTGGAACCAATTTTTAAAATAAACCATGTCTCCATATTACTTCTCCTGATAGATTCATTTAAATCTCTGCTGCCCTAAATACAGTGGAGGTCCCCTGTTTCTTAGTATGCCACATATGGGGAAAAAAAGGGCAGTTTAATACCTTATGCAATTAAAAAAAATGTGAAAAAGAAGTCAATTTTCCATTATAAAATTCCCTCAGGATTGAAAATATTTTTGGTCTTAAAAAAAGCACACCTACCTGGCACCATTAACCTCTTAGTAACCTATTAATTGGTTAATATAGGACAAATACAGCATACTTGGGATGAAAATAACTAATCATTTACATCTGGCTTGGAAAATAGCTTTTGCCTCATTTCTAAAATCAACTATTTGTCCTCATAAAAACTATATAGTTTTTCAAATAAAACTATTTAATATAAATAGAGTACTTCGGATCGAAAAAAAAAATACCTATCCTATATTTATTATTGTTCCTCATTATAATTAATCATAATATTCATTATGGCTCACCTTTATATATATGCAATATATAAATATACATATGTGTATATATACATATATATGTGTGTGTGTGTAGTTTTGCAAAGTACTTAACATACTATCTCATTCGATTTCCACAACACTGTGACACAGGTGTTATCGTTATTCTCATTTTCAGATGAGAAAATGGAGGAAAAATGCTGAGTGACTAAGAATATAGAGTGACTTTGAATTAGTCTTGAATGACTTAGACCTATAGTCAAACAGCTCCTTAGTATATGAGGCAGAATTTGAACTCATATCTTCCTGAATTTAAATCTAATGTAAATAGAAGTATATATAGAATAATTATACATATATATATATACCTATTTGTGTCTAATGGTAGCCATCTCTAGGGTGGGTGGGGGGAAGAAATTTACACGATAACTTTATCATATATTTAAAAGGAATAGCAAGTTGTACACGATAGATTTGCAGTTCCATATGCAATCATCTTTCTTTTAAAATAATTAATTTATTTTTAGTTTTCAACATTCACTTCCACAAGATTTGAGTTCCAAATTTTCTCCCCATCTCTCCCCTCCCCCCACCCAAAGATGGCATGCATTCTAACTACCCCTTCCCGCAATCTACCCTGCAATCATTTTTTTTTATTAAGCTAGGTTATGGAAATGCTTGTTTTATTCCATAAATAAAAAATAAAGTAAAATTTTAAATATATTCTATGCACTGCACCACCCATTAACTTAAGGAAGAAAGTTCAGGAACAATGTAGCCAGATCACTCAATTACTGAGCCAACTACAATGTCACATAAAAGTGGGAGGAGATTTTTAAGCTAGGACATTCTGAGTTAGATAAGTTTGCTTATAAGTCAACAAACTTGGTTGAATAATCACAGTACCTTATATTTGTAAATGTTACATTGGAGCTTAAAAAAGGTCTCACTTTACTTGATCCTCACAACATGCCTGTGAAGGCAGGGCAGGCATTATTCTCCCATTTCAATGAGGAGGGCACTGTCGTTTGTCAGTCCAAGGTTACATAGCTAGTGACTCCCAGGTCATCTGCCATTCAACTTCAAGGGATAATGTTAAATGCCGTTCCATTTTTTCCTGTACATTTTCAACTAAAGTAGTGGCTTAGTCTTCACTTGCCTGAGTTGAAACTCTGCTATTTTTCTTTCCCTTGCTGTAAAGGAATAGCATTTCTCATTTATTATCATATTCTGCCCACCTAGAAAATCTACAGTGCTGCATGTTTTACATTGTAAGTTCCATGCACATTAATACATGGTGACTGCCTTTCTCTGCCATGTTGGGGGGCAGGAGTGAAGTGAACTACCATGTTATTATCCAACACAGTAGGCTATTTTGGTATCCATTAAAAGGCAAGGTCAGAAGAAACAGAAACATACAAGAGGTCAGTTCCTTGCTATTTACTTTTACAGCTGTAGCTAAGGCACAATTAATTTTCAGAGTAACAGGATGCTAAACTGATCCAATGTCTGACTTTTTCCAGTGGTAATTTGAAGAGGTTGTAATTTTCTTCATCAATTACATGAATATTTAATGCATTTGTTTTTACCTTTTTCTGAATTACTCAATTAACTGCATGAAACACATTGGGGGGCATAAAATTTAATTCATCTTGGACTGGCTTGCCCTGCAAGCTTTGAAGTCTGTCATTGTGAGCAGAAGACTAACATTTGACTGAATGATAGACTATAAGCATTTGGGAAAGAGAAATAAAAAGGTTACAGGGACTCAGTGAAAAGACAGATTAGAGCAAATGTTCTTAAGTGTTTGTGTGTGTGGAGGGGTGGAAGTGGGGCGGGAAGTAAAGTCATCTATCCTTTCTCCCAACAATGGTTTTTAAGGCATAACATAAAATATATAGGAGTACAAAGGAAACCGATTATGTTGAAATAATTACCAACATTTTTTAAGAACAGCCAAATTGATAGACCCCAAGTTAAGATCCTCTATCTTAGAGGAATGAAGTTAGTTGCTGGTAAACAGAAGCAGTAGCTTGAGCATGTGCTAACATGATAGATGGCATAATTCATTCTGAGTACAAGTACCAGGCACAGCCAGAACAAGCAATTTTAACACCCTGGGCAGGCAACACTACATATGGCCTCAAATCAATCACAGAGGTAGAGACACTTGCAGAGTTGGCCTCGGTGGATGCAGAGACCCCAGAAAACCATGATTTGGGAAATCCATGAGCTAGGGAACCCACCACCCAGTGAGAAATTCAACTGTCCTACAGAGGAAAGCGCAGGAAGAAGCAGATCATCTCATAATTTCCTTGTTGATTCTTGTGGCTGAAGAAAGGAAGGAAGGTGTCAAAACATAAATAGAGCAAACGTTAAAATTATACAATCTTGTAAAGCCATAATATTAAATTTTTTGTGGCTTTTAGCAAAGCAAGGTTCACCCTGCCCTAGTTAGGTATTAGGTCATATTACGTAAAGAAACAAAGCAATAGGTGAATTCAGAATCTATAAAGAGAAGTCCTAGCCATTCACTGAAAGATCAGTGCCATGTATATATGTATACTACAAAAAAGCTTGTGGATTACATGTTGATCTTTACAGGTCCAATCAAGGAAGGCTACTTGTTCACAACTGCATCCTTGAAAACAAGATCAAACATATTTATCTGAAGCACTGCTTGCAAAAGGTTATTGAGTCTGTCCAAAATCTGTTTGTAGAATAGAAATCTTACTTAAGGCAGACATGATCTCCATAAATATTTTGTCTCTAGATACTGCTGAGCACAGAGTAAGTCTGAGCACAGAGCAAGTCTGATGGGACTCAAATTTCAAGGGATTTGTACCTACACCTTGGGACTGTGCCAAGTATTATACAGGTAGCTCAGTCAACAGCTTCCCAAAATAGATTCCTATTATCTGAGTCCCGTTAGCCAAGGTGCATCACTAGCCAACATTTCAAAACAAGCAGTGGTCTTGGTTAGCTTTGCTTTTGTTGGTGATTAAAAATTATATTACATGCAGTGCAATTGACACAGTGTATTTTCTCCTAATCTTGTATCTGTGGTTTTTATCTAAACCTCATATGGATATTGAAGGGTGTGATATGATGCCAAAACTCTTTGGGGGAGGGTGTGGAATAAAAATTTTCCAAAAGTACCCAGTTGCTTAAAGTATTGAAGTCTCATTCTTTCAGGGAGCAAGTCACTTCTCGGAATGAAATTAATTAAACAATGTGACCAAATGAGAAAAAAAAATATCCAATGGCCAGTCTCTATACCCACAGTGACCTTGGAACTTCCAGCCTGGTAGATTTCAAAATCATAGCCAAGAACTTGAAATTCTGTGAAGAATCCAAGATGGAATGTATTTGTCACATCTTAACTTTCACTATATCTATTTGGATACATATATACTGTATACCCTTTCTGGGCTATGAATATCATGAAAGGCATGGGTTCTCTTGTTTTTATAAATCCCTCAGTTCTAAGCATTGTCGTGCACATAGTAGGTACTTAATAAATATTTACAGAATTAAAGCTTAAACTCTTTAGAAAAAAAAGCTGCTAAGCAAATACCAAGGATAATTACCCAAATCATCTCTCTAACATTGCCTCCACCCTCCTACCCAAATCTAATTATGTTTCTCAAACCATTTTCTTCTGGTGCTACAAATTTCATAGTGCTTTCTTCCTTACTTGGGATTGGGGAGGAAAACAAAAACCAGAACATTTCTGAGATAAAAATCTTTTCAGTTCATTTTAACCCTCACAGAAAAATTCCTGAGGATTGCTAATGGTTGGTGAAACTGACTGCTGCATCATTTGGGGGGAAAAAAAGTCAAGAAGCAAAAGAGTGAACATTGGTTTTGGGAGAAACCTTGGAAACATTCTTATGAGGTATGATAGCGGAATATTTGGGTGAAACTTTATTTACAGATCATCAGCACAGGTACGAGTGGGGGATGTCAAATCTGGCTATCCTGATGAAATTTCTGGAAATTGTTACTGCCATGAAATATTTTTGATAATTTTAGCTACTTTTCAATAAGAACAATAGCTACAGCATTTGACAGTCTGGGGAACTGAATAAAGGGATGGAGAATCTATTGAATAGGTTTGTTTTTTTTTTAAAGCAGGTGGAGGTTTTTTTCCCACAGTGCTTTTCAGAATAGCGATGTTTTTTTATCTAGATATTATGAGGTAGTTCAATGGGACTTAAATTACTCATCAGGGAATGGATAATTAGTAATGCACAGAGGTATGGTCTATGTTAGTCACCCATGTGGGTAAGTGCAGGACAATCTTTTCTTTTACCACCGACAGCTACCTAAGAGCATAGGTTTAGAACTGGAAGGGGCTGCAGAAGCTATTTAGTCTAAACTTCTCATTTAACAAATGGGGAAACTGAGGATCATGGCGGCGAAGTAACCTACCCAAAGTCACAGAGGTAATAAATGGCACAGGCCAGAATTCTTTCCACTGCAACACGTTGCTTAGAATGGTAACAATTACTGCCCAAAACTGTTGCTTCTGTAATTTTGTGAGGTCAACAAAGCAGTTGTTATTCTTTGCTCAATCATTTCTGACTCTTCGTGACCCCATTTGAGGTTTTCTTGGCAAAGATATTGGAGCGGTTTGCCATTTCCTTCTCTAGCTCATTTTACAGATGAAGAAACTGAGGTAAACAAGGTTAAATGACTTGCCCAGGGTCACATAGCTAGTAAATGAGGCTGGATTTTCGCTCAGGTCTTCCTGACTCCAGGACCAGTGATCACATATTCAGGAACCGATCATTCTATATTTCACTTAGAAAGAAAGGTTGCCAAGAAAATTTTCAATGCAGAATTTCCATCAAATTAGTTTTTGGTACCCAGTGAAATGACTGACCCAAAGTCAAAATCAGTAGTGGAATCTGTATAGACCTCTCAAATCTAGGGCTCCTGAATCTATAATCCACTTCTCTTCCTGACATAATACAAGTACCTAGAAAGCTACAAACCCTATATAAATGCTATTAGTACTATGATTACATTTGTTATTATTATTTGCAAAATGGGGATAATAACACTTGGACTGCCTTCCTTATAGGCTTGTTGCAGCAAATGATAATACATAATGCTTTGTAATCTTAAAACACTATATAAATACGTCAGTATTTTTTATGCTACCAAAACTGAAAGAAGAAATAAATGATTAAACACAGGTGAGAACCAAGGAGGTATTTTTAAAATTAACAACTTAGCTGGAGGATTGGAGAAAGTGGTCTATTGAAGGAGGCAGATGATTACACTAGGAAAGGTCATCTGGCTTTTAAAGCCCTTCATAATCTGGCTGTTTCCTGTCTTTTTCATCTTTTCACACTTGACTCCTCTCTACTTAGCTACATTGGCCTTTTATTCTGTTGCTCCCACCTGACAAGTCATCTCCCAACTCCGAAATCTTTTTGCTGGTTGTCTCTCATGCCTGGAATCTCCACTTCCCTGGCTTCCCTAAAATCTTTCATTTAGCAATCAGTTCAAATCTCACCTTCCTCTAAAGCATGATGCCTTTCCAGTCTCTGCCACTTCCTACACTCCGCCATTGCCTTCCACTTCTACTCTACATATATCTCTATGTACATAGTTATCTCTGCGTTGTCCCTGCCAGAGAAATATGAGCTCCTTGAGGGTAAGGACGATGTTTTTGACTTCTTTTTTTTTTTGTTAACAGCAATACTTAGCACAGTGCCTAGAACATAACAAATGTTTGTTGAATGATTAACCCTCTCTCTTCCACTTTCCCTTAAAATTCTGAGTAAATAAACAATTGTAATACTTTTATAGTCTCCAACTTTTTGAGGGTGGAGAAGGCAATCAGGCATAAGTGACTTGCCCAGGATCACAGAGCTAGTATCTAAGGCCAAATTTGAACTCAGGTCCTCCTGATTCCAAGATCAGTGCTCTATGCGCTGTGCCATCTAGCTGCCCCAAATCTCCCACTTTTTGAGGGATATCTATTAATTCCTTCTTTATCTTGATGCTATCTTTAAAACTTCACAATTTACCTCTCATCTCTAATTTCTGTTAGAACTTTCTGTTTTTGCAAAGTACAGCGCATACATTGCTCAGCAAGAAGTGAGAGACAACTTTTTTTAATCTAAGATTTTTATTAAAAATTCCAAGAATCTGCCATCTGGAATTAGACCTTTGTTAACTCTGGTGCCCATGTGATCTCATTGGATAATGAGTGCTTCAAAGACAAAGGTAGTTTTAAGTCTTCACAACTGTCTACAGCACAGCTGCTTTCATTTGAGACCAAAAGATAAGTTTTTCCTTAAAATTTAAAAGACAAAAAATTTCACCAAGGGCAAGCTTGCCATTTCTTAAGGAATTATAATCTAACCAGAGATTAATATTTTCAATAGTGTTAATGGTGTTGAACATTAGACTAAGGTTTATTATTATTATATTTAAATTAAATTTGAAATTATCTAGACATCAAGTAAAGGGTGAAATTTCTCAGTATCAATTGTTGAAAGTCATTTTTTGCTAAATTTTACATGCCTTCGAATGTGAAGAAATGAATCCAAATTTAGCTTTTAAAACTGAGGATCAGCATTTGTAAATAAAGTACCTTGTAATTATTCTCAATGTAAATTTGTTATATAAATTAGAGGTTAGCGCGACAAAGGAACAAATGATTTTAACCCTTAATGGTCACCTACCCAAATCAGAGGAATTATTATTCCCTTTCCCCATTCACAGAATCAGAGATGGAAGGAAGCACAGAGGTCATCAAATTCAACTCATACTTGAGCATCTTCTCAATTCTGATAGAAGTACAGATCAAGTTGACCCACCCCCAAAGGATTAATATTAAGAGCATGATATAACATAGTTATCCTGTCTAGAACCTGCATATCCTGACAAGCCAATGAGTTAAAACCTTACTAGGGGCAGGTAGGTGGTGCAGCGGATAAACTTAGCTCTGGCCTTGGAGTCAGGAGGACCTAAGTTCAAATCTGGCCTCAGACACTTGACACTATCTGTGTGACCTTGGGCAAGTCACTTAACCCCAACTGTCTCATCAAAAAAAAAAAAACCAACAAAACCTTCCTAACTCTTTCACTTAGCAAATCTTCCCCACCCCCAAAACTGCCCTTCTGTGTCTGATGTGGGAAGAGGGATATTAGGGTTCTAAGCAGAGGGTTTATTGAAACATATAACATATAAAGACCCCAAATCTAGATATGTATTCTCTAAAGAAGGAGTCCTCGGGGCAGCTAGTTGGCGCAGGGGATAGAGCACCGGCCCTGAAGTTAGGAGGACTTGAGTTCAAATCCGGCCTCAGACCATATACTTGACACTTACTAGCTGTGTGACCCTGGGCAAGTCACATAACCCCAATTGCCTAAAAGCAAACAAACAAACAAACAAATAAAGAAGGAGTCCTCAGTTGACT
This sequence comes from Vombatus ursinus, assembly GCF_900497805.2. Classification (NCBI taxonomy): domain Eukaryota; kingdom Metazoa; phylum Chordata; class Mammalia; order Diprotodontia; family Vombatidae; genus Vombatus; species Vombatus ursinus. Next base: position 20,242,864 of record NW_020954953.1, on the reverse strand, counting down.
GATTGTTAGTTTGACTTGACAACTGTCACAGAGCATCTCAACTTCAGTTACTAAAACAATAAGTATTTATTAAGTGCCTACTATATTCCAAGCTTTGGACTAGGGGCTAAGGATACAAAGAAAAAAAAAAACAAAATAGTCTTTACCCTTGAAAAGCTTACATTCTACTGATGGAAACAAAATGCAATTCTATAGGTAAATAGCAAACAGAATGTTATTTTTGAGGAGAAATGCACCAGTGGGTGGGGAGATCTTTGTTGACTCTTCATTCCTGTCATGCCTGCTAACTGTAAGTGCCCTCCAAGCCTCAGTACAAGACCCTTTCTATTCTCTTTTCTCTCTATGGTAGTGTAATGGGTGGAGTATTGGGCAATGAGACCCATCCTTATAAGCATACCTACTCTGCTCTACCTGACACAATCACCCACAGAAATGTTTAGTGAGCTTGATTTTGGAAGTGATTGATGATATAGAATGAAAGGGCCTGGCTGTATACTTTAGAGCACGTGCAAGTACTATCTGATTATTTCCCCTCCTCTCACTGGAAAATGAATAAAAGGCTTTTCTGTAGCTGCTGAGCCAACACTGAGTGTGCCTATAAAAGGCATTTACAAACCAAATAAGGATCTTTCTTTCTTGGTGATGACTGAGGCAAGGAAGCCTCTAGGTTAGGAGAGAAAGAGGTAGCACCAATGGCTTACTCTCCCTACTTGGGTCAATTTTTGGCTGTGACAATATTGGGGCCATTTTTCTGCCCCTCTTGTGTTTATGCTTTTCTGCCCTTAAGTGAAAGAGATGGGAAAGACTAGGTTCCAACCTTGTGAGCTTTGAAAGGTCACCAGAGTCACCAGTCAGAGGTCTCCAAATTAAGAGTTCAGACTGGAGTTTTCCAGCAGCCAAGTTCTGTGTATCCTTGAAAACCTGCTTTACTTAGCCCAACAATGGCTTAACACTGAGAACCATGTCTTGCTGAAGCTACAAAAGGAGTAAAAATTTGAGTTTCCTCCTAACAGTGTCTAGGACATCAATGTCAGTCTATATCAAGAGGCACAGACAGGCACATTCAAGGCTCCAGAAGAAGCCCAATAGAAAGTCTATATTACATCTGGGTGGAACATCTTGAAGGCTCCAGGAAAAGGACTCCCAGGAACTGCTTTACTCTCCTTTGCTCTATGTACTCTAGGCCTGACCCCACTTTCTCCTGGACATTCTATGTACTTGTAGGAGAATGTCACAGAATTGGGGGTTATGGGAGGTATCAGACATAGAATGAGAAGATCTGGTTTCAAATTCTGCCTTAGACACTTACTAAGTGATCCCCTGAGCAATTCACTTAAACTCTCTGTGACTCTACCTCCCAGAGTTGTTTTGAGGATCGGATGTATGTATGTAGGTAAATGTATGTAAAGTACTTGGTAAACTTTAAAGCATTATATTAATGCTAGGTACTACACCACTTTAGTAAATATCACTCTCCCTCTCCTCCACTAAAAGTTAATTAAGTCTGGCTGACTCCTTGGCACCGACTGATAATCACTGAGAGAAGCACACCGGTGGGGGCTTTTGAATTATGATACCAGAAAGACCCCCCCTCCTCCTGCATCTCAGGGTTATTCCTAGAACCTTGAGGGGACACAGCTGCTACCCTTTGGGGACCTGATCTGCCGTGGATTTGGGATTTAGAGAATTGTTCCAGAGCATGGGCTATATGTGCAAAAGGGTCGAAGTTAAGGATAGTGTTCACAAGTCCACAGACAGGAGTTTGTTCTTGTTTATCAAGTGACATTGGATATATTTAGCAAATGTTTTTCCATTTCACTTTGTCTTATGCAAAATTAATTTCATTTCCTATTTTAGTCCTTCTGACCTTACTCATCAAATACTCAGTGTAGCATCTGATCTTGGTTTTGTTTTGTTTTGTTTTTTGTTTTGTTTAAAAAAAAAAGAAAAGAAAAATTAGAAACACCCTATTATACTTGAGCACACAACAACCATGAGGGGAGTAATCCTGATCAGTGGAGATGGTGTTCTATGATCTTAATTATCTCAGTAACCCTAGGCTTTTCCGTAAGAGTCCATTCTCCCCATGATGGCCAGATTTATCTTCCTAATGTATACATATAATCCTGTCACTTTCCTTCTCAAATGCCATTAATCTTTCAAATAATGTCAAAACTGCTTAGCTCTCTACAATGTGGCTTCCTTCTTATCAAATAATCGGTAAATGTTTATTAACTAGTATGTTCAGTAGGGACAAAAAGACAAAAAGTGAAAGGGTCCCTGACCTCAAAGAGCTTACACTCTAATGGAGAAGACAAATGTGTATATTATACACCCACACACACACACCCATGTATATAGAAGACTGGGTCTAGAGTCAGGAAAATCTGTGTTCAAATCTGGTCCAGGACATTTATGAGCTATGTGATCTTGGGCAAGTCACTTAATCTCTGTTTACCTCAGTTTCCTCATCTGTAAAATGGGGAGATAACAGTACCTACCTCCTAGGGTTGTTGTGAGGATCAAATGAGATAATATTTGTAAAGAGCTTAGCATAGTGCCCGGTACATAGTGAGCTACATAGAAATGCTAGTTATTATTTTTATGTGTATAAGATGCATACATATATTAATGTGTGTATATATCTATATGTATCAATACATAAACAAATTCACTTAACATATATAACATACTCCATGTTTTCTCACTTGAGAACCCTCTGTTCATGCCATTCTTTCTTCCTGAAATGCCCCATCCCCTTCCATTTCAACTGACTGATGTCCTACTCAGCCTCCAAAATCTATCTCAAATAACAATAATAGTTCACATTTACAACCTGACTCACTCCTACCCTTCTGGTCTTCTTACACCTTACTCTCCCTTCCTTCCCTGCCCCTGCATCTTTCTATAAGATGGGGTTTTCTTTAACTCAAGCTGACTTTTGCCCTTGAAGGGACAATATTCCCCCACAGTCTGAACCACAGACTTGGCATGTAATCTTGGAAACACACACCCTCCCCCATTGAAGAAGGATCTCTTTACAAAAAACATGACCTTTGAGACCTAACAGCAATGATCTGTGGCAAGCCTGGAAGTGATGGAGAAAAATAAAATGGGGGAGTAGTTTTTATCTTTCACTCTCTTCTGTATATGTTCATGCTCTGAAATACTTGGATACACATACAGCTGCTGAGGCCACAATGACCTGACACAGATTCTAAGGCATCATAATAGCAGCTAATATTTATACAGGCTGTCCCAAAAGTCTTAGTGCAGTCATAAACTTTGAAAGAGCTTTTCATATGCTAACTCATTTGATCCTCACAAATCCTAAAAGATAAATGTTATTATTAGTCTCCATTTTGTAGAAGGGGAAATCAAGTCACAGAGAGGTTAATGACTTTTCTAGAATCAACAGAGCCAAGGCAGAATTGGAATTCAGGTTTCTCTCACTCCAAATCTCATTCATAATCCATGGCACCATCTAGGTACCCTTAAGGGTACCTAATATCTATCTGTTCATCTATTCTTGTACAGTGTGCTTTTATACACTAGATATATGAAGCAGTTCTGCATATTTTTATGTAAGTTTTTCCCCTAAGACCATTTTGAAATATCTTCATATTGGTTATCCATCAAAAATTTCCCCCAAATAGACAATCTGTATTTTACAGTTGTGTGCATATTCTACAGATATACCCTTTGTCTTCAAGGAGATCTATGTATGTTTGAGAGGTGGATGGATTTGGAAGTAGGGAAACCTATGAAAATATACTATTGTCTGCAGATGCCAGGGTTTAGAATTCCAGTTCAGTAGGGGAATTTGTGAAGCAGTTTTCATAACAATCCAATGCCGAAAAGTAGGTGTTTAATAAACATTTGTTGAATGAATGAAACAATGAATTAATTGATGATTTCGAACCAGTCCAAGGGCTTTCTGTGAAAACAGAATTCTCCCTGGAGCTCCTGCATGCATATCTAAAGGGGAGCAAATACATTCACTGAGCTTAGGGGGAAATTGTCAGAGGCTAGTTCTTTAATACTGAAAACACAGCAGTTCTCCCAGTTGAGGAGGGGAGTGTGGTGAGGATTAAAAAAGAAGATCAAGAAAGAGAGAAAACCTGCAGGTGGGTGGTCTTTGTTCTATCAGACCTCCCACACACGAGAGAACCCGGAAAACAAACAAAGCTTGCAAAGCAGTCCAATGAATACGAGGAAGCAGAGAAGCTCCTCCATAACAAGCCCCCCCCACCATGTACACAGAGGCAGCTTTCCACTGAGTGAGCAAGCATGCATGTGTTTCCTTCCTTCTCCTTTCTTTCTCGGTGGCCCAACTCAGCTTCAGTTAACTCGGTTGGGGCTCAATGAATAACACAGGCAGGCACAGAAACAAAGAAACAGTATGTAAAAAAAACAAAACAAAACAAAACACCAAAAACCATCTACCCCGTAGGTAAAAACATTATCTCTGGATAAAAAGGAAAAGAAAGTCCATCTCCATTTGTGAAGAGGTGATGACACCAGGTCCCCTTGGAGGCTTAGTGCCAAAGGCTGGAATGGTCCAACATAATCTGCCCCTTTCATCCAGGTTGGTACAAACTGGGTGGTAGGTCAGATGAAATCACTTTTTTTGCAAGCCAAGTGAGTTTTATGTTACTAAGTATGAAAAACAGTTCTGATTGACTGTGAGCTACTGGGGAAGCTATGAGTTGAGGTGTTTTACTTAACCTTTTGATACGATGCTGGGTTGTCATATTCTAAGAAGGCATTTAGTAATTAAAGATATGAAAGGTTACATTACACCAAAATAAAGTGTCTTAACATAGATTTTTTGCCACTAATTGGAGACAGAGACCCTACATGGTACCATATAAAGTATCTTGGTTTTGGAGTCAGATGACTCAGGTTCAAATCCTAACTCTGATATTTCCTACCTCTGAGCAAATGTCTAAATCTCTCTGGGCCTCAGTTTCCTCATTTGTAAAATAAGGGGACCAAACTAAATTATCTTTAAAGTCCCTTCAAAATTTACCAAAAAAAAAAAAATTCCTATCAAGCTCTGAGTCCTACAACTATAATTCAATTCCATAAACATTTATTAAATACCTACGATGTACCAGGCACTGGGGATACAAAAATTTTTTAATTCTTGTTCTCAAGGGGTTATATCTACTGTGTTTGTGTGTTTGTGTGTGTATGTATGTGTATGTGTGTGTGTGTGTATGAGGGGGAGAGAGGGAAGGGGAGAGGGAAGAAGAGAGAGAGAGAAAGAAAATGAACTACATAGACACATATAAGTAACTACGAAATAAACACCAAGTAATTTCAGTGGGAATGGGGCAATAACTACTGGGGGGATTCAGGAAATATAAATAATATTTCTATACTGCTTTAAGGTTTAGAAAGCACCTTGCAAATTTTATCTCATTTCATCCTCACTACTTAGAGGTAGGTGACATTATTATGCCCACTTTACAGATAGCAAAACTGAGGCACAAGTTAATCTGCCCCGCAACTAGTTGAGACTGGATTTGAACTCAGATCTTCCTGACTTTGGATTCAGCACTTTATCTCCTACATCATTAAGCTGCCTCCAATACATCTTATAGGAGGTAGTACTTGAACTTTGAAGGAACATAGGTATTCCAAGACATGGGAGAACATGTCAGGCTCCATACAAAAGCATGGGTAAGGGAAACAGCTGGTAGGACAATTTGACTAAACCATACCACATGAAAGAGGGAATAATGAAATATCAGCCCGGGGGTGGGAGGAGGCCAGGAGTGGGGGTGGGGGTGTCAGAACCAGACTATGAATAGCTGAGAGACAAAAGAATTTGTATTTAATCCTAAAGGTTAAATAGAAAGCCATTTGAAGTTCCTTTAATGGAGTATGGGGTAGGGATAGGGGGTGATATGGTTAGATCCATGCTTTAGAAACATCAATTTAGGAAGTATATGGAGGATGGATTGGAGACAGAAGAGACTTGAGGCAGGGAGACAAATCAGAAAGCTATGGCAATAGACCAGATGAGACTTCTGAACTACAGGGAGGGCTGTGTAAGTGGAGAGATGGGGATGGATAGGAGAGATGTGGCTGTAGAATAAAGACTTGGCAAGTGACTGGATGTGAAGAGTGAGTCAGAGTGCAGAGTTTTGGATAACTGTGAAAGCAAAACGGGGTTACTGGAAGAATGGTGGTGCTCAGATCCAAAAAAGGGAAGTTAGGAGCAAGGATAGCTTTTGGTGGGAAAAGATAATTAGTTCTGTTTTGGACACAGTTTGAGATGCTTATGAGATAGCCAAGAGGAGATGTCTATCTAAGGCATTTGGTGAAATATGAAGCATCCCACTCTACTCTTCTGTTTAGCAGGAAGGGCGCTGCTTCCCAGTACCTTTGGAAAGGCATGAGGAAAACAAAAGTGGATAACACCTAGTCATAGTGGGCACAAGACAAGCTAACTCTGACACTTAACTTCTGACACACAAGGTATTCCTCAGGGTAATCAACTGACAAGCTTCTGTAGCATGAATGGTGAGAAAAATGATGTGAATGTCAAAATGGTAGAGGAAATTAATTAAATCTACTTTTCTCTCTGAGTCACAATTTCTGATAAATGGGTTTTGTTTAAACATTTTAAATACTAGTTTGTAGAATATAAAATTTATTTTGGTTATAGAATAAATACTAGTCAAGAAAGCAAATCTAAATACTCTGACATAAAATCATCAAATTTTAGAGATGGAAAGGACTTTGGAGGCAGAGAGATAAATTGACTTGCTTGAGGTCTCACAGACAAGAGAAAATACAGGTAAATCCTAGACTTAAGCCTACTCTTCCTTTTCTTACACTATGTACTGTCTCTGTCATAGTAACTGATATGAATTTCCCCACGGTTACTGGATCATAGGGCTGTAAGATGAAGAGATGAAAGCCATCTGGTTCAAACCCTCATTTTACAGATGAATAAACTGAAGTCCAGAGAAGCTAAGTGAATTCCCCAAGGTCACAGAGGCAATAATGAACTAAGCCAGAATGTGGATCCAGGTTCCAACACTGGGCACAGTGCCTGGCACACAGTAAACTCTTAATAAGTACCTGTTTGACTGACTCTTCAACTTCAAATACAACACTCTTCATTGCACCAAGGGATCCAAGACAAAGGGAAGGGAATTATGTAAATGTTAAATTGGCCCTAGATTTGAAAGGTACAACTGGATAGAAACCAACTTGTCAGTAACAGCTATGGTAACATAGAGTGTCCCAAAAGTTTTATTGCAGTCTTAAGCTTTAATAGATTAAAACTATAATATGACTTTTGGGATACCCCACATGGTAGAATTTTTGGAAACAACTGAGCTACCATAGGATCTGACCTCACACTTGAAACAATAAGATTCCTACTATGATCACTGTTGTAGAATATTTTATACAACAACATAAGCGCAGCTCCTGAAATTTTAGTGTCCATTTATGGAACTAATGTCACAAAGAGGAAGAGAATATCCTAAAGTGTCAATTTTGTTTCCATCTTGCATAGTGCATTAAGCTACTAAAAGCAATCTGTGCTTAACAGTAAGACCTAAGGAACAAGCCAGGGTCCATCTCACATGTTAGTCCATTCCTAAAGAAACTCTTCCTCAAGAAATATATATAAATTTTGAATAGCCATCAACATCAATGAATATATTCTATTTATTCTAGGGTAATGTTCTAACAATTATTCATAAATATGTAATCTTCAGAATGCACCTAATTGAAATTTGTATTCATTTTCACATTTTTGAATTTTGTTCCAGATAGTAAGATTAAGAAATAAGTTGATGCTACCAACTATAAGTAATAATTATAACATTTATGAAATGCTTTCTAGTTGGTAGAGTTTTTTTTTTTTACTCAATTCAAAGGTATACTGATAAATGTTTAACAACCAGATTTTGGGGGGGGTTATAGAAGACAAAGTTTAATTTGTATTATTAATATTTTTTCCATCATTTTCTTGAATCTAGGAAATTTGTTTGTTTATTTTGTATTTTAATTTATTTTTAATGTTTAATTTGCATTATTAATATTTTAAATTTTAATTTGTTTAATTTGTATTATTAATATATAAAATTTTAATTTGTTTGTTTTAAGTTTAATTTGTATTATTAATATTTTCTCTATCATTTTATTAAGTCTAGAAAATAAAAAAATAATAAATCAAACCCTAATTTATAGCATTTGCCAATATCTAAGGTATAAATGATCACATTGAAAATTTAACTATTGAGTCAGTTCTAAGTGGCTCCAGCACACCCCCATGTATTAGGGAAAAGACTATAAGATCATTTAGGCCATGAAGGCATGGAGGCAGCTAGATGACACAGTGGGCAGAGCAATGGACCTGTAGTGAGAAAGACATGAGTTCAAATCCCATCTCAGGCACTTACTAGCTATGACCCTGGGCAAGAAATTTAATTCTGCCTCAGTTTCCTCATTTGTAAAATGGTGATAGTAATAACACCTACCTCCCAGAGTTGCTGTGAAGATACAATGGGATGATATTTGTAAAGCATTTCATAAACCTTAAGACACTATTTTGCTAGCTATTTTTACCTAAGCCAACTCTTTCATTTTACAAATAAGGAAATTGAGGCTGAAAAAAGTTAACTGACTTCCCCAAGATTAAATAGGCTGTAAGTTGCAGATTTGGAATTGGAACCCAGGTTCTTTGGCTTCAAGTATTTTGCTTGAATATGTGAATTCCTTTAATGGGAAAGAAGAATTTTGTTTATCACTCTTATGGACTTGATGGGATTTCTTGTTGGAAGATATGCAAATCAGAACCCACAGGTCATCATGAAACATGACTATGAAACAAAATTGCTTGCTTAAAAAAAAAACCAGATTGACTTGATTGATACCAATAATTAGTTTGCTATTGACCTCTTTCCTATAAGAAACACACTTAAGTTATCATTCCAAGCATCTCTTTAGTTCAAAAATATTATCATTTTTTTGGTATCAACATTAAGTAAAGCCTCTGTTGGGAGCTGTAGACATCTCACTCCATACTGAGAAAAGGAACTGTCCAAATTAAGACTAAGGTTCAAAACTGAGGTTTGGAGGAGATGAAGGGATATAATGTGAATAAAAGGGACATCTTCCTTTTTTGAAACTTTTCTCCCTTTTAATTTTTTGATACCTCTCATCATCATGATTCTCCTATTTCAAGATCTTCTTTTCAGTTTCTTATCTGATGGCTCCCCTTCCTTCCCCCTCTCCCCCAAATGTAGGCATTTACCAAAGTTCCATCCTTGGATCTCTGATTTTATTTCCCTACATTCTCTTCTTGGATAATTTCCCAAGTCTTTTAATATCAATGCGGACAACTTCCAAAACCATATCTTTTACTCCTCCAACCAGTCATTTTAGAAAAGATTTAGAATACTTATCTGATGACTTTGAGAATACGCTCATCTATTTTTAGCCCTAGCCTTTATTTCTTCAAGTTTCTCCATGACATATGAGACTTAACACACTCTGCTTATATAAACTCCAATTTGTAGATAATGTACTAACTAAACTTATCAAGACCAGAACATTACAAAATCTCTTCAATGTAATCCTTAGTAATTCCAAAGAGAATAACTTAATTACCAACTAAAAAACCAGATGGACTAAAATACCAATTATTCATTTTATGACAAGTGTATAGAAGGGAAACCCAACAAGTTAATCAACTGATAATCAGTCAATAAACATTTATTAAGCACCTACTATGTGACAGGTACTGTACTAAATGCTGGGGATGAAAAAGAGGCAAAAAACAGTCCCTGCCCTCAAGGATCTTGTAATATAATGAGGGGAGACAACATGGAAACCAACCTGTACAAACAAGCTACAATCCATTTATACGTAAACACACACACACACACACACACAAATATTCAAATTTATCTGTGATTTCAGTTATTTTGGGGTTCCTCCAATAATAGAGATCACAACTCATCCACATCTGCCCATTCCCCACTGCACCACCTAGCTGCTCACAGCTTATAGGATGAGTACTTATGGGAAGAGAAAGCAATCTGTGCTAGCAAAGATGATTCAACTGATCATGATCAATACGATCTATTGAGGAACTGAAGGCTGTTCTTTACAAACTGCACCCATCTTCCAGATTTCATAGAATAACAGGACTTAAGAACCAGAAGAGTTCTTAGAGGCAATCTAGTCATTTTATGAGGAGGAAACTGAGGCTGCATCTCTGATGACCCTGCTCCATAACAAAGGCTTTTCAGTATCTTACTTGCCATCAATAACAACCAGGCTCTCTTGAGTCAGCAGGATAGAGCTGTTTAAATAGCAAACACCACACTGGTTTGTATAAACATGAGCCTAGCACATAAGTCCTGTGAAGAAATAATTCCATTGTAGTCAGCACTGGTTAGATGACTGAGATGATAGCTTAAAACATCGACCTTCGGCTCAAGTCTGTACCCCATGTTTTAAAAGTAACATGATTGGGGTTTGGAGGACAACTAAAGGGTTTTTTCCATCAGCTGAACACCAGGCACTCAAGGGAAGAGGGGGAAGATGATACAAGAAAGCACTCCTTCAAAGGAAACTTGGTCATTAGGAAGTCATATGAAATAGAGTCAGTAGTGGATAGAGTGCTAGACTTTGGCAGAGAAGCTGCCCAGATCTGCATTGGTACAAGAAGTAATTCCCTAAGAATTCCTCTGATCACTGAAATAATGTCTAGTTTAAAGAAAAAAAAAGATTTATTTGATACCAAGTCCTACCAAGGTAGGAATATAATGCCAGACTTTACAGTAATCACTTTATTATTGAAAAATAGAATTTGCTTTTTGTATATGTATATATGCATGTGTATACACACATATATGTATACTGTGTATATATGTGTGTGTGTATATACACATACACATCTGTGTGTAAACATATACATATACACATACATATACATATACATATACATATACATATAAAACGTCATATGTTGTTGTTGTTGTTGTTTTTCAGTCATATCCAAATCTCCATGACCCCATTTGGGCTTTTCTTGGCAGAAATACTGGAGTGTTTTGCCATTTCCTTCTCCAGTTCATTTTACAGATAAGGAACTGAGGCAAACAGGGTTGAATGACTTGCCCAAGGTCCCACAGCTAGTGTCTGAGGCCAGATTTGAACTCATGAAGTTGAGTCTTTCTGACTTCATATCTGGTACTCTATCCACTGCGCCACCTAGCTGCCCCACATTGTGTGTGTGCATGTGTGTATGTGTGCATGTGTGTGTGTACATTTTACATATATATATACACACATATATGTATATATTTAATATATACTTATATAGATACATAAACACATACAAACATACTACATATATATATATATATATATGAATGATATTTTCAGGAACATATTGCAGTGAACGATGAGACTCTCATGTGTACTCCTTTGTAACCCCCATGGCTAGCAGAGTACCTTGTAGAAGACTTTCAATAAATATTTGTTGATTGATTGTTTTTTGAGGGATATGATAGGGAATGCTACATAAATCTGCATAGTTAAATAAAACAGCAATAGGAACATTAATAGTATCTGTGGAGGATCAGTTTTTTGTTTTGTTTTGTTTTGTTTTGTTTTAATCCCTGAAACAGCTAAGAGGATTTCTGGAAGTTGGTTATTTGATAATAGAACCAAGATGGTCCACCGAGGAAGCAGTCAAATATCAGGTGGCCAGGCATAGTGCAGATGGATATTTCATTAGATGAAAAACAACACTGAAAGGCTAAGATATGAGGGAATCTTATTCTCTCTTAGATGAAAGAGGTTGGTCCAGTGAGCTGGGCTTGAAAAATAGCTAGGGAAAAAAAAAGTAAAGAAAAGCAGATTTGAGGAAATAATCATAAGTTAGGCATTTTCTTCATTTATGTTACAGATTTTTTTTTAACCTGAGTTTGGTCCTCTAAAGGAAAACTTAGAAGTTTGGGCTAAATTCTCAATAATGTTGTCCCTTTCACCCTTTCTAGAGGATACATGAGTTTTTCCAATCCTGGACATAAAATAATGATGACAATAATAATAATAATAACTAACATTTACATAATATCTTAAGGTTTGCAAACATTTTATCATTTTATCTTCACAACAACCTTGGGAAGCAGGTACAATTATTTCCTTTTTATAGCTATGGAAGCTGAAGCAGAGTTTCAGTGACTTGAATAGTCATTCCACTAGTGAATATATGAGGCTCGATTTGAATTCATATATTTCTGACTCCAAGGCCAACTCTCTATCCACCATTCAAACATAGATAAAACCAATAATGCGTTACAAAAGCAAAATGTGGTTATGTGTTTTTATTCAATTATATTCAAGAAATATTTATTAAGTATTTACTCCTGACCAGGAATTATATAAGGTGTTGAGTATGCAAAGATGAAAAATACACATATTAGTTGTCTTTGAGGAGTTTAAAATTAGATAGGGCGGGAGGAGAGGCATGGAAGAGATACGATATGTACACAAATCATTACAAGATTGTATGTAATAGGGCAATAAAGAAATCCAAAGTCAGGTGGTAAGGGAGGAATCAGGGACAGGAGGTGGCACCTCAGGTCAGTCTTGAAGAGAGATTTTGAGTGATGAGAGGGAAATATGTTCCAGGTATGGGTGGAGATATAATGCACAAATGTTTAGAAATGGAAAAGGGTGGGATGAGATCTAAGAATGGCTACTAGTCTAATCTGGTTGGAATGTAAAGTGTGTGTAGCTAGGATAATAAAATTACATTCTCAATCCTATAAACTAAGCATAATCATAGCATACACATTAACGAGGCAAATGTACATTTTTATATGACAAAAATGGAACTTTATCATAAATTTGACCTACACAAAATTAATGTATTGTTTACAACAAATGGAAAATGAGATACAATCTGTAGAGCCAAAATTTCTTAAAAATAGCTGTTTAGCAAAATTTGAAAAGTTGTCCTTTTTTTTTTTTTTTGAAAAAGTAAGAATAACCAATGTAACATCAAAATATTTAGAGACCTCATTGTGGACTTCTGTTGTGAATATTTGCATGGCGTGAATGGAGGGCGCAAGGGGGATGGGGAGCCTTGTGAATTCTGGTTCTCTGGTTTATCTTCATTTCCTCCTTCCCCTTCCCACCCCTACCCATCATCACACAAATCATATACTGACATTTTTTACATTCCTCTTTAACTCTTGTACTATTTAAATTCTAGTGTTTATACACACATGAAAATTCCATGGTAACAATGTTTTTTTTTTAAAATGGCTTTTGATGTGAAATTTTTGTCAAGATCCTCTTGAAAATCTAAAGAGATGACATCTACTGGCTCCCTTTTGTCCACATATTTATTTAGCTCTTCAAAGAGCCCTGAAAGATATTTTTCCTGGCAGTAATCATGTTGCTTCCCCTAACCCCCAAACAGGCTATATGTTTTTTGTTTTTGTGAGGCAATTGGGGTTAAGTGACTTGACAGAGTCACACAGCTATTGAGTGTTATGTGCCTGAGGCTGGATTTGAACTCAGGTCCTCCTGACTCCAGGGCCAGTGCTCTGTCTACTGAGTCACCTAGCTGCCGCTGGGCTATGTGTTCTTAAGCATGCTTACTGGATTCCACCTTTTTTTTTTTTTTTTAAATAATCTGTCTCTCTCCCTCCAATTCTCTTAGTCCTTTGGCTAAATAATTGACATCAAATCCTCAATCACCCCAAATCTTGCTTCCCAGGTGTGTCTTATGTCTGCTTTGTAAGTCTTGTATATATCTATATATGTACTTGTCTCACTTATTAGACAGTAAGTTCCTTAGGCATAGGGGACATTTTGATTTTGTCTTTGTAATGCCAAAGCTTAGCAGCTATTAATTAATGCATATTGACTGACTGATTGATTGCCTAAAGCCAGAAAAAGACCCAGAAAGAAATGATGATTACTGAGTTATTACATGGAGGCATTTCCCTAAATAAGCTCTGTACCCTGAGTGTTGTTCCACCCACATAGCAGGAAGTCCTCTGGATTGAAGATAACTCAGTGGAGTTCTAGCCTGTACCACAGGATGTTTGCAGGTAAAGCAGGGGTTCCCATTGTCTGACGATTTTGAGAAAGTGTGCATAATGAGAGGTGATCAGGCAGAAGATAGCTGAACAACAAATTAGATTGCCAGGAGAAAGTGTGACAATTCCTGCACACCATCATTCAAAATGGGTGAATTACTCATTTAATCTGGACTAAGACATCTACCTCAAAAGGCCTTCCCTAAATTTTGTCACTGCTAAGCAATGGGAATTAGTGGAGGGATCAATGTAATAGTATGGAAAAACACTGCGATGGGAGGACGAGATCTTGATTTATATGACTTTGGGTAAGTCACTTAAACTCTCAGGGTTTTGGTTTCCACATCTCTAAAATGGAGAAGTTAAATTAAATGATCTCTAAGGTCCCTTTCATTTCTGAAATTCTATGATTCCATGATCACTCTTATTCTACATTCTCTCTGCAGTTGGATATCATATACAACTTAGTGCTACAGTATATTCTCCCTGTGCTTATATGCTGTGGCTGCTGCTGTGTTGTGTATTCATTGAGTCAAGCATTTATTAAGCACCTACTATTTGTAGAAGTCTGTGCAAAGATTAGATAAGATACAGTTCCTGCCTTATGGGACTCACAATCAAGTTGGGGGATGGGACATAAACACAGGTCACCACACCATAAAAGGTTATATAAGTTCATTAGAGAACATATATGATAAATTGTGTGAATTTTTAAATGAATGTATATTTCAAATCATATGTGGTTAAGAGGACATTTCCCAACTCTTTTCCCCTTCATGATTCAACTCAACCCTACAAATTTAAGTATTTTTTCCACAAATGATATGCCTGAAATATTTTTCTTTTGAAAGTAAAACAGACTATAAAAGTATTTTCTTTAAAAAAAAAAGATAAGAGAATCTTAGCAATCTAAGTCATTTGATGACAACTGATCCTATTGAAAAAAATCAGACTCCTAATGAAGCAAACTGTAATCTCCTCCTTCTCATAGAGTCCATCTATGCCCCAGTAAAACGCTGAATCTAAACCCCAAATAGAGTACACCAAAAAACATGTGTGAATCTGCCTTATCTCTTCCAAAATGAAATAAAAATCATGTGACAGTTATGGAAATTGGAATTCTGTTCTTAACAACTTTGTGCCTACACCTATAACAGTGAGATAACAAGATACAGGTTTTAGCATCAAAGTTGAAATTTAGATGCTCAGAAATGCCACACATAATGTCCATTTGGAAATGTGTTTTTCCTTTTTTTCTCCCTTCAAAGAGATTTTTTTTTTTTTGGTATAAATTACACATCTTATTACATGCTGCATCTTAGAAGCAAAGGAAAAAAAGTCTCCAGAGCTCCAACAGACTTAGGGTTGGCCGGGTTCTCAGGAAAGTGTTCTATTATTTAAAAAAAAAAAATCAATAAATGGATCTGACAAAAATACTGGAGTATTTCATTGCTTTAATCCTGATCTTGGAATTTACACATTATTACTCTGGTTTCCTAAGCAACATCAAAGCTCACTTATTATTAGAAACCTACACAGGTATGCCAAATGTGGGATGGTAGTGGGTGAGGAGTAGGAAGAGAGGGGAAGGTTATATCAACAGACTTGAAGAAAGGAAGGAAAAACAAAAGAATAAAAGGGGAGGAAACAGGAAATCCAAAAGTATGTTCAGTCAACACTGAGAATTGTTCCTACAAGAAAAAGATAATTTCAAAGTGCCAAAATTGAACAGAGAGAATCTACACCATTTGCTATATACATCCTTTTCACAATTTAACATCCTAATCATGTACTAGAATTACCATAGAGCATAAGAAATGATGAAAACTGAGCCCTATTTCCAGTCATGGTAAATAATGAACTAAGCAACAAACCTAGGATAGTGAACTCTTATTCCTGGAAACGACAGTTTTTCTTTTTTCTAATGAGAGACTATCTGCTCGTGGGTTGGTGAGATTACCTAAGAAAGGTCTGAAAAAGGTGAAATAAAGCAAGCCAAGTCTTGATTCTAATCTTCACCAAAAGACTTAAAAACATTAAGAATTTTAGTTTCACATTTTGAATTCCTACATTTATTTCTCCTAGGGTTAAGCTTAAGCTTCACAGAAAGGTAATTCTATTGTCCATATGCAAAATTCATACTTCGGACCTTCACACTGTCCAACGGAATTCAGTTGTCTACTTTGTCTATGGGTAATCCTGGCTTTGGAGAAAGAGTAGACAAATCTGTTCCCAGATCAATTTATTCTTAGTGGTTTACTGAAGGGGCCCCTATGGTATGAATTTTTCCCCCTCTCATTCTAGACCTGTTGTTCTCCTAAATGCAGACTAAGAAATGCAAACAAATTCCCAGATGACATATTCCATGGTATAATTGCAAGCAGGTGGTTGGTTGCTCAGCTGTTCAAGATGATCCAAGTAGTAAAAAATAGCACCTATAAATGTAACACTGGAGCCTTCATGTAGTGCCTCAGAAAGTGTGCCACCTTAGAATGAACAGTAACTAAGCTCCCTTGAACAGGGTCCAACACAGATTCCCTTATACCAAATTCAGCTCAAAAGGAGTGTCTCTATAACTGAGGGGTGTATACCTATTAAATACTGGGAAAACTAAAAAAAACATTTCCTTTGGCCCTATGTTGTTGAACATTTTTATCAATGACTTGGATAAAGGCACAGGTGGCAGATTTATCAAGTTTACAGATGGCATGTAGCTCAGAGGAAAAACTGGCACATCATACAAGAGAGTAAGGAACCAAAAAGAACTCAACATGCTAGAATGATAAGCCAGATCTAATAAAATGAAATTTCATAGTGATAAATGTTCAGTCTTATACTTTGGCTTGAAAAAAACAAAAAAAAAACAAAAAAAAACAATTCATAAGTAGAGGATGGGAGAGGTGTGATTAGACAACAGTTTGCATGAAAATTTTCTGGAGCTTAGGGGGGTCTGCAGACTCAAAGAATCAACTGGGTGTCATGACATATAAAAAATGCTCATGCAACCTGAGGCTGCATAAATGAAGTATGAACAAGGGAGGTAGTAACCTTGGCAAACTCTGCCCTGCCCCAGGGTGTGTGTTCAGTTCCACGTGCCACACTTTAGGAAGGACAATGATAAGCCAGCATGTCCAGAAAAGGAAAACCAGAATGATGGACCTCAAGCTCATCTATATGAGCATCAGTTGAAGGAACTTGGAATGCTTAGCCTGAAGAATAGAAGATATAGGGAAAATATGATGGCTACCTCCATGTATCTGAAGGGCTCCCATGTAGAAAAAGGGATGAGACTTGGTCTGTTGGTCAGAAGCTACAGAGAAATGAATTTAGTAAGGAGTAAGGACTGTACTTTACTTCCTTTCCCTTCCCTTTAAATTCCACTTTACCCTGCTTTCATCACACAATTGTGAGAATCAAGTGAATTAATGTTTGTGAAAGCGCATTGGAAGTTATGGCATGGTCTATAAGTCTAAGGTATGACTTTTGAAGAATTCTGAAGAGGCCAGGGGAGGGGGAGATCAGTAAGGAAAAACTTCCTAACCATTAGAGCTATCCAAAAGTTCAATGGGGTGCCTCAGGAGATATTGGGTTCCTCTTTCCTGAAGATCTTCAAGGGAATAATGGGTGACTGACCATTTATTGGGTATCCTGTAGAAGGGATTCCTGTTCAGGTCTAAGTTGGACTAGATCAAGCATTGTTATCCTTTTTGTGTGTGAGTCATGGAGTGTGAAAAGCCCTTCTCAAAACATTTTTTTAAGTAATTAAAAAAGATGCACCATTACTCTTACACATTACTTAAAATAAAGATGTAATTTTTTCCCATCCAGGTTCATTGACCCTTAGGGGTCCACAAAGCCTAGGGGGAAGAATCCCTGCCTTGCTAATCTCTAAAGTCCTCTCCAGCTCTGAGATTTCTGAGATTCTCTGAGGCATGCTTAGTCCTCAAGAATAATCCCCAACAGAAGTTCATCTAAAAGATTATAATCTGGAAATACAAAAGAATTGAGAACAGGGCAGGATGTCTGTTTCTTTAGTGTTCACTAAGTCTTCACAACTGAACACCTTCTAACCACTAGAAAAAAACACCCTCAAGCTCACTTCCCCTTTCCTTAATCTGTTACTAACCCTTAAGAATCAAATTAATGTTAAGCTTCCAGAGCCAAATGTGTATCAGAGAAGAGAGCTACATATTTAAGATCCATTGATCTCAATGGAAATTAAATGTGGATACAACTCAAAATTAGCCTTAACTGAAAAATGCCGTTCAATGTGAAGGTTTGGCCAGTCTCCTTGCATAGAAATCACTTCTACTGTGTCTACTTATATGTGTCATTGTAAATCCTAAATAGGGATGATTGTGTGGAAGAAAAAAAAACATTTTAAGAGAAACATGGGAATTGTCCTAGTGTTGTAACATTTGTAAAAGCTCAGATATCCCTCCCTAGCCATGATGGTTTATAGTTGCTAAGGTGTAAATGATTGTTTCAGTATTTCCAAATTTCCTCTATAAATCCCTCCATCTTCCCTTCATCTTTAGATCTACTTATACCCTCCCCAATTTGGATTCTACCAGGAATACTTGAATTTATATTAAAGCCTTACCTGCTCACAGTCTCACTATTGTTCAGTTGTTCAGTTATATCCAAGTCTTTTGCCCCTGAGGCTTTCTTTGCAAAGATACTGGAATGGCCTGCCATTTCCTTCTCCACTGTGTCCTCATTTTACAGATGAGGCACTGAGGGAGGTAGGGGTTAAGTGACTTGCCCAGAGTCACACAGCTAGTAAGTGTCTGAAGCCAAATTTGAACTCAGATCTTGACTCCAAGCCCAGTCTTTTATACACTGCACCACCTAGCTGCCCCAGTCTTATTTTCCCTACACATGTCTATTTCTTAGTTTCTCCCCTTCTCTCCAAGTGTTACTTTGATCCCACTCTTCTCCAGTCCCTTACAATGACTTGCTGTTACCTTCCACAATTCCTAGTACCCAGGAGACACAACACAATTCCAAATTCATTTGCCTTACTTTCACAGTACTTTATAACCCAGCCCCAAACTACTCCTCAATAATTCAATTCAATAAACATTTGATAAGTATCTACTTATGCACAACCCACATAAACTTTCCTCCAGTTAAATGGATCTTCTCTCTATCCTCCAAATTCCAATCATCTCTTCCCAATTTCTGACCTTCGCTTATATCACCATTCCCTATCTTTCTCAAATGATTTTCCTCATTACCTTTACGCACCCAACTTCTACCCATTCTTGATGCAATTTCTACCTCCTCACCAAAGACTTCTCCAATGACTCTAGTCTACACTGATCTCCCCCTCACCTGGCCTCTTCAGAATTCTTCAAAAATCATACCTTAGACTTATGGACCATGCCAAAACCTCCCATGCACTTTCACCAACATTAATTCACTTGATTCTCACAACTGTGTGATGAAAGCAGAGTAAAGTGAAATTTAAAGGAAAAGGAAAGAAGTAAAGTGCAAAGAAATGAAGTGACTTGGCCAAAGTTGTTTAATTAAATTATAAGCTTTTGAGAGCAAAGCCTGTGCCATATTTGGATTCCCAGAGTCTAGTTCAGTGCCTTGGATGGAGCAGGCACTCAATAACATAGACTGTACTTGGAATGGTGGGCCTGGAACTAAAATCTAGTTATTCAAATAGGCCCAGGACTCGCTTTAGCACTTCATTGTTCCTTAATTGCTTCACATTGCAACCGTCTGTATTTTGCTTCCCTGGCCCAATCAGCAGAGCCTTGAGCATAAAGAACCATGGCTTATACTTCCTTCGTGCCCATAATGCCTCGCATTAGTGTCATATATAGCATTAAACCAATAAATACTTGTTGATGAATGATTCTCTTTGTTCCACCTCACATTCTCAATCACTATCAAATCTATGTTTCTAGTCATGATCTCTCACCTACTCCTGCATCTCTAATTGCCTATAGGACAGCCCCACTTAGGCATGACATCAAGACCTAAAACTTAACATATCAGAATGCAAACTCATTATATTCTCTAAACAGCCCTCTATCCAGCTTCTACATTATTGCCATCATTCTCAGAACCAGGAGGCAAATCTCAAAACGTTGGGACCGACAGATTCGAAGTCTAGGAGTAATTTTTGAATCTTCCCCATCCCAAAATCTGCTCAATTCTGCCTATCTTTTCTCTGTAATGTCTTTCAGATTCATCTCCTCTATCTACAAGTCCATGACTATTGACCGTTATATTTCACTGGGATAAATGTAGCAGTCTTATAGATGATCTCCTGCTTCTACTCTCTATTCATCTCAATCTATTGTATTCAAGGCTGACAAAATAATGTTCTTCAATTTTCATTGTTACTTACTCCCCATTGCCTCAAAAGCACTTGCTACCTTTCCAACCAGACCCCTCTCCAACACAATGCATGACTCCAAGTCATTCTGCAGATATTTCCTTCACATCTGCTCATTCTCATTCATCTCAGTGCCCTTGTTTCTATCTCTACCCCAAAATGTTTTGTTTATCCCAAAATTCACAGATAGGGTAGGTAAGAAGGAAAAAATGAAACAGTAAAGAAGATGAATCTGGAAGCTGGGGACAGAAACACGTATGATGACAATTATGCAAACGGAGACTGAAGAATGCCTAAGTCAGAGTAGAAGAGTTTCCTCACTTAACTGTTCCACTCCTATGTTAAGTGACTTGCCCAGAGTCACAGTTAGTAAGTGTTTGAGGCTGGATTTGAACTCAGGTCCTCCTGACTCCAGAGCTGGTGCTCTACCCACTGTGTTCCCTACCTGCCCTAAAATTGGAATTTTCTAAATGTTTAATTATTTCTAGTAAAAATAACCACAACAAGCACACATCAGGAAATGAAGAAACCAATAATGGTACTTTATATTTCTTGAATACCATTTGGTTAAGTTCAGAGTAATTTATGAACCCATATTTGCATCCAAGGCCCAACAAGAATGTATTAAAGAGTTTGATACCATTAAGTAACTCAAATATTCAGAGTGTTCCTGGACCATATTAGTATCCCTAAAGCACCCAATATAATCTTGCTACTCTTTTTTTGCCTGAGAACCTTCAATAGTTTCCCATTTTCTAACTAATGAAGTCCAGAATCCTTGATCTGTTACTCAAAGCCGTCTACAACCTGGCCCCAATCCACCTTTCTAGTAATATTTCCCACAAGTTGCTTATATATAATTGATGCTCCAGGAAAACTTGACTACTCGCTATTCCCTGTATTATTCTTTACACAATCCCACCTCCATGTCTTCAATTACACTTTTCCTCTGCTCATTACCATTTTCATTTATGTAAACTTTACTCATCCTTAACAAGCCTTAACAAGCAGAATGGAGTAGTAAATAGAGTACTAGAATTGGCATTGGGAAGATCTAGGTTCAGATCTCCCCTCAGATATGGACATGCTGTGTGACCCTGGTCAAGTCACTTAATATCTTTGTGCTTCGGTTTTCTTCACTATAAAATGGGTGATTGAATTTGAGATCATCTGAGATCCTTTCCAACTCCTCATCTTTGATACTACATCGATCCTTCTTTGAACATGCCAGCCAGAAGTGACTTATACAACTCTTAGAATACAACTAAAACACAAAGCAATATGTGTTGTGTCTCTGTCCTATTAAATTATAAGTTATGCTCCTTTAGGGAAACTATTTTTGTCTAATTCATTCATGTTGTCCCCAAACTATGTGTGGGGATATAATAAACATATGTCCCCTTAAACGCTATAGGCACTCAATATGTGTTTGTTGAATTAATGGAGCAGGAAATGTAAACAATTTATATTATTTTCCTTTAATAGGTGAAACAACTGAGATCCAAACAAGTTATGAAAGACCTCGTCCTCGACTCCTTAAGCAGTAATTCAACAATGTTGCCAACAAGGGCTGATTCTAATGCTCCAAACGCTAGATCTGGAGGTGTCTTTTCATACCTTGATCAGCCCACAAAAGTAGTTCTCTTTTAGGTGCACAAACTTTAAAGTCTCAGGATATCAGTGTTTTCCAAACACTTTTTAAGTAGATGATGAACCAATCTAAGGATACTTTATTTGCCAGCTGTGGCAAATATACAACTCTAAGGCTAAACTGGGGAGTTTATGTTGAATCAGATTAATAGTGGAGAAAATAATCATGGTCACAATAACAGCTGACATTTAGCAAGGTCTTTAAAGTTTGCAAAGCACTTCACATTTATTATCTCATTTATTTGATCCTCACAGTTTGGTTAGGTTAAGTACTGCAGAAAGGGAGGAAAACTCAGCCATTTGATAAGCACCCATTTACATTTCACCACTTGCCAGTTGGTTCTGGTCCTGGCATTATTTAAATTGAGCTTTGTATTCAGGATTTTATATTCAGTATATAACACACGATTTAACTTTTTTCCCCTACATAATTATTGGAAATTTTAAAAAAAAATTTATTTTACATTTCCTTGATGAAATAGAGGAAAATACACTGAACAGACAGATTTTAAAGGAACAGATTTGCCGTGACAGGTTATATTCTGCCAGGAACGCCAGCAAGTCCATACTGACATGAACCTTTCCCTGCTGGCTACCCACTATGACATGATGCTGTGATGTGCTTTTCTTTGCAGCCCGGGAAGCCTGCAGACAACACTTGCCCGGAAGGTTGGAGGGAACAGAAGAGAGCTGGAGAAAGGAGGTCAAGGCAGAGTCACACAGGAGAGGCTGACTAGAAATTTGTTTCCCTTTTGCCATTGTGTCAGAAATTCCAAAGCAAAGTCCAGCACGGCACAGTGAAAGGATTTGTTAATGCTGGCCTGGGTACTACTGTGGGGGGAAAAGAATAATTTTCCTCCCTTTCGAATGAGTTTAATAGAAATGCCTGCTTGAGAAAAAAAAAAAAGACTTGTTTTTATCCCTCCCATCAAAAATGTTGACTTGATTTTTATCACTTGTATTTTGTATGGGGTTGAGAAATAAGACTTTTTAAGAAAAAGCTAGTAAGCTCTATCTACTTGAAGGGTGGTATGGTGGCTTCTGGAAAGAGGGAGGGCAGATGCCCACAGTATCCCAGATGAAGAATTCAGGTGCTTTACTCACAGCTTTAGAGATGGAAGGGATTTTAGAGCTCATCTAGTCCATGTTTCATGAAGAAGGACCCTTCTGCGATGGACCCAGAATTCTGGAGTGTCAGTCACACATCTGATGCTTTCTTTGTATACCACAACAGGAAGAAAACTGTGAACATCAGTGATCTCTTGGTTGTCCATTGAACATGGTAGCTTCACCAGTACGAATCAGAACCCTTCCTGCCCTGCCCAGGACCATACTATCAAATGTAGGACTTTCCAGTCACCCAAAGTTTCAAGGTCACACTTGAAAAAAATCTTCAGGTTGCACCAAGATGATGAAAGTATCACACATGTAGTCAGGGATGTGCTAGAGCCAGCTGGCACTGGCTTAGAGAGTTGGTTATTAAATTGGCAATATGAGCATTTATACCTGCACAAATCCTACAAATTAAGGATTGAGTTACTGTCTTGTTGATTGTCAGGACTTAAGAAAATGATGGAGAGAGTGTCAATAATAAAGATGAAGTTTAAAAGTGGGTAGTGTGTACATTTTTTTTTTTAAGAAAAGCCAGTTGTTAAACATTTACCAGCATACTCTGCAAACAGCTCAGCTCTTACAGGACTGATAAGATCCTGACCATTAAAATAAGGAATGGAAAAAAAGGAATCAAGGTCACCTCCTGAAAAGAAGGGGAAGGCCCAGCCCTTCCCAACATTCCAGGTGCCTCTGTTTTTGTTTTCAAAGACAAGCCATATAGTAAGCTTCCAGAGAGATGGGTCTGATGTGATTCTCCTACAAAGACCCCATGCCATGAGGTCCTACATGGCTTCATAGGTTTTTAGTACATGTCCAAATGAGGTGAAGAGATATTTTCCAGGAGACTCACAATTGCTTTTGGCTATTCTATAGTATTTTTGCTTCTTACCACTGCTAGTCGGTATGCCTGTAGCACTATCCTGGTTGTTAATACCACATCTATTCCTCCAACCCTCCAACAACTAACCCACCTCCACTTTGAGACTGTGCTTCTTTCCCTCAAGTGACTTTATGTCAAACTCTAGTGACTAAGAATGTTCACTTCCTGTAAGAGACTCAATCTTGCCACCATCATCCAATAAGAAGAAAGAAAAGGCATATACAGGGTGGTATTGAGAAAACAGATTTCTTTTCTCTGAAATGGTGGTTACTCATGAACACAGAACAGAGGTGAAGAGGGAATAGAAGGTGCTAAGGATATGTCTGAAAACCCAAACAAAGCTTCTGGGTCTAATTTTAGGTCTACCAACCTTGACATTGGTACAGAATGTAGACAGATTTCCTAAGAGACTCACGCAATTATACATGTCACGATGCTGACAGAGAAAGAGGCATTTTTATCAAGTTATTCTGATGTTCCAAAAGGGCAACGTTCTGAGTACAAGAAGTCTCTGACTTGTGAATTCCTAACTTATGAATGACCCACACATAAAAACAGGTTGTGTACAATACAGCGATCATAGCTGCCTTTGCTGGACTACCCAGGGTGGTATAGTGGAGAGTGCCCCTCATTTGGAGTTAGAGGACCTGAGTTCAAATGCCCACTCTGCCACTTAATGTGTGACCTTGGGCAGAAACATTTAATCTCCCTTCAGTTTACTTTCCTTAACTGCAAAATGAGAGGGTTGAAACATGGAAGGTTGAAACACAGACAGAAGGTTCCTTCTATCTATAAATCTCTGATTCTATGGTATAGAAAATCAACCCCAAACTGCCAGTACAGATACTCTCACAGCTGCAGAAGCCCCAGAGGAAGCAGAGAAAATGTTTAAAATGCAAGTCAAACTTAAAAGTATTTTGGAGAGCCAATTGTTAAACATTTACCAGTACACCCCTGGGGACATATTCAATAACCAATTCAATTAAATGACTCCACAAATATTTACCAAGCATAAAGCACCTGTGTTAAGCATTAGAAAGACCAAGACCTCAGCTCGGTGGTCACACACCCTACACATATGTGCGTAAATGTAAACTATGTACAAAGTACAACAAAATAATCCCAAGAAGGAGAAAGTGCTGAAAATTGAGATCAGAAAAGCCCTCATGCAAGAAGTAGCATCCAGGCAGTGCTTTGAAATGAGCTGAGGGTTTTATAAGGTGGGGTTGAAGAGTGAGGGCATTCTAGACATGGGGAGGGGCCACTTCTGCAAAGTCACACAAATGGGAGATGGAATGTTATACAAAGAATAGATAACAGGCCAAGAGATCAACATGACCTCTTACCAAGGACCTCATTCTGATAGATACCATAGAAACACAGCTGAATTATTTTTACAGGATACTAATGCAAATGGC
Organism: Vombatus ursinus; assembly: GCF_900497805.2. NCBI lineage: Eukaryota > Metazoa > Chordata > Mammalia > Diprotodontia > Vombatidae > Vombatus > Vombatus ursinus. The sequence continues at coordinate 20,217,349 of NW_020954953.1, read as the reverse complement.
ATAAAACATTTTATGACTGACATAATCTTTAGCATTATGATCTAGGCCCCCATCACATCACCTTTGGCACTTATTCTATTACCACATAAACAGTTGGTTGTCTCCATTTTCCTTTCAAGCCTCTTATTTGCCTGCTTACAGGGTCACGGGAGACAATGGAAGTGAGAGCAGGCACCAATCATTTCTGACATCCATCCAAAGTAATACTTCAGCCAAATGAAAGGGACTGAGTCCTGCTGACTGCCTTCTATTAATGTTCAGTTTATTTCTTTGACTTCTGTGTTTCACAAATTAAATTTAATGAAAAAAAATCATGTTCTCATTCACTGAAGTGAATAAAAAAAGAAGTATGTAAACATACAGATACATACATACAAACACACGCTCCAAGGATTTATTTAACATATCTGACCAATTTTTCTTCTGCAATGGCTCCCAGATTCACCCTTTCTTTTCTGTTTTCAGAGGCAACATCCCAGTCTAAACAAATAACCAACTATTTGTAGATTAGCTCCTGTGAATAAAACCCAGTGCTAGAAAGTATGGGGAAAACCAAGAATTGTAAGATGGACTGGGTTGGCCTTTACATAAGACTTGTATACATGAACAGGTGACGCCCATAAGGACGAGTGGGCATGAGAAAAGCTCAGCTGTACCATTTATTTAGCATTCAACCATATCCTACCTTAAACTCTTATTTAATTGTTCATGTATACAAGTTATTTTATTTAAGAAAGAAAAAATAACTAAACAAATGGATGAATGAATGAATTGTACAGATTATATGTGCTATTGAAGTTTAGAAGAGACAGATTACTGTGGGATGATATAACTGGGGACAGCTTCATGAACCTGGAAGGACTCAAAATGAACTTAAACTTGAATGTTAATGGGGAAGATGAGGTGGTATGTAAGAAAAGAAGGAAGGAATCCAGCCTCAGACAAGACACTTGCCACTTATTAGCTGTGTGACCGAGGGCAAGTCACTTAACCCCAATTGCCTTGCCAAAAAAAAAAAAGGAAGGAAGGAAGGATGACAGAACATTTAGTAATCCTTTTATTATGTGCCAGGCATTGTGTTAAGTGCAAGATGTATAAATACAATCAAACAAGACAATAACTGCCATCATGGAGCTTACATTCTAAGATTTTACAAGAAATAAAGGAGTGTTGGAAAGCAGGGAAAAGAGAAAGGAGGAAACAAAGGGTACCCACATAGGGGTATGATGAGGAGATTGACAGGAAGTGGTGTGGCGATCCGAGACTTGGCAAGATAAGGCAAAAGGCTACCTATTACAGCTAAGAGCCCCAGTAGAGCCCAAGTTTCCAGTGGAGATTGTCAGAGAGTAGCAAGGTGGATAGAGGGACAGCAGGAAGACTCATCTTCCTTAGTTCAAATCTGGTCTCAGACGCTAAGTAGCTTTGGGACCCTGGGCAAGTCACTTAACCTTGTTTATCTCAGTTCCTCCTCTGTCAAATGAGCTGGAGAAGGAACTGGGAAACCACTCCTATATCTCTGCCAAGAAACCCCAAATGGGGTCATGAAAAGTTGGACTGAAATGAGTGGACAACAGCGAGGGCCACAGTAAGAATACAGACTGGAATGGAAAAGCCAAGGTTGGAAGATGGAGTATGGAAGGATTATTTGAGGCATGGTAAGTAGATCAACTTGGCTGAAATTAGTAATGGGGGAGATAAATCTGGAAAGGTAAAATGGAAACAAATTACAGATGGTGCTAAATAGTAGGCTAGAGTGTTTGGTCTTATGTTGCAGCAAATAGAGAATCTATGAAAGGCTCTTGAGCACATTGCTTTTGAAGGGAAAAAAGAGATTGATTGGAGTCAGGCAAATCAGTTTAGAAGTCTAGCTGGGTATCATCTCCCCCAATTTACAAAGTGGGTCCCTTAGGAAAGTGAGTTGCTACCGGACTCTTTTGACTTTTGCTACTCCTTTTTTAGAAAAGGCAACAAACAAACAAACAAACAAAAAAACTAAAACCAGCAAAATATCTATCCTATGTCCTCAGAGCCTTGAATACTGAGGTTTCTTATCTCCCCAACAGGAGACTTGGGATTCCCCTGTGCCGAACTTTTAAAGCTCACCTGTCCTAGCTAGCTAGATCATTTCCTTTGCCTTAATCTTTTCTTTGAGCTTCTCTTCCTGTGGAGGGTGTAAGGTCCATCAGTGAGAGACCTCACCCTAGTTTATCACACCATATATTTCCCAGATCTTCATCTCTGAAAGCTAAATGATAAGCTTAATAATACTTAAATGATAAGTCCAATCAATTGCTATCACTGAGTTGTTCAAAGGGTGCCTCAGTTTTGAAACTCTCTCTTCTATTCTCTCATGTAGATAAGCCAGTGGGGAAATGCCCATAGATAAAATGTCAGATCCAGGGGGCATGAAAATCACTGTGTTTGCTTCCTGCTTGGTTGATATTCCTGGCCCCTCTAGAAGCAGATGTGACCAAAGTCTGAAAGGTGCTTGCTCTCTAGTGTCAAAGATGGGCAAATCAAGGCCCTGCCACCACCTGATTTGGTAGGACCCAACAACTAAGAATGTTTTGAGTTTGTTTGTTTGTTTTACATTTTTAAAGACACCTTTGTTTTCAAATGTAAAAACCATTCTTAGCTCATGGGCACCTGCTCTATACTAAACTGTGAAATCCTTGAAAGTAGGGAGTTTTGTATTCCCATCACTTCTTTGTATCCACATTACTTAGCCCAGTGCTTAGCATGTGCATAGCTTTAGCTAAGCTTAGCTTAGTATGTGCTTGTCAACATTATAATAATCCAAGCCAGATGTAATAAAGGTGTAGAAGACTAAAAGTGAGAATGGAAAAGGGACAGACTCCAGGCATCTCCTTAATTCAGAACTGCCCAGGTGCCACTAATACTACCCACAGCTGCCAAAGCTACTTCTTCATGTGATCGTGGATTTGGAGTTGCAAGGGTACTTACAGACTAGCTAATCTACCAACTTCATTTTACAGATTAGGAAACTGAGGCCCAGCCAGGTTAAGTGACCTACCCAAGGTCAGTGACATGGCACAGATGTGAAGCCAAAGTCTGTGACTCCGAAGCTAGTGTGCTTTCCACAGTCTCTCCTCAAACACTACTTTTAAAAAAATTATATAGGATAATAGAATCTTTTTTTTTTTAGGATAATAGAATCTTAATGTTAGGAGAGACCCTAAAAGTCATAAAGTCAACCCTTCCCACAGCCAACTCATGAATCTTCTCTAAAGAATTCCTGTCATTGGGTTATAGAGCTTCTGTCTATCTGTATACTCCCAGTGATGGGAAGCTCATTACTTAATAATAAAACCCATTGCATATCTGGACAGATCTACTTATTAGATAAATTTTGCTTAGATGAGATACATCTTTTCAGACATGGCCAATGTATGGATTTGTTTTGCTTCTCACAAGAGAAAGATTGGTGCAGGGGCAATGGAGGTTGACATAAGGAAGGAAGGGAGGGGGGAAGAGAGGGAAGAAGGAAAAAGAAGAAAGAAAGAAGGAAAGAAAAAGAAAGAAAAGTATTAATGAAACATTTTTAAGGCACAGAAGAAAACAGAAGGGAATTCAGAGGAAGACAGACAAGAAGGCTAGTTTTAGAATGAACATGTTGAATTTATTATATACTTTAAAAAACAAGCTGTATGAGGGGCACAGTGTATAGAGAACTAGCCCTGGAGTCAGAAGGACCTGAGTTCAAATCCGGTCTCAGACACATAATACTTCCTAGCTGTGTGTCTCTGGGCAAGTCACTTAACCCCAATTGTCTCACTAAAAAAAAAAAACCTGTATGTAATAGAGATTTGTGGTTCCATACTCAATCCTCTTTGCCTGTTCTTCTTTGTATATAGAATATTCATTTTTGTAAAATTTAGAATAACAGAAAAGTAAAATTGAGTCCTGAAAAAAATCACTTATCTGCCTTTCTGAAATCTGTGACCATTGGTCTTATGCTCTTCAGATCACCACAAAAATGTTTTATTTTTTCTTCCAGATTATGACCTTTCAAATAATTTTCTGTTATTATATCTCCCCTAAGTCCACTTTCCTATAGTCTAAATATCTCTAACTCCTTTAACCTTCCTCATGTAACAATTTCCCAAATCCTCAACATCCTAGTTGTTTTCCTGTGAATGCATTCTAGCTGAGCAATGTGTCCTTTGAAATGAAATAACCAGAACCAGGCACAATTATTCAGATGTGCTCTAATCAGCACTAAATTTCAATTCAAGCAAACTGAAATTCCATGAGCAGTTTTAGAATCAGTTTCACATTAATGATATATTAAGCATGTGATCAATTAAAACTGATAGGTCTTTTTTCACATGAATTATTGCCAAGATCATAATGATGATAATGCTGATAATGGCTAACATTTATATAGATTTTTAAGGTTTGCGAAGTGTTTTAAAAATATTATCTTGTTTGATACTCACAACAACCCTAACGATAGACGGTATTAGCCCCATTTCACAAATAAGGAAATTAAGACTGAAGAGAGCTTAAGTGACTTGCCCAGGACCACACAGCTAGTAAGCGGTGGAGGCAGAATTCTAACTCAGGACTTCCTGAATCCCAAGTCCAGCACTCCATCCTCTAGTCTATATCACCTCTCAACAAACCTGACACAATTTCTTTTCTTTTTTTAAAAATATAAATGGGAGATCTTTCTAACCTCCATAAAATCCTTATGAGAATGGTCCAAGATTTATTGAGACTATCATTAATAAAATTATAAGAGAACAAGCTGGCTTTCAATGACAATTATCTTTAGTAGACCATATTCTTACAGAACACAAGATCCTGCTATATTTATTATGGATTTATTATTTTTAAAATTCATTTGACTTGACAGAGCAAAGCACAGCCCCAAGGTTTTCTTCCAACAAGGCAGTCTGTCCTTTGCATATGTAAAGATCATATAAGAATCCTTGTTAGATGTGATCACAGAGATAATTTTTTTCAGTGATACTCCGACTGTAAATTTCAAACAAGGCATAAGACAGTGAAACACATGCTCATCAAAGATTTTCACCACTGTCATGGATGACGTCTTGCAGAGAGTCCAAATGGAAGAGAGAATCCCTATAGATTCTAAGGGTGACTACATGCACCTCTTTGTGGACAACATTTTGCTGACTGTACTGAGTCTCACTATATATTTCAAGGTGTCTTCAATGAGATCTACAACTGCCCAAAAGAAATCAGTGTGGCCATCCCCACGGGAAAAGTCAAATGATTAAAGAACGCCTGTTGCCAATGTAACACATGCAGTTGAATGGGCTGCCCGTGGAATTAACCTATCAGCATTTTGGATAGGAACAACAAATGGACCAAACTGAACAGGAAAAGCAGAGTGAATTGCAATGTACATGGCAAATGACACAGCCTTTGCTACGATCCCAAACTGTTTACTACCACCAGAAGCCCACCTTTTCTTTTCAAAATGTTTGGAAATGTTTAAAAATAATTGTATTAATTATTATTAATTCTTTATTAATGAATCAAGTCTTTATAGATTTATTTAGATAATTTATTGGTTAATTTTTATTAAAATTCTGACTCTCTCAATACAGTAAATTTCAAATACCACAGCTTTTGTCCAAACTCCAAACTCCAGACAGCATCTGGCTATCACACACACAGAATTGAGAGTTTCTATCCAATTCTGACACTTACTAGCTCCAAGGAAGACCGCTAATGACTTTTTAACTCTCAAGTCTGTCACTTGAATATAGAACATTAGTAAAAATTGGAGTGTTCAAAAAGTTATTGGCAAGAGATTTGAAACTCTGGGCATTTAAGGGATGCAGATCCTTAAGAGAATAGAAGCATCTGAGTGAGAAGGGACCCCAATGGCCAGTTAGTCTAATCCACATCTAAAACATTAATCTCCTACAAGGTCAATATCATCATCATCATCAAATTTGCAAATGAGATTCCTGTATATTGCCTATTTGATCCTCATAAAAACCTATGATGTAAACACTTGGATGAATGAATGAATTAATTAAAGGGGGGGCGCTTATTAAATGCTTACTATATGCCAAGCAACTGTGCTAAACACTGGGGATAGAAATAAAAAAGGAAGTCAGTTCTCCAGCCCTCAAAGTGATTATACTCTAACAGAAGGAAAACAACACAGGGAAGGGAGTGGTAACTAAGGAAAGTGGTTTTGATTTGAAAAGCTACCAAGTTGGTAAGTGGAGTCATGGGGAAGTGGATTAATGCATTCTTTTCAGAAGCAATGGCAGTATTGATTTGCGTACGGTTCAAAAACTGGAAAGGGAGGGGAGACAGGTGGGCAATGGTGAGGCAGGCAGGGAAAGAATATGGTCAGAGAGCTAATGCATGGCTGAAACCCTCCTGAAATAGGAAGCACCTGGAGTACAGAAATAAAGGGGACAACTAAGATTGGTAGACAGATGAAGGAAGGGCTTTAAGTTCTGATAAAACTTCAGCATGTTTATAAACAGGAAGAGAGAGACCTTCATTTTCTTACTTTCCAATGTGTCTCTTCTTACTATGTCCTCTGCTTTGTTCATACTATTTTTGTTCATACTATCTCCCTTCTGTCACTAATGTTCTCCTGATTCTACCCATCAATATCCAACACTTTCTTCAAAATACATTTCAAGCTATCTTCTCTAATATTATCCTTCATTAAATACTCCCTTAATTCTTCCCACTACATTTAAACACACAATTTGTATTATATCATGTATTGGATTATATGCTGCTCTTATAATTGTCCTCTGTGCTTTAATGAATATTTGCAGCTTATAATTAATTGATATTTTCATATATGTACATGGTGAGGGTGGCCCATACTGTAGTTCTTCAAGAAAACACAATGACAGGTATGAATTAGACCAGATGACCTTCGAGGTTTCTTCAGCTCTAAGATTCTAAAAATCCTACACTTCTATAGCTGGGACTTGAATTATCACATTAGTCAACACCCTCATAATCTTCCCTGTTAGACTGCAAGGTCTTCAAGAGCAGAGATTCTGTATTCTGTTTTCTTTTGTTTCTGCTCTCATAGCATCATCATCACAATCAATCCTCATTATCCTCACTGTCCCCCCACCTCCAAATCATCATCATCATCATTAAACAAAGTTTCCAAAATGCTTTACATCCATTTCATCTACATATATAATATATGAGATGCCCTATAAATATTTGCTAAATGAATCTATTTGCTTGTGTTTTTACCAGAGCAATTATCTAATTATTTTCTCTCATTTAAATAAGCTTTTAAAATATCATCACATAATTATGAATAAAAATGATTGGGGTATAACATATAGTCAACAAAATTAATAACTTTCATGTTAATTTGGAGGGAGTGTACATGCTGGCTAAACAATTACAGCATTGGTCTTTGGGCATCCCTGTGGACAGAGCTGAAGATAGAAAGGAACTATAATACCCATAGAGGTGGGTATTAAGCTTCATCAACATTGCCATTGTAGAGAACCTGGAAATGGGTTCTGATATGATGTAACAGTATAAAGAATACTAAAGCTCTTATGTGTTTGTGTCTTATGGGATTGGCTCCATTACTTTGTAGTCACATCTCATTTTTTAGCTGTATTTCCAGGGTTGCCAACTTTTCCCCTACTCCAAGATACAACATGGCCTATTCCATTAAATATCAAGATTCTGGGAAAGTGAGGCAGCTAGGTGGCACAGTGGACAGAATGCTGGGCCTGGAGTCAGGAAGACTCATCTTCCTGAGTTCAGATCTAGCCGCAGTTGTTTACTAGCTGTGTAACCCTGGGCAAGTCATTTAATCCCGTTTGTTTCCATTTCCTCATCTGTAAAAGGAGTTAGAGAAGGAAATGGCAAACCACTCCAGTATCTGGACCCCAAATGGGGTCACAAAGAGTCAGCCACAATTGAAAAACAACTCAAAATACAATAATATAACACATTCTGGGAAAATAATTGTCTATACCCAAACACAGCTTGGGACTTGGTAAACATTTAGTAAATGCTTTTCCATTCATTCATTCATTCATTCATTTATTCATGCATTCATTCATACATTCAGCACTTGATTAGAGAGATCAATAAATCAGTGTTAACTGTTATGAGAATCATAAATTCTGGCAAGGTCACAGAACTAACAAGCACTAGTGGTCCTGTGCACACGCTGTCCACATATAAAAGCGTGAATAAGATTTCTATTCAACTTGTTAAAGATTTCTACATTTCCATCTTGAGTTTTTGAGCATTAAGAAATTATTTGGGTTTTTTTATTACTTAAGAAAAGCATAATGGGTCACAAATAAGGTAAATGTATTTTTAAAATACTTAAGTCCATTTTTCTTGTGACTTTCCAAAAGCCAACACTTCTATGATTTGGAGCTGGAAGAGGCCTAGGGATCATATAGCACAATTCTCACATTTTACAAATGAGGAAACTGAAGTCCTAGCAGACGGGCTGCTAAGTCACTACCAGTGACCTCTGAATGTTCATGGAGAACTGAAGCGGCATCACAGAATCGGAGAAGGACAAAATCTTGATTTTCAAAGAAAAAGAGAGGGAATGAAGGTTGAAAATTATAGGCTAGTAAATTTGATTTTTATTTCTTACAAAATTCTAGGACTTACTGGTAAAAGAAAGATTAGTGAGCATCTAAAAAAAGGAAAAAGTGACCACAAAAAGCTATAATGCCTTCAGTCAGAACACGTCATGCCAAACTAGCCTTACTTCCTTTTTCACAAGATTACGAAATTGGCAGATTATGGGAAAGATGTAGATTACCTATAATTAAGCACAGCATTTGATAGCATCTTGCTGGTCCTATGGGGGAAAATGGAGAGATAAAGACCAAATGAAAACATAATTAGGTGGGCTCAGAACTGGTTAAATAGTTGAAATAATAAATGTCTACAATTCAATGTCAGCTTGGGAGAAGGTCACAAGTATAATGACCCAGATATCTCTGCTAGGCCCTATGTTGTTTAACATTTTTATCAGTAATTTATTAAAGGTAGAAATAATGTGCTTATCAAATGACAAATGGCAAAAACCTCAGAGGAATAGCTAATACAATGGATAACAGTCAGGATTCAAAAAAATTCTGGCTAGAACTGGGCCAAAGCTAATAAGATATGGTCTAATAGAGATAAGCGGGGCAGCTAGGTGACACAGTAGATAGAGCTCCAGACCTGGAGTCAGAAGGACCTGAGTTCAAATCCAGCTTCAGACACTTACTAGCCCGACAAGTCACTTAATCCTGCTTGCTTGGTTTCCTCACCTGTAAAATGAGCTGGAGAGGGGCAGCTAAGTGGCGCAGTGGATAGAGCACTGGCCCTAGATTCAGGAGGACCTGAGTTCAAATTCGGCCTCAGACACATAACACTTACTAGCTGTGTGACTCTGGGCAAGTCACTTAACCCCATTGCTTAGCCGGGAAAAAAAAAATGAGCTGGAGAAGGAAATGGTAAAACACACTAGTATCTTTTGCCAAGAAAACCCAAAATGGGATCAGAAAGAGTCAGACACAACTAAATAACAACAGACCACCGTTAAGTATTAGAGGCGGGATTCATAATTTAGTTTCCTGATTCCACAACCAGTGCTCTTTTCCCTAATATAGTTTTGAAGCTATTTGGTACTTTTACAGACTAAGAAGTTGAATGTAGTAATAGATCAAGAAGTAGCAGAGTGTAGTGCATCGTCAAGGGTAGATGCGGAATCCAAAGCCCACCTCAAACACAGACGTTGCCTCTGTGACTCTGGGTAAGGGACCTAATCTCCCAGTGTCCCTGGCAACTAAGACTGTAATTGCAGAGTAGGCACTGGATCTCTATTGGTTGAAGGAGTCTAAACCTGTGAAATCACAGGATGGGACAAAAATGCTTATTGACTTGACCGCTCAAAAAAGAAAACAAAGTTATGTTCACCTGAGAAATGAACTGAACAACTAAATGCCCATGGCCTTTCTTGCTTTTTGGTTTTAAAAACCTTACTTTCAGGATGCCTCTATCTGACGTTTGTAGAAACAAAGCCAAATTGGTAATTAATCATCTCCCCTCAATTTTCAGGAAAAACTGTTTAACAACCTGAGGTTAACTATTCACACGATGGATTTGTAAGTGTCTTTAATGCTTAAGACAGTTTTAACATTCAAGACAGCTTTCTGCTTTTAGTAAGTTCATTTACAATACTTCTACAAAACAAAAAACAGCATGGAATCATGAAAAGATGATCATATTAGGAGTCAGAAAGAGGTTTTTTTTACTCTTGGCTTTCCCTCTTATGATCAAGGTCAAGACACTTTCTGTGAGCTTCAGTATTCCCCATCAGCTCAATAGAGATGATAATATCTGATCTGTTATGAGAGGAACAAATGAAATGACAGAAGTGAAAGGCCCTTGAAAGGTAGAAAAAAAATGATATAAGGGTAGCATATAGTAATAAAACACAGCAAAGCATCATGTCATTCCATTTTATTTGTAATTTATTTGTATGGTAACTGTCCTATCTGGAGCACCCCAAACAGAAAAACCTAATTACTTTATGAAAATGAAATCAGCGATGTCATTGCTGAACATTCAATGGCAAAGTCAAACCGCTACCACAAGAAACTCCAGCATTGAGTCCTATAGATAAGGCCATTAATACAAATTGGGGGGAGGGGGTTCTTTTTAAGTTCGGCTGGTAGCAAATAAACTTGCCCCCTTCAATTTTTTTTTTCTTGTCTGCATCCTTTATGTTACTTACATCATACTCAATTAGCAGTAAAGACTTTACATTTTATTTTCTTCCTCTTGAAAAAGGAAGTATAGTATTAGATCAAAGGTCAACATTTGGGTCCCAGAAATTGTACAGGAGCAGTGTCTTCTGTGTGATGATGGACAAGTCACCAAAATTTCTCAGCATCCCAGAAAATTCCCTAACAAAGAGGTGCCAAATTCTGGCATTTCTGCATCAGGGAGTGGAGTTTCTATAGTGTGGTTGAAATCACAGATCCAGAACAAAAAATCTCCTCATAAGAAGAGGGGTTAGTAAACGTTTGGTGCTCACAGCTGGCATTTTGATCCTTTTAGATTTATAATGCTCCTTTTCAGTCTCCTTTGCTAGAACCGATATTGTACCCACTAACTGTGGCTGTCTTCCAAGGCTCTGTCCCAGGCACTCCTCTCTCTATGCTCTCTTACTTTGTAATCTCTTCAGCTCTCTTGAGTTCAGCCATCAGTTTTATGTAAGCAGAGCCTGGAGCTGGAGTCAGGAAGACCTGATTTCAAATCTGGCTTTAGACTCTTCTTAGTTGTGTGACTGACCCTAGGTGAGTCATTTAACCTGTATCTGCCTCAATTTCCTCATCTCTAAAATCATGATAATAATAGCATCTATCTCTGAGGGTTGTTGTGAGGATAAAATGAGATAATATTTGTAAAGCATTTTGCAAATCTTAAAATACTATTTGTGACCCAGTTTGGGTATTCTTGGCAAAGATACTAGAGTGGTTTGCCATTTCCTTCTCCAGCTCATTGTACAAATGAGGAACTGAGGCAAACAGGATTAAGTGACTTGCCCAGGGTCACATAGCTAGGAAATGTCTGAGGCCAGATATGAACTCAGGAAGATAAGTCTGATTCCAAGCAAAGTTCTAGCCACTGAACCACCTAGCTGCCCCTAAAATACTACATAAATGCTAGCAACTCTTCTATCATCATCATCGTCATCATTGTTGTCATCATCATCATCATCATCATGATCTGATTCACAGATATACTCAGCAGCAGCAGCATCTGATTCACAGATATACTCAGCCCTAACCTCTCTCAAGTTCCAGGCTCACAATTGCCTATTGGGTATTTCAAACTGGATGTCACATAGGCATCTCAAACTCATTATGTCCAAAATAGAATTCATTATTTCCCTGCAAACCCACCACCTCACTCTGAACTTCCCTATGAATCATCTAGGATACCACCATCATTCCAGTCATTTTGTGAGTCTAATTCCTCCCTCTCACTCACCCCACATATCCAAACAGTTACCAACAATCTTGCCATTTTTACTTCTACAATATCTCTCTCATCCATTCTTTTCTCACTGCCCACATAGCTACCACTTTAGTTAATCCCTCATCACCTCTCACCTGGACTATTATAATGGACTCTTAACTGATTTCTCTGCCTTAAGTTTCCTCCCCTGCTCCCATAATGATTCATCTTCCACACAGCTTGGAGTAATTTTTCTAAAGCTAAGGTCTGACCATATCACCATTCCTACTCAGTAAAGACAAGTGGCTTCCTATTACACCTAGAATCAAATGTTAACTCTTTTGCTTGGTATTTAAACTTCTTAGACCCTTCTTTTATTTCTAGCCTTCTTATACATTACTCCTCTCCAAGCGTGCTAGTCCAGATACTGGCTTACTTGCTGCTTCTCACATCCTATGTTCCATCTCCCAACTGCATGCCTTTGGAATGGCTGGATTCTATGCCTGAAATGCTCTCTTAGGAGCCCTGCTTTTCTTCATGGCTCAGCTCAAAGGCCACTTTCTTCACTAAGTCTTTCCCAATCTCCCCGGCTCCCGATGCCTTCCCTTTTAAGGTTACTTTGTATCTATGTTCAAGTATGCCTGTTGTGTACCCTATTAGAATGTCAGTCAACAAGCATTTAAGAGTAACTATGTGTAAGCTCCTTGAGTTCTGGGACTTTTTTATTAACACATAGTAAGAGTTTAATAAAGCCTGCTAGATTTATATATTCATGTGTAAAGTAACACCATTTCAAAAGACCTGGGTATGGAAGAGTTCTGTACTCAAATTATTCTAATTTAGGATTGAATTTTCAGACAGTTAAAGCATCTTCTGAATGAATTTGGTTTTCTCAGACTATGGAGGGGGCAGAGGTAAAGAGGAAAGGATAAAATAGACCGTAAACTCCTTGAAAGTGGGATCTGGGTGTATCTTTAGCCCTCCAGTGTCTTGCTTATAGTAGGCACTTAATAAGTGTTGTTACAGTGAATTATCATTCTGTTTATTTGAAAGAGATTCCAGGGGGACACCCTGCATAGACAAAGTTCTGAAATCAATAAAACAGTTGACCTTCCTGGCTTCCAATGTAAGAAGTGAAAATTCTGTGATTTCCATCCTGGCTCTGGTTCGGTTTTAATTAATAGTCTCAATTACTTAAAACTTGTCCCAAATGACTGTAATTCACAATCAGACCACTGACCTGTCCTGAACCAGAGAGGATCAAAAAGGGGGAAGCTGCTTAGAACAAATCTGACATCAAAATTCAAAGCAAGAGTCTAATATGGAACAAGAGAAGTGAATCAAAGAATCGGCTTCAACGTGTGAGAGTTACCATTAGCAGCAACATTTACCGAGCACCCCACTGTGTGCAGAGCAGGGCACTGTAGCAGGGGTAAGAATTATTTATACTGATCTGGCTTCTCCATCCCACAGAATGCTATCTGGAACACCTTGGGTCTTACTAAGCATTAAATAATTGTGATGATTCTTTTAGAAGCTGTCTTACTGGGGAGTGAAATCTAATTAGTTCACAGCATTTTTTAATAATTTTCATCCTTCTTCCACTCTTGGGTCTTGACTCTGCATTCTAGAGAAATTCCTAATAAAAATTCCAGTGTCCGCTACTCCTTTGTAGCCAAAAGAAAAGATATTAAGACAAGATACTAGAATCTATCACTTAGAGTCAGACTTTTGGAAAAGTTTTTATTTTGATTTCTTTTTTTATATCCTCAGCATTTAGCACTCAGAACTTAATCTTGGTGGAATTCCCTTTTTCCTGCAGCTAGGTGGCATGGTGAGTAGAGTGCTGGGCCTGAGATAAAGTCTGGACTCAGACACTTACTAGATGGGTGACCCTGGGCAAGTCACTTAACCCTGCTTGCCTCAGTTTCCTCATCTGTCAAATGAGCTGGAGAACGAAATGGCAAACTACTCCAGTATGTTTGCCAAGAAAACTCTAAAAGGGGTCATGAAGAGTTGGACACAACCAAAAACAACTAAACAACACAAGAACTTGATTTGCCACAAGATTATATTTTCATGTAAAAAAAAAATTCAGAATCAATATCCTTCTACTTCTGAGATGAGCCGGGTCTCACGGCTAACCTAAATTCCAGTAAACCTAAGACTGATATCTAGGACAGGGTGACCAGAACTTTGTCCCAACAGCACTGAATTTAGAACATGACAAACCTAGATGGCATCGACAGCATTTGTTTTCTTTCAGATGAACAGAAACAAAAAGGTTTAGAGTCTAGTTAGGAAGAATAATTAGTTTATCTAGCATCTACCAGATGGCAAGCTGGGGTTAAGCTCTTTCTACACCCTGCCCTGTTCCCTTCCCCCAAATCAATTAGGGAATCTTTTGTGCATCTTGCCTTGGGCATAGTCTGGTACTTGTATCAGGTGCCAAAATTTCAGAAAATAATAATTCTCAGTTATCAGTACTGGCTCTCTAAACTACACCAATTGGCATTTTTATCTGTCTTTTTCATAACAGCATAAGAACCCTTAACCAACATGGGGGGAGAGGCGGGGCTGTGACTTTAAAACACACAAACACACACACACACACACACACACACACACATACATACATATAAAGAGATTCACAGAATGTTAAAGAAGAAAGGGACCTTAGAGATCACTCACTCCAACCCCTTCATCTTACAGGTGCAGACACAAGCCTAAACAAGAGAAGTGGCTATACTGGGTTCATAACCAGTGGGTAGGACTTTGCCAGGCAAATTCAATTCGATTCAGAAACTATTTGCCAAGCACTGTTATGTGCTTAGGATATACTAGGTAGTGCAAATTCATAAGACAGGATATAACCATAGAAATAATTAGATTCCTGATACCAAAATCTTACTCCAGTGTGAAATGGAGGTGACCCCAAGTTCTCCAGTAAATTCTTGCTGATTGATTTTTGAAGGAACAAAAAAAGCTCTAGTATGCATCACTAAGTTAGAAAGGCATTGAGGAAGGACCTGGTAATGAGGTTATATGTCTGTCATCCAAGGACCAGCTTAGTAAATGTGAAGAGCCTTATCATCTGGTTGGTCAGAGTGATGGATATTTTAGCCACAGAAATCTCTACAAACATCTATCACGTCACAGAGGTATTACAATCAGTCAGTGAAAGGAGTCTTGAGTTGGGTTCAGTCATGACTCTATTTGGGGTTTTCTTGGCAAAGATACTGGAGTGGTTTGCTATTTCCTTCTCCAGCTCATTTTACAGATGAGGAAACTGAGGCAAATGAGTTAAATGACTTCCCCAAAGTTATACAGCTAGTACATGTCTGAGACCAGATTTGAACTCATGAAGTTGAGTCTTCCTGATTCCAAGCCCAGTGCTCTATCCACTGTGCCAAAAGAAGTCTACTCACCAGCCAAGTCACAGATTCTTAAAATGTTAAGAGTATTACTGTTTGCCTCAGTAGCCTATAAAAGTAGTATAGACTCTTTGGTCCACCTACTTTCAGACAACAGGCTTATACAGTGTCAATAAATGGATCCTTACTACACAAATCTTATTTTCTTGAATAATTGTCTTGAGACAAAGAAAGATGATGGCCTTAAAAATTTCCTTCTCTAGTTTTCTGCCTTAAAAAGGAAGAAAAGTGATAGATTTAAAATGCAGATTCTAAATGATAATTCATTTGCATGCTTATAAATTACAGTCACTGGGGTTGTAATTTCAATCCAAGAGAGAGTATCAATGTGAAAAAGCATTCTTTCATTTTATCTCTTCATGGTTTAATTCAGGCACAGCTAAGCTATGTCACAACAATAATGACAACAAAAATTTCCACATAAATAAATAAAGGAACTATTAAAAGGAATAAATGTTGGGCTAAGGTCCAGGAGGGAAATTTTTAAGCAAGAAGGAAATGGAAATAAAGGTTAACAAGGAAAGTCATATTGTAACCATATTTGCACTATAAGTTCATATGGGAACACTTCAATAAACAAAAGTTACCTCCCTGGTATTTTGCTAGAAAATGAAGATTAAAATGAATAAATAAAATTTAAATAAGACAGTGAAGGCCCCTCAGGTAGTAAAAGGGAATCTTATCATTCCCTATACCCATAATACCCTCCCTAACACCTCCACCTACTGAACACTTATCTATCTTTCCTGTTCAGCTCAAATGTGACAACTCCTAGCAAGCCCTGCCCTGACTCAATTCTTCACTCAGATGTGATTTCTCGATACTCTAAACCAGGAGCTATTAACTTTTGGGGGGCTAGGGAAGAGAAAGTCATGGGCCCCTTTATCAATTTAATGACACCTACAAACTCCTTAGAATAATGTTTTGAAATGCATAAAATAAAATACATAAGTCACAAAGGAAATCAATTATACAGAAATACGGTTATCAAAATATTTTAAAAAACAAGTTCATGGACTCCAGGTTAATATCCCCTGCATAAACTGTGAAAAGAACTAAGCACTTATATCCTGCTTTATAATGTGGTTATTTCTATACATTTCCTTTCTCCTATAAACTCCTTGTGGTAACAATGCCTTACTCATTTCTTTATCTCCCTTATTACCAGTGCCTTGTTTGTAATAGGGGCTTAATAAATGTTTGTTGAATTGAGCTGAATCACTCTGTCCCTGTATTATAGTCTAGATAGAAACATCTAGAAGAAGTTTCAGCTCTCATTTCTACAATGAAATCTACCCAAATTACTCTGCCACATCACAAAATTAACTAAATCACCCCAACTCCTTCATCCTGATTACCCACAATTCCAAAACAAAGACTAAAAGGGGATTTCTTGGCACATTTCTGTTCTAGTATTATTTTATCCAAGAGCCTAATCACCAAAATGAGTCCATTTCAGTGTACAAACACATTAAGCGTCCATTTGCTACAGAAATAAGACTTTTTTTTAAAAAGTTATCAAATCATGCAAAAACATCTGAAGGAGCTCCAAAAGAATCTTGTCTCTTCAATGTAAGGGGGACATAATGTGCATCCTTCCCACTGCCACCCAACCCCACCTCACTACCACCACCATCACACCCACTCAGGGAAGGGAAAGCGGTCCAGAGGAGGAGGGGGAAGAGAGGTTTTCCAGGATTCCATGTCCCATTCCTGACTCAGTCATAGTCCAATTCCCTCTATTATTTTTTCTATGAATCAAACAACACTGACTACCCCTAGAAGAATGTTGCTTACATCAATTGACTGTAAAGTTGTTTTAAATGAGTGTAAGATGGTACAGTGTTACATCTCAATGAGACATCATCATTATTATCGTGAACTTGTTTTCACTTTGGTGGGGAGTGGGAGAGGTCAGGAAGGAGATTTCCCTTGTAATTGTCTATAAAGAAACATTTCACCAATTCTGAAATTTATGGAAAACTACTTGACCCATCTTCAAGGTCATTTTTTTTTAATGAAGATGAACCTTCTTCTACTCTTTGAACAAATAACACACTATCTTCCACTTCCAGCCAGACACCACATATTAAAATGGCACTTAAAAAAAAAAAAGCATAACACAAGCCTGCAAAGCATAAGCTTTGCCCCAAAATGCTTACAGAGCAGCAGCATGAAGAAAACCAATACGCCTAAAAAATTGACTTGATGAAAGAAGGCCCAGAAAGGCAGGGTTTATATTGCTTCTGAGTAATAACACATTGTATTTCAATGCACTTTGGCATGCACTACAGGGGAATCACATTAAGCATGCTGCCTCAATAAAAAATATGATTAAAAATTCAATCAGCATTATCATGCCGCCCTAGTTGAGGTCCTTCACATTGCATTATTGGTGCTTTCCTGGATTGTTGAGGTTTCTTGGTTTGTTTTTTAAAAGATCATTTGGTATATTCCCTAGGGCTCAAGGAGGGGGAAAAGTTTTCATGCACAGAACAAGATTCAGCATAGTAGATAGAGGTAAAAGCCCAGAGGACTATAAAGAAAGTGCTGGTCAACTGGAATAGAAGGTAGATTTTCTCAGTGAGCCAACAGACCATGCTGTATAGTAGTAGGCTTGAAAAGCAATAGCTGCATATCATTGCACTGCTTGTAGCCACTAGAGCCAAATATTTCTAGCTGACTACAATCATAAGCTAAGTTTATATTTTTTTGGCATATTATCTTAAGAATCTCTCTCCAGCTCCCCAAATGTGATAAAGATCATTCAATGTTTCATTGTGTTTCAAAGCATGTGGATGAGACTAGGAATCAATGGGACTTTTAAAAAAATCAAGTACTGGAGCAAAGTTAACATTTTCACTTCATACAGAATTCCATCAAGTCAGTCAGTCAACAGATATTTATTAAATACTTACTATGTACCAGGCACTGGGGATATAAGAAAAGCAAAAATAATGGTCCTTTCTGCCCACATACATTTTAGAAGCAGATGATGGGCAAAAGCAGCACTGTTTTCAATTCAGTTCAAATTAGCATGCATTTATTGATTACCAACTATAGGACAGGTCCTGGTCAATTAAGAGTCAATTAACAGCCAGGTCCACAAGGTAGAAATTATGATCAAAAGCATTTGCAATGAGATATGGCATGCTTCCCTATCTAAGACCTTTTGTCAGAAGAATGCTTTCCTAGGGTTAACTGAAAAATACTTATGCTTTGCCCCAATTTGCAGTACACATCCTGCAGGGACGAAATTTGACATCAAAAATCAAAGCTCAATTCTATAGACTAGTCACTAGTTTTAATAATGGATAACATTGGCACCCAGTTTCTATATAGTAAGATGAATAGTTTGGTATAGTGAGTGGGAAGAACATTGGTCTTAGAGGCAGAAGACCTAGGATTGAATCTTGTCTCAGACATTTCTTTGCTATGTGACCCTGGGCTAGTCATTTAACATGTCTAATCCTCAGCTTCCTCATTTATAAAAGAGAGATGACAATACTCATACTACTGTGCTCAGGAGGCCATTGAGGGAAAAGCACCATGGACAGTGCCATATAACCATTCTTACTATTGGACCAGACTTGTGATTTCATTGGTAAAGGAAACACCCACCAAGAAAACTACCATTGCAGAATGGCAACTTACAAGCGCACAGAGAATTTAAGGGACGGCCCACTCCTGTCAGAGTCAGGACATGAACCAGTATCTTCTTCACTCCAAGGAAGATTCACTATACAGACAGCCTCTGTCCAATATACTCTTCCTCCTCTCATATAAATGTATTATTATTGTTGTTACTATTACACTACAAAAGGCAGTCAGAAGAACAAGTCCCAACTCATATAATGGACAGATTTGAGTGTCTACTGCTTGCAGGCCACATCAGCCTTTTATGACATCTACAAATATGAACTATTTTCAGTCATTTTCCTTTAAACAATGTAACCAGATAAAAACAAATTTAATAGCACAATGAGAATGTTGCCCTATCAGAAGACAAATGCAGCTATAGCCAAGGATGTACTGAAGTATGGCACTTCAAACAACTACAGCTTCAAAATAAATAGTTGGAGAATGCAGCAATAGACAGACACGCTGGTGTTCAGCAAACAGCGAAGGCATGGCTCTGTTGGAACACAACGTCGGGAAACAAAAAGGCACAAACTGAATCAGCAGCCACCCTGTGGGTGGCTAGTGACTGCTCTGACTATTCAGCAAATACACGTGCAGCCCAGTCTATCTCCTCCTAACTTTTGTACTCAAAGGGGGCTGTGATTCTCCTTATTTCTATCACAACACAAAAGCATGGTTCTGAAGAATGATTCATCTTATCTAAGCCCTTTCCTCCATGCATCCACATGCCATTTGTTTCATAGTTTGCAGAGTCTGCCCCACCCCATCATGAAGCTTGGTTCAAAGATATCCTCCCCTTACACACACACACACACACTCTCTCTCTCTCTCTCTCTCTCTCTCCCCTGATTCCTAAACACCATAGTCCTGAATCTGTGAAACAATACAATTGAACAGAGTTCTTATGTTATGTAACACACTGAAGTTTCAAATGCCCTTTTCTTAGACATTTATATTTGAGGGTGTTGTATTTGTTGTTGCTGCATGTGTTTTTGTTTTCCTTTATTGTTGTTTTATAATAAACTGCATCCAGGAGGTTTTGATAAACCCAGAAAACTCTGAGGGACCCTGGCAATGATCTAGTCCAATCTCTTCATTGCACAGGTAAAGAAAAAGAGGGCAGGGGGAGCAGAGCCAAAATGGCAGAGGGAAAGCAGTGACTTGCTTGAGCTCTCTCCCCAAACCCTTCCAAATACCTATAAAAAATGGCTCTAAACAAATTCTAAAGCAGCAGAACCCACAAAAAGACAGAGTGAAACAAATTTCCAGCCAAAGACAGCCTGGATGGTTGATCAGAAAGGTATATTGCGCCGGGCTGGGAGAGGAGCACAGCACGTGGGCACGCAGGCTGCAGTGACCCTGGAGCAGGCCTCAGAGGACTGAATCGCAGGCAGCTGTGGTGGTTTCCAGACTTTTCAACCCATGAATGCCAAACACAACTTAGAAGGTCAGTGGGAAAAGTCTGTGACTGCGGTGAGAGAAGGAGCTAGGTATCAGCCACCCCAGGGGCTGCAGCTGTTTCCTGAGCTTCTGACCCACAGACTGAGGGGGAATCGAGTGGCTGATTAGACGGGGATTACAGGAATCTCTTTGTCAGTGCTGAGACAGGAATCTCTTGCTTTGCCTGTGCTTGGATCTGGGTCACAGTTCTGAGGGGCAGTCCTGGGACGAGGAGGAATGCTGGTGTGACGAAGCTTCTTGTGGTGGTGGAGAGAAAACACCTCGTCCCTTATCATACCACCTTGGAAGAAATGAAAATTTACAGGTCCCTAGAAGTACCTCTGAAAACAGCTATACAAACCCCCGAAGCTTGAGACAGTATACTCTTCACATTGGAAGCAGACTTTTACCTTAACAAAGAGTTTAAAACTCAAGTAATTGGCCAGAATCATGAATAAGCAGCGCAAAAAGAGTCAGACTATATTATCTTACTTTGGTGACAAAGAAGATCAAAACATACAACCACAAGAAGACAACAAAGCCAAAACTCCTACATCCAAAGCCTCCAAGAAGAATATGAATCAGTCCCAGGCCTTGGAAGAGCTCAAAAGGGATTTTGAGAAGCAAGTAAGAGAAGTAGAGGAAAAACTGAGAGTTTTGCAAGAAAATCATGAAAAACAAGTCAATAGCTTGCTAAAGGAGACCCAAAAAAATACTGAAGAAAATAACACCCTAAAAAGTAGCCTAACCCAAATGGCAAAAGAAGTCCAAAAAGCCAATGAGGAGAAGAATGCCCTAAAAAGCAAAATTGGCTAAATGGAAAAGGAAGTCCAAAAGCTTACTGAAGAAAATACTTCCTTAAAAATTAGAATGGAGCAATTGGAAGCTAGTGACAATTTGAGAAATCAAGGCACTGTAAAACTAATCCAAAAGAATGAAAAATTAGAAAACAATGTGAAATATCTCATTGGAAAAACAACTGACCTGGAAAATAGATCCAGGAGAGAGAATTTAAAAATTATTGGACTATCTGAAGGCCATGATCAAAAAAAGAGCCTAGACATCATCTTTCAAGAAATTATCCAGGAAAACTGTCCTGATATTTTAGAACCAGAGGGCAAAATAGAAATGGAAAGAATCTACCGATCTCCTCCTGAAAGAGATCCCCAAAGGAAAACTCCGAGGAATATTGTAGCCAAAGTCCAGAGTTCCCAGATCAAGGAGAAAATATTAAAGCAGGCAGAAAGAAACAATTCAAGTATTGTGGAAACACAATCAGGATAACCCAAGATTTAGCAGCTTCTACATTAAGGGACAGCAGGGCATGGAATATAATATTCTGGAGGGCAAAGGAGATAGGATTACAACCAAGAATCACCTACCCAGCAAAACTGAGTATAATCCTGCAGGGGGAAAAATGGTCATTCAGTGAAATAGAGGACTTTCAAGCATTCTTGATGAAAAGACCAGAGTTGAATAGAAAATTTGACTTTCCAATACAAGACTCAAGTGAAACATGAAGAGGTAAACAGGAAAGAGAAAATCATAAGAGATTTATTAAGATTGAACTGTTTACATTCCTGCATGGAAAGATGACATTTGTAACTCATGAGACCTTTTTCAGTATTAGGGTAGTTGGAGGGGAAAAAAATTATATGTACGTACATATAGATATAGATAGATAGATAGATAGATAGATAGATAGATAGATAGATAGATAGATAGATACAGGGCACAGGGTGAGTTGAAAATGAAGGGGTCATATCTGGAGAATAAAATTAAGGGGTGAGAGAGGATTATGCTAGGAGAAGGAGAAAGGGAGAGGTAGAACAGGGTAAATTATCTCAAAAAAAACAGAAAAGAAAGTGGACACAGTGGAGGGGAAACAGGGGAAGGTGAGAGGGAATGAGTGAATCTTATTCTCATAGAATTTGACTTAAGGAGGGAATAACATACACACTCAATTGGGTATGGAAATCTGTCTTATCCTGCAGGAAGATGGGGAGCGGGAAGGGGACAAAGGAGTAGGGGGGATGATAGAGAGGAGGGCAGATTGGGAAAGGGGATAATCAGAAGCAAGTACTTCTGAGGAGGGTCAGGGTCAAAATAAAGAATAGAATAAATGGGGGGGTGGGATAGGATTAAGGGAAATAGAGTTAGTTTTTCACAGCATGTCTACTATGAAAGTGTTATGCATAACTGTACATATATAACCTATATTTAGTTGCTTGCCTTATCAATGAGGGTGGGTGGGGAGGGAAGAAGGGAGAAAATTTGGAACCCAAAGTTTTAAAAACACATGCTTTAAAAAAATGTTTTCACATGCAACTGGGAAATAAGAAATATAGGAAATGGGGTACAGAAATCCAACCTGCCCTACAGGAAAATTGAAGGGAAAGGGGATAAGAGAAGAGGGGGGAGAGATAGAAGGGAAGGCAGACTAGGGGAAGGGGTATTCAGAATGCATGCCATCTTGGGGTGGGGAGAGGGGTGAAATGGGGTGAAAATTTGAAACTCAAAATCTTATGGAAGTCAATGTTGAAAACAAAAAAATAAATAAAAATAAAACAATTACCATAAAAAAAAAAAGAAAAAGAGGGCAGATATGAATGGGATATAGGCACAGGAATAGGAAATATCTTTTGGAGTGGACATGAAGGTAGGACAGAGAAAAGACAGACTTGGTGAGGAACAGGATAAGAGAGAAGCAAAGGGCTTAGTGAAAAGGGCTCTGTGTAAATACTCTTCAGGGGAATATTTATGCTAGGTGCATATGTGTTTGAATGTACAGTGCCATCAGCAAACTAGACCATATGGGGAAGAGAAAAGACAAACATAGAATTCAGAGCTGTTTCTGTGGCTATTGTTTGTAAGTCCAAAGTTTTCACTTCTTAGTATAGGGCTTCATCCCACTTTATAGCATTAGATTCTATGGATAATAGGGAACTCCAGGGGTTTTTTGAGTAGGTAAGTGACATGGTCATGTCTTCATTGGAGAAAAATCACTCTGGCATCTCTGTGGAAGGTGGGTAGGAGGGAGGAAAGACTTGAGGTTGGGAAACCCATTAGGAAGATAGCTCAGGAATATAGGCAGTACAAGCAGGAGGTGATGAGGACCTGAATCAAGGTGATGGTAATGTGGGGAATGAGAAGGCAATGGATGAGGGAGGCGTGGAGGTAGTAATGGTAAGATTTAGTTACTGATTGGATAGATGTGATGTGAAGGAAGAGTGAAGAGTCAAGGCCATCATTGTGGTTACTAAGTAGGGCAAAGCCAGGACTAGAATCTGGGTCTTTTCCCCCCCTTGTTGTATCTATGTTTTTCCCAAGTTAATCACATTGCCAAAGCCTCTACAGAATTTCCCCTTTCTTTTTAGAACCACTTTTCCAATTCAGTAAAATAATCTTAAATTTCTTCCTGTCTTCCAGAGTATTAGCAGAACCAGTTATTATCAATGTGGTGCAGTGAAGACAAATCCTGGAAGGGGACACACAAAACCTGAGATGAAGTTTTTGCTTTGCCAAAGCTCAGCCTCACTCTACCAGATGCTTTCTGGTCATTTGGTCATCAACTTTCCAAACACATTTGCCTTCCAACCTGACTTGAGGTTTGGGATAGACTGGTTCTTTGATTTTGTAAGAAATATTTGGAAAAGCAGATGAACTGACTAGTCCCCATGCATGAAAAAGGACAATTTATTATCCAATTTAACAGCAATTTAGTCTAACCTTCTCATCTTAAAGGTGAGAAAACTCAGGTCTCCAGGAGGATTAAATGACTTGCCCAGGGGTATAGAGGTAGTAAGCATCAGAGACATGATTTGAACCAGGTACTATGACTCCAGACCCAGGGTTCCTTCTGCTCTAGCACTGCCTTCTCTTTACTATCTGGGATATTCCAAGGAAAGGAAAGGGGAATTTATTTATTTTAAGCATTTATGCAGCACTTACTATGTGCCAGGAACTGTGCCAAGCACTTTACAAATACTATCTCATTTGATCTTCACAACAATCCCGAGAGGTAGATGGTGTTATTAGCCCCACTTTACAGTTGAAGAACTTGAGGCAAACAGAAGTTAAGTGACTTATCAATGGTCACAGAGCTAGTGTCTGAGATGCTATTTAAACTCAGGTCTTCCTGACTCCAGGTCCAGCACTCCAACCACTGAGCAAATTATCTGCCAAGAACCATCCTTTTCACCATATCTTAGAGTGGAGAGGAAATTTAAAGGGTCACCTAATTAATTCTTCCACCTAGGTGAGCAAGCAAAAGTTTTTTAAAAAAAGTTTTCAAGGTTTTTAAAGCATATTTGTATTGAGACTAGGAACACCATACAGCCTCCTCAAAGAAGATCACAGTTACTCAAAAGAGACTGGCCTAGTTAGCCACTTTGGGGGGGGGGGGGATATGGCTGAAAAATGTACATTGCCCTAACTGTAACCTGTAGCTGGAAAGGAAGGCCATCAGTATTTATATTCAATTTAACACAATGAGCATTTATTAAGTAACCAATTTTGTGCCATGCACTATGGTAGGCAGAAGAGCTTCAAATTAAGAAAAAAAAAAAGAATTCCTGCCCTCAGTAAGCTTATATTCTATTGATGGAGGGGAATTATACGTAGAAAAACTAACAACAAAATAATATTTGGTGGGAGGATACTAGCAATTAGGGGAATCCACATAGGCTTCCAATAGAAGATTGTACTTAAGTTGAACTCTGAAGGAAGGAAGTGTTTTTGATATGGAGGTAAGGAGTGAATACATTCTAGTCATGGAAACAGCATGCATAAAGATACAGATGGGAGATGGAATGTTGCATATGGAAAATTAGCAAGCAGATTAGTTTGCCTAGACCACAGAGTGAATAGGAAGAATGATGGGCAATGAGCCCAGAAAGAGAGGCCAGAGTCAGAAAACGAAGGGCTATCAAAGCCCAACAGAGAAGACTGGATATTATCCTAGAGGCAAGAGGAAGCCATTGGGGTTTCTTGAAGAGGGGAGGAACATAGTCAGACAATCAATTTGGCAGATGTGTGGAGGATAGATTGCAAAGGTAAGAGACTGGAGGCAGGGAGACCAATTAGGAGGTTATTGCCTAGTCTGCACAGCTAATAGAAGCTTGTTGGATTGAAAATTGAATTGAATATGTCTTGAATACGCTGCAGATGGACAATGGCCTGGGCTCAGAATCAAAAGGAGGAGACTGGGTTCCATCACATACAGGAAACTGAATGGAGCCTTCAATGATCCTAAGCTGCTCACTACCGAAAAAGGCCAATATTCTCTACTGAAGTCATGTGGCTGCAAATAATGGAATGCCACAATCTCAATAACAACCACAAAAAAAAAAATGAAGGTTACACAAAGCATAACAGAAATGTGCCACGATGTGAGAAGAGACATGACATAAAAGTCATCATCAAGGCACATAGGAGCAGAAAAGGAGGTAGGCAACAGCAAAGGATAACAGATGGACAGCCTGTCCAAGTTTTGCACTGGCATCTACAAGCTAACAAAAGAGCCTCAGAAGGATCTCCAGCATTTTGAGAAAATCCTATGTGATTTATATAAGGACCTGGCTAAGAATTGCAAAGGATTAGAGGGAGCAAAAAAGGTGATCTGTATCTGAGATGTACTGTGAAGGGTATACCCAGGCTAGTAAGATCTCAGAGCCACTGAAGCACCAAGAGAATCATGCCAAACAGAGCAAGACTTAACTTGTCTGGCCCTCAAATATGCCCTAAACTCTGAGTTTCTTCATCACCACTGTAAATGAAAGGAAGACAGAGCTGGAAATCAATCAATCAATAAATAAGCATTTATGAATCACTTACTGGGTACCAAGCACTGATAATACAAATACAAAAGAGAAACTCAATCAGCCTTCCAGGAGCTTACTAATGGGGAGATAACATGTGAATAAGTAAGTAAATACAAGACATATAGAGAGTAAAAAGAAGTTATAACCTTGAAGAGGGAAGGTTCTACTAATACATAGCAGAGGGTGGGGACTAGGACAGGGGAAGGCATAAAATAAGGCAAGCCAGCAAAGGAAAGGTTAATAAAGTCACATTCAGGGGCAGCTAGGTGGTGCAGTGGATAGAGCACTGGCCCTGGATTCAGGAGGACCTCAGACACATAATACTTACTAGCTGTGTGACCCTGGGCAAGTCACTTAACCCCATTGCCTAACCAAAATAAATAAATAAATAAAGTCACATTCATCTAAAATTAGGTTGTTTTTTTTCCTTTCTTCTATATAGGTGGCAAAAGGTTTAGAATGTCATTAAAGAGAAGGTGAGAGTGATGACTGAATAACATCCAGAATTGAACATAATTTTAAAATCATTTTTTGCTGGGTAGGTTAATTGACACCTGTAATCTCTTCTCTACCAGAGAGCTGAGGCTAGTGTATATCACCTGAGCTCAGGAGCTCTGAGCTGAAGTAGGCCAGGCTGATTGGTGTTGGCATTAAGTCTGGCACCAATTTGGTGAGCCCCCAGGAGTCGAAGGCTGCCTAAAGAGGGGAAAAATGGAGTATGCTGCTCCCAATTCAGAGTCAACCAAGCTAGAGAGACTTTTAGTATGGGCCCAACAGTAGGCTGCTTATCTTTCAAATGGGAAGCCTGGATAAAAGCCTGGAAAAGTTCAATGAATCTTCAACCACATTGTCTCTTTTAAGAGACAATCCCAATAAGTAACTGTGGTTAAAGATTCACCTCTGATACTGAGCTTTTCCAAACTTTTATCCAGGCTCCCCATTTGAAAGATAAGCCTCCTATTGCTGGGCCTACACTAAAAGTCTGTCTAGCTTGGCCATTTCCAGCTGGCGAGTTAATAGAAGAAATGTCTACACTGCCAGGGATCCCTGAAGAAGACTTCACCCTAACTTTCTACCTTCCAGCTGTTTATAGGATAGAAAAAGTAAATATGTTCCAGTGAGATGTAGGAAAGTACTACCTAGAACAGCACAGAGACTCACATAAAAGGTATTCATCTCCCCAGAGAGTAAGCTATTGGCAAACCTTAATAGAATTTATTATTGGCTATTATTTATATAGAAATTGCAAAACATAATTTATATGATTATATAATTTTATAGTAATTTTAAAATAGCTGTTAAAGTTATAAAAATAACAGTCATCCATATTTTATTGACTAGAATTTTAGGCAAGAATAAGAATGCTTAAAGTCAACTTAGTTCTTTTGTGTGTTTGTGTTTGTGTGTGTCTGTACCTATGATTTTACTGGTATAGGAAACTACCCTACCAATGCAGAGGGACAAATGTTCTCTAAAATAATTTCAGTGAAATTTAGATCACTGAGAGATTAACTTATTTGCCCAGGATCACACAGCTGGTTTATGTTGGAAGCGGGATTTGAACCTAGGCCACAGTTCTGTCTGACTCTGATGCTGGCTCTCTATTAGGGGGAAGTAATATTTATAGTATGGCAAGGCTTCTTGTAGGCTCAAATGAAATAATGAACATAAAGCATTTTGTACATTTTAAAGTGCTACATAATTATGACTGGTCAAGGAAAATAGTTACAAATCTAGGTCTCAGTTTCCTCATCTATAAAATGAGAGGATTGGATTGATTGAAATCTAAGGAACTTTCCAGCTCTAAAGCCATGATTCTCGCACATATTCAAAGGCATTCATTGGTCAAGACTCAAGGAAACAGTGGCAGCTAGGTGGTGCAGTGGATAGAGCACTGTCCCTGAAGTCAGAAGGACCTGAGTTCAAATCTGACCTCAGACACATAACACTAGCTGTGTGACTCTGGGCAAGTCACTTAACCCCAACTGCCTCGCATGGAAAAAAAAAAAAAGACTCAAGGAACCAGTCAACATCAACAGGGAGGATGGAAATTCTTCAAGCTAAACACCTAGAGGGGTAATCAGACTGCTTTAATCAACAAAGCTGACTTTGAGACTTTTCCTACGTAAAGGTACATAATGTCATTATTTCGTATCAGGTTCACAAAAGACCAAAACACATTCCAACATACCCTATAGGCCTTTCAAGGTGGTTGTGAGGATAAAATTAATTAACATACATTTTGTTCTTCTCTTCTCAGAATTTGAAAGTCCTCAATCTTTATGTGAGAACAAAATTGTCACCAACTTCCAAACAAAGAGCCTCTCCCTCTAGGCATAAAACCAGAACCTCCAGGTAATGTGGTTTTAATCTCAAGAATGATCATATAGCATTAGCATTTGCCAAACTACTTTCATGTATATTAATGAATTTTATCCTCTAACCACCTTGTAAGATATGTTAGGGTTGGTATTATTAACCTTTCTCTGCCCCCACCCCTTTTTATACAGATGAAGAAACAGAGATTAAACTAACTTGCCCATGGACATAGCAAGTCAGAGGCAGATCCAGAAACAGACAGAAGCCAAGTCTCTTAATCTGACACCCTTTGTATTATATCTGATATCTTTCTACTTCTAAAATCTCAATTCTATTTCCTCCCTTTTTCCCTCCTCTATTTATTTCTCATTTGTACTATATATATATATGTATATGGTTATTTGCAAGTTATCTCTCTGGAATGTGAGGTCCTTGAGGGCAGGGGTCCTGTATTTCACTTTTTTTTTTTAATCCCCAAGGCTTAGCATGGTGCTGGGCACATAATAAGCACTTAATGAATGTTTGTTGACTAACTCTATGGAAAATCTTTTCTTAATTTTCTTGCCAGGATATTTCCCAACCAGGATGCTAGGAAGACATGATAACATAAGCTTTCTCCGAAATTCAGGCTCAAGTTCCTTTCCTGCAACAAATATAACACAACAATCACTTATTAAATCCTGACTGTGTGCAGAGCACTCTGCTTGGTGCTGGGCAAGGCAAGAAGTTGAGAATAAAACAAAGACACAATAGTCTCTGCCCTCAAGTTTATAATCTGATAAGACAACACCAATCCAGAAGGTATGATATAAATATTCCATAGTATCTTTTTTGTTGTTCAAATTTTTCACAAATAGTGAGAAAGCTAGTCCATTAGATTGCAGAGCTGGGAGCTGGAAGCTGGTACACACAGTCCACAGAGGGCTAGATTTGAAGTCAGGGAGATGAGTTCAAAACCTATCTTGGACACTTACTTCTGTGTTACCCTGGGCAAATCCCCTAACCTCCCTGTGCCTCAGTTTCCTCATCTGAAAAATGGGCTAACAATAGCTTCTATCTCAGAGGGTTGTTGTGAGGATCAAATGAAATAACATATAAAAAGCAATTTGCAAACTTTAATATGCCATATAAATGCTAGCTATTAGAAGGAGGAGAAATAGTGCTAGGCACGATTAACACGGGGAAAAGAGGATGTCTGGAAACATAATGTCTAGGTCCAGGATGTCTTGCTCATTGGGAAGAGTTGCCCAAGATTCAATGTCTTTTGAGACAAAGTGCTTGTGATGTAAGGCAATTACATAAGAAATCACATACTTTGATTGATGCAGTCAGATTTCTGTGGTTCGAATGGAAAGGAAAACCTTATGTAGGAGGTGATAATGGGGGTCCAGTTAGAGAAAGGGGACCAGTAATAGAACAGCTTGCTTGCCTGCTGTCAAAAATACTTTGAAAGAAGCTAAGAGGGCTTCTTTCTATGACTCAAATGCTCCAAGTGGGATCAGATTCCCCACTACTGGGTCCAGCCATGCAAGACACATTAGCCATGCCTTATATTAGAGCACAAGATGGTAGTCAATTTGGTTTTCAGGTTTTCCCTACTATTGCCAGGGAGGGATGAGACCTAATCTCCAGAATGTTTATGCAGAAAGGATTTTCCCTATTCCTTTGTTAATTGTTTTAATCCCAATTAAATGTTTTTCTTTTAAAATGCATGTCACTTTTTGCTAGTAGGATATAGACTGAGTCAAGATGATTTTAGAGATTCCCAGCTAATCTGGCATAGGTCCCAACCCAATTGAGCTACACATTTCCAAAATATCCCACATAGTACCACAGCTGTTCAGCACTGAATGGAATAAGGGATACAATTATATGACAAGTGCATTACAACATCACAAATCAAAGTGCTCTATGAGGTCTAAAGAGGAAGCTCATTAGTACCAAGCGAGTGGGATCGGGGAATGGGATTACCTGAAAGCTTCACGGAGGAGATAGCCCTTGAGTGAAGGTTTAAAGGATAGGTAGATCACAACAGGCAATGAAAGGAGGTAATTTCCCTCTCCAAAATGGACAGCTGCTGAAACAACATTGCTCATGTCCTCTATACCCCTCCTCATCCACACCAATCTATATCCCTCCCTGAGCTCTCAAGAAGAGTTATCTCATTCTTCTCTCTCTCTCTTCTTCTATCACAGTTCAATTTTTCCAGGGTCAGTTTGGGAAGCACTGCTTTAACAGATTCTCTTAGAATACATGAAAAAAAATTTAGTCCTTAAATTAATTTCATACTCTAAGATTTCTTTACCTGGGGTCTTTGAATTTGTGTTATTGAAACTGAGTTTCAATACAATTGGTTTTCTTTGTAATCCTATGTATTTTGTTTTATATACTTAAAAACATTGTTTTGAGAAGTGGTCCAGAGGCTTCACGGCAAAGTCAAAGGGGTCTATGACCCACAAAAAAAAGTTAAGAATCCCTGTTCTGGTCATTCCTTTTGTTCTTGGGAGGCAGGGGAAGAAGGGAGAACTCCTAACCAAGTGAAGGTAATTGTCTTTGCCCTCGGGTTACAGCTTAAGATGGGAGTCTTTACTAGCCTGCCATCACGGCCTTTGCAAGTTCAAGAGTAAACAGTGATCTAAGGCAATTGTGGTCTCCTCAGTTTATATCTCCTAGAATAGCCTATAGTGAACCCAGGAGCCTCTGGCAAAATTAGTTGTTAAAAATCTATTTAGACTCCGGGGGAACTTTTGCTGAGCAAGCAAAAGGACCAAGAAAATTCCTCAGGACAAAAGAAGTGAGTTCCAGCTTCTGGGATACTGGTACCAGTTAGGAGATACCCTGTGAAACACAAAAAGAGGTAAACTGAGGATAAATAAAAGAAAGCACTTTACCACTTTACTCAGTAGTACTGATTTAGTCAATCAACTAGCATTTAATAAGTATCAGGACTTGATGTTGTAGAAATATATGTAGAATACACACACACACACACACACACACACACACGAGGATGTGTTCACTGCTAAGCCATTTACAGATGAGTTGTTATTATACCACCTCTAGCCTGTTCAAGTTGACTTCAGGGAAGCCAAAGGGTGAAAAAGGAACTCTAAACTAGACAGAAAGGAAGCAAAGTACAGTTATCTCTTCCACATCACAACTTTCCCTATCACAGTATCGATATATTGCAGGTCAGCATAAGGAATTAAATGAGAATTTGGGGGGAGTTTTGAGGAAGCCGAAGATGTGAGAAGGCCAGCAGATGACACAGAGTTTATGATTAAATATTTAATCCAAATTTTATAATGAAATTATATTAAAATTACAATTATAATAAAATTACTGTCAACACTCCATGACAGAAAAAGAAAAAATTCAGGTTTCTTCTTTGGTATGAAAGGAGACCCAAAAAATTTTACGTGCATTTTCCAGATCATGGGGGCACCACGTTCCTAACCCCAGCGATGGGGAAGGGATAACTGTATTCGTTGAGGGTATTCTAGAAATTCTGAATCAGGAATGGGTCCTGAGATTCAGTAATTTTATACTGAAAAGTATATGGGTTCAAATGGAATGGGTTCAAATTCCAAATCATGTGACTTTAGGAAAGTCATTTAACTATTCTGAGTTTAAACTTCCTAATCTGTAAAATGAAGAAACTACTACTAAGACTACCTATCTCACAAGGTTGTAGTAAGAAAAGGCCTTCATAAACTGGGAAATATATGTAGATTGGCCTGTAGGGGCCAGTCCTTAGAGCATATCCAGTCAATCAACATTTATTAAGGACCTGCTGTGTCTAGCATGCAGTACTAAATATTGGGGATACAAAAAGATGTCAAAAGCAGTCCCTGCCCTCAAGGAGCTTATAGTCCAATTATTCCCAGAAATTTCCTGCTTAATACCAGTTTAAACAACCATATAGAAACAGAGCCAGTTTGCACACATGCATGACTGAGGGGTTCATACTATATGATGACAAAGTCTTATAATTAATTGGCTGTAGAGCCAGAAAAGATTGATGCCTCACAAGTACTAAGCTCAGCAAAGAGCTCATGGGAAATTCATGAGAACTCTACAAATATTGAAAAGGACTTCCAGTGCCAGGATTTGTGAGGTACCCCTTTTTGCCATTCATATTTTCCATGCATACTGACCACCATTACACTCTATTCCCATTCTGCCCTCTGCCATCCCATCCCCTGGACTCTGTGGGAGAGTATACCCCAAGCTATTAGGGGAAATGTTTTGTATTAACTGTTTTTTCTATTTACTTTCTAGTAAATACCTTTTCTAAAAGTTAATTAAATCTGGTTGGCTGATTACTAGAGGAGAGCAAACCGTGTGGGGCTTACAACTAAAAACACAACCCCTCAGGGTTAATCCCAGACCCGTAGGGTAAAAGTAATCAAACAGCCTCTGGGGACCCAAAAATCAGTCCTCTAAAGTTATGTGCATCACAAAAAGTCATTTCTAGACATATAAACAGGAAACAAAAAGAATAAAAGAGAAATGAATGAGACTATTCTCTTTGAAAATAAACCTATTAAAATGAACTATAGAATTCTCAAATTTTTCTTTTACATCCTACTTCTGACATAGAGGTCAGTGAGTGCTTAATGAAATGCAAATTTCTGACCACGTGCTTTATGTAAAGTTCTTCAATGATGTCCTTCTAAATTAGTACCTTCTTATTAATCCAGGATGTGGCACTGAATTACTTTAATTATCTAGTAGTTCTGTGTTAAAAATCAAGTTGATTTAAATAGACAAATGTATTAGAACAGTGAACAGTATTTAATTAAAAATCAATTTGAGGATAGAAATCACAACACAATTGCTAACCAAAAGTTATTTTAAAGGGCAGATTATTATATTGCTACAAATTTTCCCCATTGTAGGTCATAAAATAGGTCCAATAGAAATCTTAAACTCAGCATGTCCAAAACTGAATTCATTATCTTTTCCCCTAACTCTCTTGCAATATCTCTCTGACTCACCCCCTTCTCTCCTCCGACACTGACACCTCTCAGGTACAGGACCATATCGCCTTACACCTGGACTATAGCAATAGCCTGCTGGTGGATCTGTCTGCTTCCAGTCTTCCTGACTCCAATCCATTCTCTATTCAGTCACCAAAGTGATTTTCCTAAAGCATAGGTCCTACCCAGTTACCCCCATATTCACTAAACTCCAGTGGCTTCCTCTTGCCTCCAGGATCAAATACAAAATCCTGTCTTTGACATTCAAAGCCCTTCATAACCTAACCCCTTCCTACCTTTTCAAGTCTTCTTATACCTTACTCCCCCAAAACTCATGCTCTATGTTTCAATGACTCTGGCCCCCTTGCGGTTCCACAAATAAGCCACTCCATCTCAGCTCAGGGCATTTTCTCTGGCTGTCCCCCATACCTAGAATGCACTCCCTCCTCCTCTCTGCCAACTAAAATCTCATTTTTACAGGAAGTCTTTCCCAACCTCTCTTAATTCTAGTGCCTTTGCCTCTCTTAATTATTTCCTATTCATCCTGTATATAGATTGTACATATTTGTTTATCTTCTCTCCAGTTAGATTGTGAGTTCCTCAAGGGCAGGGATTGTCTTTGGCCTCTTTTTGTATCCCCAGCACTTAGCACACTGCCTCACACATAACAGGCACTTAATAAATGTTGACTAACTAACTAACGACCAAAGTAGAAAGGCTTAGAATACAAACCCAGGAATAGTTGACTTCATATTTGTCATCTGAGGATCAGCCTAGGTACATCTAGGGCAGTTAAATGGCTCAGTGGAAAGATCATAGGGCCTGGAGTCAGGAAGACCTGAGTTCCAATCTAGCCTCAGACACTAGCTGTGTGAACCTGGGCAAGTCACTTAACCCTTGCCTCAGTTTCCTCATCTGTAAAATGAGCTGGAGAAGGAAACAGCAAACCACTTCAATATCTTTGCCAAGAAAATCCCAAATCGGGTCACAAAGAGTCAGACACAACTGAAACGACTAAACAACTAGGTACATCTAGAAAGGCTTATCAGTTATTACTTATTTAATTAGAATTTATTTAGAACACAGAAACCCACAAAGATTATTTTGCTAAGGCCAAAGAGGGCCTGTGATCTGGTGGAAATACCTGTACTCAGGGGGAGCCAGCTCAGGAAAGCCAATTGTTAAATTTTCATTGTGAGCATATACACCTCAGAAATCTGCAAATACTACAAATCAGAGCTTGATGTATTGTTTTATTTGGTTGCCTAGACTTTTAAAGAGTAGAGAAAATGTTACTTTTAAAAAAAATTTTTTATTCCAAACTTAAGAAACAAAACAAAAGTGTGTCTTGCTATATTTTTTTTTCCTCAGAAGAGCGCATAGTTTAACGTTTACCAGCACAACTCTTCCTACACTCAACAAAAGTCACAAATCTGCAATGTACTGAAAAAATACAAATAAACAGCAAAGGGCCTTGAGGTAAAATATAATAGCATTAATTTTCCTATTTTATCATCATTCTTAAATGCAAATGGTCACCACATAACTAGGGTAATTCATGATTATAGAAATCCTTCTTTACTTTGTCAGCTTTCTGGGAAGTTTAATGTGACATTTTAGCTAAGAAGTTCTCCTCTTAAGATGTGTTTAGAAGAGGAAAAAAAAAAGATTATACGCTTGCAATGAGCCTTTCTGTGGAAATGGCAGAACTCTTCTGACTGGCCAAGGAATATTAAACATAAACTATTTAGGGCATTTCCATATTCATAGTCAGGTAGGCATATATTATGAACTGAAACTGTATTTCGGCTTTAAAAAGAGATGGAACATCTTCAAATTCCTGCTCTTCTTATCCTGCTCACTTTCCCAAAGCACAGCGGCTGTGAAATACTCATTTTCATCTGGGCTAATGACAAAAGCATGGTCTGGTCCGTAACCACCCCACGACTTAGTGCTTCTGATCATTCTTCTCAGATATAAAATTAAGACTCCTCCTGTCTGCAGCTGGTTTCAATAAAAGCTAGAAAACTTCAAACGTTGCTAAGATCAAAGCTGCCATCTGTATAAACCTGTAACTAAAACATAAGCCCGCTCCAATTAAAGCCTTCATCACTTTTCTGTAACAAACTCATGGAACAGCATACTCTCCCAAATGCGTGTTTTTCAGTTTCTCTGATAGAAAAGCATTATTGCCTAACAAACAAATGACAGGGGAGAAAAGCAGAAGTAGAAAATTACCCAGCTTGATCCATTTTGCTTGTCAGAGTGATCAGAAAGTTTACAAAGTAGGAGCTGATTCCTTTTTTGTAAGAACTGTACACATATTCAAATTGTGTTTGTCTTTAGACCAAGACTGACATATTAATGTACCACAAACAGCAAGCATCTGCTCCTAAGGGTTTATCTCACGGGTTCAACAGCACGCAGAAGGCCTTCTGAAGTTAACATTGGAATTACTGTGCTTTGCCATATAAACACAACATATTCCTTTTGATTGCTAATGCTGTCATATTTTCAGTTTATTGGATAATTGCTTCAATTTTATGAATCAACTTCCCAGCCTGAAACTCTAAGGCCGAACGAGGCTGAAGGCACTGTGGGAAGCAGGCCAGAGTCAACATGAAAACCATCTTGACAACTAATGGTGACTGTCATTCCTTTGGTGGCATGACATCTAAAGGAAGGAAACAGAGCATGAGAACCAAATGGCACAGTCATGTCATGCCAAGGTCCAGATGTCAAAGCCGTCAGGACAGTAGAATGTCAGCTCTCTGAGGCTTTGTCTTTGCCTGCCCAGTTTCCAAAAGAGTGCCTGGCAACAGCTAGTGCTAACAAATACTTGTTGAATCAAGTCAAATTGAATTGAATTACTGAAATACAAAATCTCAGCCAGAGTTTCTTACAAGGGGTTTCTACAATTAAAATGCTATCACCTCTGTCCTTTTTTAAGACAGCAAATATCTAATAAGCACTTTCTGTTTGCAGAACACTGCGCCAAGCTTGGGTAAAACCAATCCCTTGTGCCCTCATGGAGCTTGGAGTCAAATAGGGGATAATGCACCAGTATAAACACCTATAAAACACAACATTGCATAGAAAGTACATCAGAGTGATACAAAGCAAGGTGCCATGTGATGTCTTAGCAGAGATAGTTGTTGTTCTACATTTTTAAATTTTTCTTTTAGTGCTATGGGAGCTAAATGCACTTCACTGAACATGTTCAATTCAATTCAACAAACACCTGCTATGTGCCAGATACTGTGCTATGAAGGTACAAAGAGATGGATGAAAGAGTCTCTATTAGCTAGGTGCCAGCATTTCAAATGAGCTGAGAAAAAAGCTAGGGATTAGAAGAGGTTGTTGATGAAAAGTCTCATATGGGGTGTTTCAAAAGTCTTGGTGTACTTTTAAGCTTTGGGGACACCCTGCGTAAGGAACAACTAGTAGGTCCACTTGGTTGAAAAGGAGAGTGCATGAAGGGGAACAATATGTAATAAGTCTGGAAAATGGATTATTTCTGATTGAGGGAATGAATGTGTCCAGAAGAAGAGCAGGTAGTCAATTTCCATTTCTGCTTTCCTAGAACATACTAATTATCCCAACCACAGGCATGCTAGGTACATATTCTAGCATTTAAAGCATCAAATCACAGAGCTGTTCTCACGGGACTGGGCAGCCTACATTAAGGTAGCCATGGGGGCCAGTGAGCTAGCATGATACTAAAGGCTATTAAAGACATTTGCTATCTTCTCTCTCCTTCTGACCTATAGGTCACAAGTCTTCTCACCACAGGTAGTTTCAAACTGCTGTGTTCAGTAGAACAGGTTCACTTTTTTACATGGTGACAGCTATTTCCCCAGCTATTTCTAGCTTTCAAACTCTTAATTTTAGATCACTCCCTCCTGTGATAACCTCTCTTTTTCACATAATAAGCTGGCATTAACCAAAGCAAAAAGACTTCTGAACATATGCTAGTATTTCCCTCCAGAGACCAGTTGCACAATGGAATTCCTTTTCCTCCTTCACTAGAAGTCCCTGGGAAAAATCGGTAGAAAGGACGCTGTTGTCCACCAGAGAGAAATCATTCGTGTGATCATGAATAAATCAGAATGAGCAAGATGGAAAACAGGTCTAAAATCCATGAGGAGTAAAAAGACATAGGGTTGGTGATAAAGATTTACCAATCACCATCTGAGCCTTGCCATATACAAACACCTTTGTGCTCTCAAGAACTTATCAGCCTGGTCACTTTTTCCTAGCTTTTTCCATACTCAGTATCACCTTTGATAAATGCACACTCTCCCAAGAAAGTACTAGAATCACAGAACTCAGAAGGAAAGGTCCTTAGATATTATCTTGTACAAGTCCTTTATTCTATAGGAATGAAGAAATTGAGCCCAGAAATATTAAGTGACTTGCTCCAAATAATACAAGTAATAAATAGCAGAGCTAAGACTCAAGCCCCCATCCTAATTCCAAAAGCAGTCTCTCCTGTAACTCCACCATACTCTGAGATGTCTGAATCAATCAACCAATCCTTTTCAATAGCATTTATTAAGTGCCCCCTATGTATAAAGAACAGTCAGGAAGACCTGGGTTTGAGTCCTACTTCAGACATATATTGGATATGTATTTGTATCCCTGGGAAGTCACTTAATCTCTCGGGATCTCAAGCAAGTCTCTTATGATTATAAATTTCAGAGCAAGGGAACATTTTCACTGGTAGAAGGAATTTCCTCCCTGGGAATTTGTCGAACCACAGGTCCAACGCTACCTCTCCTCTTCTCCCAAACGTACAAGACTAGAGCTTTAGAAACAAAATACAGTCTGCCCTCAAGAAGCTTACATTCTACTGGGGGACATGATGTAGGAATAGATAAATGATCTGGGAAGGGTGAAACCATTAACAAGTAGGAGCATTAGGAAATGTTAGAAGATGGCATGTAAGTTGAGCCTTGAAGGAAGCAGCCAGGATTCTAGAAGATGGTGGGAAAGGAGGGGACTTCAAGATTCACTTCCATTCCTGAAAATCCTGGCTACAGATCATTTCCCTACAAATAAGTAGCCTCCTATGTAGTGTGACTTAAGGGCAGTTAAAGATCCCAAAAGGCAGCTAGGTGGCACAGTGAACAGAGCACTGGGCTTGGAATCAGGAAGACTCATCTTACTGAGTTCAAATCCTAGACAATTCCTAGTTGTGTGACCCTGGCCAAGTCACTTAACCCTATTTGCCTCAGTTTCCTCATCTGTCAAATGAGCTGGAGAATGAAATGGCAAACCACTCCAGTATCTTTGCCAAGAAAACCCCAAAAGGGATCACAAAAAGGTGGACATGATTGAAAAGAATCAACAACAGCAACAAAAGATCTGAGGCATGGAACTATCAGCTCATACTAGCCTGACCTCTTTTAAGTATTTTCTATTAGGGAGCATTGTGTTTCCAGAGGATAAATAAGTTTCTTGGGAAAGACCACACATTAAGTCATTATCGCCCACTACCTTATTGTCACCTAGCAACAAAGCAAAACTAAAGCAAAACTAGAAGAATCAGTCAATCAACTAGAATTTATTAGGCACCTCTTATGTGCCAACCACTATGCTGAGGGCTGGGGATGCAGGGAAAGGCAAAAGACAGTCCCTGCCCTCAAGGAGCTCGTAATCTAATGGGGGAGCCAATACGTAAACAACTGCATACAAACAAGATAGATAAGGGATTAAATTGGGAGTAGCCTCAGAGGGAAAGCACTACACTCAAGAAGAACTCAAGAAAAGGCTTCTTGCTGAAGGTGCGATTTAAGTTGAGATTTGAAGGATGCCAAGGAAGGTTGGAGGCAGAGAGGAGGAGAGAGAGAAAGTTCCAGGCATTTGGGACAGCCAGTGAGAATGCTCAGAGTTGGGTGGAATGGCATGTGCAAGGAACATGGAGAAAGCCGGTGTCACTGAGACAGTATAGATACCGTAAGGGCAAAGATTTTATTTTGCTTTTTTGTCTTTGTATCCCCAGCACCTTGCACAGAGGCTCCTGGAAAGCACAGGTATTAAAACTGAGGTCATCCAAAGAACTAACCTGCATGGAGATAGACTTCGTAAAGTGCTTTGTAAAGCACTTTAAAGTTTGCAAAAAACTTTACATACGTCACCTCATTTGAGCATCACAATAATCCTATAAATGAAGAGTTATTATTATCCCCATTTTACAGAGAAGGAAACTGAGAATTAGTAAGATAAGTGACTTCCCCAGGGTCTAACCAAGTAAAGTGTTTGGCAGGATTTGAAATCAAGTCTTTCTGACTCGAAGTGCAGCACTTTCTCCAATATGCCACCGAGCTGCTTATATGCTCCCCAGGTCAAGTAAGTGACCTAGTCTAGTTACAGTATAGCATTATATATCATAACAACGCTAAAAGTTTTGGGGTTTGGGGTTCTTTTATCATTTTTGCGGTTGAGACAAAAGGACATACCAGAAATAGGAGCATCTTGAGCTTGGGGTATATGTGAGAACCATAATTCTGTAATAAAAATTAAAGAAGAGCCTGAGAAATTCTGGTCATATACCTTGAGAGGAGTTGAGGGGCCCTCGAATAGCTGCCTTCTGACTTGAAGAGAGGAATTATTTGCTCTTATATCCATCTGTAAACTTTATGTGGGTTGTAAACACTGGAGAAACAGGCCTTTCCCCTAATTGGAGCAGCAATCCCATCTTGAGTAAGGCCACCCATGAAGTCTGATACACACACACATACACATACACACACACACACGCACACACGCACGCACACACACACCCCAGCATGGCTTACATCATGTCTATACACCCTTTATGGGCACGTCTCTGGGTAACCAAAGATGATTTAGAATCATTGTTTTGAAATCCTGCTCTCAAGGCTACTGCTATTGCTGTTTCCAAAACTTGGTTACCCTTCAACAGTGCTTGGCATTTATGATTTCCTAAGTGACTGAGCTAACAGAAAACTGCTTTGGAGTCACCTGGTTTTCATCTTCCACAAACAATGTTCCCAGTGTACTTAATTCCTTTAAAAAACAAACTCATCTTTTCCCACTTTAAATACAGGGTATCCCCAAAATCTTAGTGCAGTTTTTACTCCTTAACAGGTTAAATGTGTACCAAACATTCAACTGATGGCAAGCCACTATTATTCCCTTTCCACTCTTCTCCAAAATAGCAAAAGGTGAAGGTAGCAGATCTAGACTGTTATACCTATGAACATTATATTTGAGTTGGGAGTCACATTGTTTAAGCCTGAACAGCTTAAAACTACACTAAGACTTTCGGGATACCCTGTACTTCCTTGATGCCTTTTGGGCCCAGGAGTTTTGGTTTTGTTTTATATATTATTTGTTTGATTATATGTATGTTCTAAAATCAAAGATTCTTTCAATCTTTTTGTAGATATGACACCGTCTTTGTCAATTTCATGGTTCCCGTCTCTGTAGTTAAAAAGCGTGGTATAGAATACATTCATTTCTGAGTGAATCACAATTAATAGGAGGATGATTTTATGAGACCCCCTTGAGATAACTTTAAAAAATGCTAGTGTTTTTAAATCAGAATGGGAGAATGTGCCTAATACAGTTCTTTACACCATCAGGAGATATGTTCATCTTTGTAGCCAAAGATGCTATGAAACCAGAAGGTTTGGAAGCACAAATAAGACGTAACACTTAACCCTAAGATTCGTGAAATTCTTCTTTTACTCTTTGTCCAAATACAATGTTCATTTTGCAGTTCTTTTAAGTAGTATTAGATTGTTTTCTTGACTCCTTGAATTGGGCCTTTCTCTCTGTTACATCTGCAACCAACCTAATATATCTTCTCTGACACACTGGGACCTCAGTGAATGCACATACTTGTTTTTGGCTTGTTAATCATCTCCTGATATAACATATACAGAAGGATTTAGTGTGACAGAAGGTAATGCTTTATCATTTCTCTGACCTAGCAACTTTGGCTACCTTTTACTACCTTCTTTTTCCACATAGGTTAGTATGTAAAATAAAGGGTTGAAATGATGGTGGACTGTGGAGAAGGGTCACCATCCTCTTTGTACTGAAGACACACATGTATGTAGTACTGGGGAAGCTAAAAAGGGAAATGCTTCCATTTAAGTAGCTATTAATGGGATTGGGCCAAACAGTAAGTAAGAAGTAAATTGCTCTTCTTGGAGCAGCTAGGTGGCCCAATGGAGAGTTCCAGCCCTGGAGTCAGGAAGACTTGTGTTCAATCCAACTGTAGACACTTACTAGCTGTGTGACCCTGGGCAAGTCACTTAACCCTGTTTGCCTCAGTTTCCTCATCTGTAAAATGAGCCGGAGAAGGAAATGGCAAACCACATCAGTATCTATGCCAAGAAAACCCCAAATGGGGTCACAAAGAATTAAACACAACTGAAAATAATGGAATGACAATAAACTGCTCCTCTTAGAAAAGGTAGTGAATACTTTTAGGTCTCCAGTTTCATCACTGAAAGTATGGGAACAGCCATTTTGGCAGTATTTAATCTGAAGTAGGTCTGTAGTGGATGAATTTTGGTGACAATGCAGGAACAAAAATCTACACGTTAATTCTGCATGCCTAACCCACTCATCTTAGCCAGAACCTTTCTTGAGAAGTAAATCATTGAGAATAAAAGTTTCTGGGTTGCAGAATATAATGCAATGTAAATTCCCAAGTCTTTATAAAAGAGTGACCATTAGACCATTAGTGCCCATTGAGAACAGGGACCGTATCACTTCCCAATTAAATTATAATGTCCAAGGGTACAACAGTCCATACAATTGCCATGTGGCCTATATGTGGCCACTTTTACTTTTTGCTGTTTTGGAGAGGAGACTGGCTTGCCATCTCCTGGTTATTTGGTATAGCGTGGGCTATCATGATCAAAAATGCTTTGTGGAAATAGCCCAACCCTAGAAATGTCAATATGGAAGAAATGATGAGCCCAATGACAGACTTCCATGAAATAACAAAGAATGAAATGAGCAGAGCCAAGAGAATGTCGTATGTAGTAACAGCAATATTATTTTAAGAATAGCTTTGAATAAGTCATTTTGACTATTATGATACCCA
Source organism: Vombatus ursinus (assembly GCF_900497805.2). Classification (NCBI taxonomy): domain Eukaryota; kingdom Metazoa; phylum Chordata; class Mammalia; order Diprotodontia; family Vombatidae; genus Vombatus; species Vombatus ursinus. The sequence goes on along the minus strand of NW_020954953.1, from coordinate 20,174,628 downwards.
AATTAACCAGAAACAACCTATGAAGGAAGATGCTATCATAGAAAGAACTGATAAGTAGAAGTATGTATAGAATGATTATATGTGTATATATATATATATATATATATATATATATATACACACACACATATTTGTATCTAATGGTAACCACCTCTAGGGAGGAAAGAAAAAAAGGAAAAAAAAGAAAATTACATGATAACTTTATTATATATTTAAAAGCAATAGTAAGTTGTAGTACATAATAGATTTGTAGTTTCAAGTGCAATCATTTTTTTTTCTATTCTACTATGTTATAGAAATACTTGTTCTAATTCTTAAATTCAGAACAAAATAAATTGTTGATTCCTTCCTTAGCATACTTACATCCAGGGCCATCTCTAGGAAGAACAGGTTGGGGAAAATCATGCTGTGTGACCCTTCACCTACAACCATTCCTACAGGCAAAATCTGGCTAGAATTAATACAGAGGACAACCTTAAAAGAGAAAAGAAAAGAGTGCTATGGAACCTGAGGGATACATATGGGAGAGGAAGGAGGACGTGGTTGCCAGGTCACCAGACATGGTCTGGTCATGGTTCATTATGTATGAATGGATGTGAATAGGGTGGGTCTGGTTCCCAGAGCATCTTGGCAGTCCCTAAACTGCTCTGTTTGTTGTGTCCTAGGGCAGACTCCAGTGTACAAACTCTATCCACAAAGGAGATCAGCAACCCTTCTGTAATTTATAATCTTAGAGGAGGGGTTCTTAATCTCTTTTGTGTCCTGAACCACTTTGGCAGTCTGGTGAAGCCTATGATCTGCTTTCTTGGAATCGTGTTTTTGAAAAACTGAAGGAAATGCTAAATTTCAGTTTAAGGATAATGAAAAGCATGATTTTTTTTTTCCTATTCAAGTGCACAAACCCCCATGGACTCCAGGTTAAGAAACCCTGTCTTAAAGAAGAGTTCATGGCTAGTGAGAGGTAAAGTAGTTTGTCCATGGTAATAGAGCCGGTATGTGCCAGAAGAGGGTCTTGAACTCAGGTCTTCATGACACCAAGTCTAACCCTCTAACCATGATACCACATTGCTTTACAGGTGAGTTATTTCATACACAATTAAACTCAGACTTTCGAAGTTACATATGTCAAAATTCATAAACACACAAGACAAAAATACGAATGGTTCTATGGGAATCAACAATGGCAACATAGCAGTCCAAAACAGTGATCCAGTATTAGGCTCTTTTCACAGAAGTACAGAGTCCACAAGGAGGGAAGCAAGGGGTACCTCTCCTTTCTTCTTCCCTAGTCAGCCCGCAGCTAGAATGCTGTATTCAGCTCTTGGATACTGCATTTTGGATAAGATATTGAGAGGTAGCTGATGTGTGTCCTAAGAAGGACAACCAACATGGTGGTGGGGAGAAGAGAAGACAGGAGGATATCACATAGCTGTGCATGCCATCTGATTGAAGAAATCTTAGCTTGGCATCTGGTTCTTTTTTAAATATACAAAGGACTCTCTTGTGGAAGAAGGATTAAACTCTACTTGACCTCAGAGGGTAGAACTAGAAATAATGGGTGAAAGTCACAGAAAGGCAAACTTTGGCTCCACCAAAGGAAAACTCTCCAGCCAATTAGAGACATCCCAAAGTAGAATAGGTTTCTTGGGAGACCGTGAGTATCTCATTTTTGGAGGTCTTATGATAGAGGCTGGAGTACTACTTCTCAAGGATAATGTAGAGGGAATTCTTGCTCTGGTAGGAGGTAGTGTAGGTAGCTTTAAAGGTCCCTTCATACTCAGGGTCCAAGATTCTAAATCATAATTGCTTCAAGGATCAGCAACTCTCTAATTGATCTTTGGAAAAAACCCTCACATGAGGAGAGTAATACCTATGAGGATGAATTCTCATCCAGTATTTTAAGTAGGTAACAAGAATAATAATTATTATGACAGCACTTCAGACATTCTTCTAGTTCTTCAAGGTTTGCCAAGTACATACATTCTCCCATCTGCTCCTCACAACAGTCTTCTGAGGTACGTGCTATTATTATGCCCATTTTACAGATGAGGGAACTGAGTCTCAGAAAAGTAAGGGAACTTGATCAGGGTCCCACAGCTATTAACCTTCTGGAAGCAGGACTGAAATCTAGGTCTTCCCAACTCAGTCTAGCAGTCTAACCACTCTGCCATGCTGGCTCTCACTATAATTAAATAACAATTTTTTAAAAATTTTGTTTGATACTAATATTTTTTTAAAAAAACCTACTGTTATTACGGCTCTTTTAAAAAAAAAACAAAAAATAAAATTAATAAAAGTTAGAGAAAGGGAGTAAACAGAGACACCCCATAGTATAGTACATCTGACTTTTTTCTTTGTGTCTGTATGGCTTTAACTGAACTTTAAAATTCAAGAAAACATTAATCTTAAAAAAAAGAAAAATCACCTTATTATCTGATAGTGTATGGGTAACAGCTGAAACTATGCATTGTCTTAACTAAGACAAAGAAATGGCAAGAAAGTGCTAAAGCCTAGATCCCTGCCCACCAGCTGTCATACGTAAACCCTAAATGAGCAGTGAAAAACTTAATGACAAGGGTTCTCAATCTGGGGTCCAGTAACTTTTATTTTAATACTTTGATAATTGTACTTCAACATATTTGGTTTCTTTTGTAGTCTTACGTATTTTAATGCATTTTAAAACATTATTCTCGATAAGGGGTCCAAAAGCTTCACCAAATTTCCCAAGGGATCTATGGCACGCAAAAAAAATGTCAAGAACCCACTGTTGTGAGCCATTTTCTTATATTATCAAATATTCACTTTGCAGCTTTTCACCTTTCCACCAACGAGGGCAGTTGTATATACACACGTGTGTGCATCTCTGCATATGTACATGTGTATATAAACACAAATAACATATCCTCCTATACACATATGTGATTGTATGTCAGGCATCTCCTCTGGAAAGAAACCACTAACAACTGGCCTTGGGGATCTCTAGTTCCTAATACCACCAGCAACTATTCTAGAAATGGGACAGGCTTTCTCTTATTCCGTGGAGTGCAGAGAAATAAAGTCTGCTGAGTAATACAGGACATTAAGCATGTCATAGAGGTTGCCCCCACAGGTACCCCCGAGGATATATTAAAGGAAGATTCTGGATTCAGGGTAAAGCAGTAATAATCCTTCTTTTGCTTTGGTAGGAAAAGCAGATGATGGAAAGATCAGATTAAGTATACTAATTTTTATTTCAGGAAACTGAAACGTGAAGCAAAATTGGGGGTATTCCTGTTTTTAAATGAGGAAAGAAAAGGTGGCCAGTAAGAATTACCCTTCCCTAACTAAGAACAGTAGGATACAAAGACTACACTGATAAGGCCTATAATCTGTGTCTCATAATAGAAATACGGAAGACAGGTAATGATAATTCCCACTTCCCTAACGTGGATTTGTTTCTCAGTATGGTAACAGCCCTGACAACAACAAAGGGAGAAAAAAAGTAATTTCTTCTTAGCTAGAAAGTAGAGCAAATGTATAATCTGACGGTGATTTTACTATTGAAATGTTTAAAAGCTCTATTATTATACATGCCAAAAGCATATAGTTTTCTTTCCAAAACCTGGAACGAAAACCAGAAAAGCGATAGAGGGGATATTTTCAAAGTCTATGAAAATGAAACCATAAGCCCATTCCAATTAAGTGTTCATCACTTTTATACAGGATGCCAAATCTCGAATGACAGAACTAAGTGGAATTCTTTGCATTTTGAAAGAGGTAGCTTTAGAATCAAGAATAATTCTATTTTACATAGTAAGTAGTAAGTTCATGGAACTCATTACTCCCAAGAGGTGGTGTAGGCTAAAAATGTAAATAGGTTTGAAAATGTTTAAATTCATGCATGATAAATCCCATGAGTCATTACCAGAAACTAGCATGTTTGGAGGTTATGCCCCTCGCCTACTGAGGTTGGATATGCAGGAGAGCAACCATGTCACTCCTCAAAATATCCCTATCAAAATATCAGAGGATAGACCCTGATCTGACCCAATGTGGCAATTTTTGGGTGGTAGAATTAAAAAATACTCTACAATAAACCCAGAGCCTTATGGGTGACAGATTGCTTAATGCAGAACCCAGCCAGTTATGGCAGAAGGTAGATACATGAGTAGATAACATTTATGTGGGTGGTGTAGCAGAAGGAGTGCTAGAGTTGGAATTAGGTGGTCTGAGTTCAAATCCTGGCTTCAAAACTTACTGTGATAATGAAATTTATTTAGCTTTTTGGGCATCATTTTTTTTAACAGTAAAATGGAAACCACTATTTATTCTACCTGCTTCACAGGCTATTGTGAGAAAAGGGGTTTAAACCTTGAAGCTTTATAAGTTACTTGTAACAGTAGAAAAGCTTACAAATGAAGTGTTAAATCGGGATAATAAGCTATCTGAGGATTTGGCCTTTTCCACCACTACCAGAGTTGGCTGTGTCTGATAACGTCCTGCTCTTCCAGATAGTTGGGTACTAAATGTGAAAGACAACTCTTTCTTCACACCTTCTTAGATGCCATTGTTTCCTTCAGAGCTCAGTTCAAGCTCCAACTTCTACATAAAGGTCTTTCCGATCTTCAGTACCAAGCCTCAGCACACCTTGGAACCTCCAACACTGTCCTGTCTGGGACCTCCTCACCCTAGAACATCCCTTTTACCAGTTTCGAATCTCTCCTGGGCCTCCGTTTTGGTGGAAGGGCCTAGATTGGCCAACCCTCATTCCTTTCCATGCTTGAACACCATGTTCTCACACAGGTACCCTTCATTTCCACCATCTCTTTCATAAGTCTTTTGTGTGCTACCTTCACCATTAGAATGTAAGCTCCGTGAAGGCAAGGTCTGTCTTTTCTTCTAAAATGTGTTTATGTGTGTATGTATATATGTACGCATGTATGGATGTATGTGTGTGTATGTATGTATGTATGTATGTATATTTCAATGCACATGTTATCTTCCCAGTACAATGTTAGCTCTTCACCCTGAAGGCAGGGATTGTTTCATTTTTGTCTTTGCATTCCCTGGCCCCAAGCGCAGAGCCTGACTCACAGTGAGTGCTTCTTAATACATACTTATTCATTGATTAATTACCCAAATCTATAGCAGGTACTCTAGAGAATTTTTATTCAATGACCCATCCAGATAAATCAACATAAATCAACAGACAGAAAGAGGACATAGTAAGAAGAGTAAATCAGTAAAACAAATGGAAAGCTTGCAGCTTAAATGCCTTGACAAAAATGTAGGGATAATATATATACTACAAAAATGTAGTAATAATTTCTGTTACTTATCATCATATATGTGAATGGAGAGAATGTATCTTTTTTTTTTTTTAAATAGCAGAGAATGCCTTTACTTCCGGAATGCAAAGCAAGCTGTTAACAAACAGGGTACATACGATACATTCAAGAAAGCAAACTTCTCAAACACACAGCGATGGGTTCTTTTGTCTGGCTCCAGCCGCAGCTTAATGTTCCAATTAAAACTATTTTTAGTAACAATCATTTTTCCAACAATGAGGAATTAAAATTTATAATCAAACTTATTCATAGAGTCTCATCAGGCCCTGGCCAAGAAGGGAGCTTTCATTTAAAACCATCTGACTGCCCTATGTCAAACAAACTCCCCTTTCTCCCCACTTTAGCGAGCGTTTGTAGTCACACCTGCAGAGAGGGAATCCCCAGTATGGTTTACACTGAGATGCAATGAATGAGCTTGTGCTCTTGGTATTGGCCATCTGGGAATTCCCCAACCCTACAGAAGAGCAAGCTCTCTCAGACTCGACAAAGTATCTCTGCTCCAGCCCAATGATGTCAGATTCTCCATGATAAATCACATGTACGAGTTCAGTCAACCCTTATTTAGCTTTCTGCTAAGCCAAACAACATAGCCTGGAATCAGAGAAAGGAACCTATCTTGGTATCATGTACATTTTACTTCTTGTCACAAATAGGATAAATATACAGAGTGGCCCAAAAGTTTTAGTGAAGTTTCAAGCTTCAATAACTTAAGACCTTTGGAATACTTTGTATTTAAAAATATACTTTTCCTACCTCTTGTCATTCTGAACACAAATGTCACAAAGGGTAAGTAACCAGAGTTTCTTTCCAATAGATATAATTTTAAGTAAGAAAATAACACGTAATATGCCACGGTGGTGAGCAGTTCTTATTCTTTTTGGAAATAAATTACCCCCAATTTATTCAAAACTATTTTCTATAATGAGTGAGTAGAATGAAGCAATTTTGTACAACATACCATTTCATGCAAGTTATTTTATAATCAAGGGCGTAATAAAGAATTTGGAACAGAGTTTTAAGATGAATATTCCAGTTTTCTACCTAGAAGGGAGGGATGGTTGATTTGGGCAGAAGTTGGCTTTTCATGGTGAGAGGTTCTGATTTTATCACAACAAGCAGCAAGAACTTCCAAAACTCTTTGAGCAGGAATTCAGGAACCGATGAATGTATCAACAACTGTGCCCTAGGGGAAGGGGAGGTTTGTATAAAGGAAGATCTTCAACAACTGGGAAGGACCCTGAAGAAGTAACATGGTACTGCAGATAATTCAAAGATTATCTTGGAATCAGAGAGAAGATCTTTTATACACTATCAAAAACGTTCCTAGAAGTGTGGCATCAAAAGCTATTTATGAATCCTGCTAGCTCAGTAGCACATGATTCCATGTCAACTGGACTCAAAGGTCTTGTTTCATTATTAACATCATTATTTTAATGAATGGGTTTCTAAATCCAGAATTTCTGATGTGTTGGAAAGAACAATGGGTCTTGAGTCAGAAGACCTGAGTTCAAATCCTGCACCTAATTTCTTCATCTATAACATGAGAGAGTTGGATTAGATGAATCTCTGAGGTTCCCTCCAGCTATAAATCCTAAGAATTCCAAGTATACTTCAAAACATAGAGAAGTTGAGGAAGGAAGCATTTTTATATTTATATTTAAAAAGATAGATTTTTATACGTGTTGTCTCTCCTTCAATTAGATCATGAGCCCCTTGAGAGTGAAGATTATCTCACTTTGCTATCACCCTGGTGCTTAGCAAAGTGGTTAGCACCTGTTGTTGTCGTTCTTGTTTGTGCTTTGTTTTTGAAGAAGACCACCAAAGACAATCAGGAATAAGTGATGTCTTGACTTGCACGTGAATTGGATTTCACATAGGAAACAATAAATACTTTTTTAATCATTCACTCATCCATTTATCAAGTAATTATGTGACCTGCTCTCTGGGGATCCCTTCTCAGTTTTTCCTAGGTTATCCATTCTGAAGGTTTTAACTCACATATTCTATAATAAATGTGTCCAAGGGCTCCACCTAGATCTAAGAGGCCTTTTAACATGTACCAACACCTTTCCTTCCCAGGGTCAGAATGGTGGGGGGAGAAGGAAGGGAGGTTATTTGCTAATGTGCTATTCATCACATCCCCAGAAAGAACTAAATGAACCACACGTTATGTTGTGCCTGAAATTGTTATGGATGCTACATCCACATTCGAATAGTTTTTATAGACAGCATCTATATATGATAAGCATGTTGTTATCTGAAACACTGAATGGGGATTTGCCTCAAATCTAAAAAATTCATATCACACTTCCAAAAATTGTACATAAACACACACATGCACATCTTCCAAAATCTCCACTACCCACGTAGACAAAAAATATGTCTCCTTAACACAGTAGATCTTCAAAACCGGAAAGGAATGAAGGTATAACAGGAATTAGGTTTGTTCTATTCTTAAAGCCTATAGCTTCCTGATGTTTCCTATAAGTAGCTATTTGGAATTCTATAGTGAAAATAAGGAATAATGGGAGGTAGGAAATTACATTTTTTACGTTAAGATAAATATGTATTTCTTCAGTACTTAAAAGGACCTATGTGAGTATCACATCACAAATGCAGATCAAGACACATCATTTCATAGCAAAATGTTCCTCATGAGTCGACATGGCAGACCTTCTGATCATGAGCTTCTTAAACAATCAATCAATGAACAAGCATCTATTAAGCACTTATTATGGGACTGCATTAAGTGTTAGGTAAAAAAGCAGAAGCACCCCTGCCCTCGAGGATCATACATTCTAAGAGGAGAGATATATGTACATAAATCAGTACATACAAGATATAAACAGAATAAATGGAAGGCAGCTTGAGAGAGGAAATCACTATCAACTGGAAAGACTCCTACAGGAAGATGTTTGAGCTGAATCTTTGTGGAAGCCAGGGATTCTAAAAGGCAGAAGTGAAGAGAAAGGGAATTCCAGGCATGAGGGACAGTCAGTGGGAAGAAGGAAGAGTCATGAGAGAGAGGAGGAAATGATGCACCATCTGTAAAGAACAGCAACCAGACCAAATATGGCTGGGTCTCATGGCTGGAAGGAATTTAATGTATAAGACTAGATAAAGAGATCAGACTGCAAAGAGTATTAAATAAGAAACAGAAGGGTTCTTATCTGATCTTAGAAGTTATAGAAAGTTAAGAGCATTTACCAAGTGGCATTAGAGGAGTGACATGACAACCCTATGGAAAATCCATTTGGCAGCTACGTGAAGGATAGATTGGAGTTTGTTGTTCAATTGTTTCAGTCACATCCAACTGTTCATGATCCCAACCATTTGAGATTTTCTTGGTGAAGATACTAAAGTGGTTTGCTATTTCCTACTCCAGCTCTTTTTGTCGATGAGGAAACTGAGGCAAACAGGGTTAAGTGATTTCCCCAGGGTCACACAGCCAATAAGTATCTGAGGCTGGATTTGAACTCAGGACACCATCACCAGGTTGTCTTCATACCAAGGCCTGGACCTGAAGCCTTTCCAGCTTGATAGGAGCTGTCAAAATTTGCATTCCAAGAGCACAGTTTTCAAGAATCCAGGGTCACCTTCACATCACTATGAGGCATTGGAATAACACTGAGTAATTTCTAAAATGACAAGGTATACCAATGGGAAAATAGAACTTGCTTCATATAAATTTGTTTCACAGTGATTTTCTTTGGAAACACCTCTCAATCTTCCACCTGTTCAAAACTACGTACAGTCTAAGACTGCTCTGGTAATTGGTTTGGAATTTTAATCTTGATTAAGCAGTGAAATTCAATGAAATTTATGAGCTTCTATTTTTACAAGGTTGTCTCTAAGGATTTTTGGAGACTATTGTTCAGAGATGGGGGGGGGGGGGCAAATAACATGTTACCTGTCTTTTTCCTCTTCTATTTTCACCTTACAAACAGGTTCAAAATGTCTTGTTTGTAGTTTTGTATCATAGAAACATTAACAAAATAAAAACTACTAAATTGCAGGCAGTACTCTCTGCTCCTGGGGACTATTAGATCCTAATTAAAACACACCAAATCAATGCTTAACCAAATGAAGAAAATCACCATGGAAACTGGGGGAGGGAGGAAAGGGAGAAAAATTTACTGTTAACCACCATCAGAAATTGCTTAGAACACTGCTGCCCCTCAAAAAACAAACCAAAAAAAAAAAACCCCTCCACATTTTAAAAGGAAAAAAAACATACCAAGACTTAAATGGAGATCCGTCAAATTGATAAGTGTCTAGAGAAAGCAGGAATGGTATGAACTGCCAAGGGTCACGAGGAAAATGAGGTGGGAGGGGTGGTGAAAGAGATGCCATTTTTTTTTACCATATCCCATTGAAAACAACATTTCTGTGAACTTGTCAGAAGGCAATTGCAATACTTTAAAGTCAATTTACTCTTTATGTTCTGAGTTTCTTTAAACTTGCCCAAATTGGCTTCTTCGTTTTTGATGGGCTGGTGACAGCTTACTGCACAATGTAAAGATTCCTGACAATGAGGGTCCATGAAACAGCACCACCCACTTAGTGCAAAAAGCATAGCCTGTTAGGCTGTTGTGACCTGCTGTGACCCCTGCAGAAAAGCTAGAACCTATAATACTGTAAAATTAAATGAACTGGAAGGAAAAACCAAAACTACTGTGAAAAGCAGCGTTCCCATTTACTCTCTTCTTATTCTGATATTATCTCTTCCTACTCCGAGAATCACACTAAGGGGGTGTGGACTTACACATGTCAGCTATCAGAGCCCATCATCTGACATCGAGATAAGTGTTGATGATTGAACCAAAGCAGACAATGGACTAAGATGTTCCTTTATTTTTTTTTTCCTCCAAAGCTAACTGCTTTAACTGGGGGGAGGGGAGGGGAGGGGAGAAAGGGGTGATGTTATGTTTGGTAGTCATTCTCTTCCTAACAAGGATGGCTTCTATCCCCAGCTGACTGTAAGAAAGACTGCATTATATTCCTCATGAAGAAAATTACACTGGTTTTTAAATGATTCCCGCTGTCTAAAAAACAGCGAGGAGCTTTGGTTAGTTACCCTGTAGCATGCCATTCTTAACCCTGCTCCTATGGTGGGCAATTGTGTGTCCTGTTAATTACGACTCCTGTTAACTTCAAAGTACACTGTGGGAGTCAAGGTGGTGATGGGTGGGAGAGACTTTCATCATCCCTACCTACTTCTTGACTTCTGAAATATCCCTCTTTTGGCCTTGTGGGCTTCCTTCCAAATCACTCTCAACACCAAAAGGATAAAATTTCATATTTGAGGATAGAGGTTTAAGACTTTAATCAAACAGTTGAGCAACCACTGACTTATTTCCTTTGGGGAAGCAGGAAAAGGGATGCAGTGGAAAGACCAGTATATCGGGAGTCAGGAAACCAGAGGAAGAGTCGATACCCGCATGTAGCTATAGCCTTGCAATTTTGCACAAATCACTTCACCTCTAGCATCAAAGATTTAGAACTGGAAGGGACCTAAGAAGTCATCTAGTCCAGACCCCCTTGTTTTACAGATGAGGAAACTGAGGCCCAAAGCTGTTCAGTGACGTGCTCACAGTCTAACAGCGCTGCAATGTGAATCCAAGTAAATGGCTATTTCACCTGCAAATTTGATCATCTGTAAAAATGATGGGGTTGTGACTTACCGCCATAGTGCTCTATTACCCTCTATACGTCTGCAATTCTGACCCCACATCAAGCAGAGACAGCAACATGATACAGCAGAAGAGAATTTTAGATTCAAAGTCAGAGTAGTCAGGTGACATTGAGCAAGTTACTCAACCTCCCTGGGCCTCAGTTTCCTCATCTATAAAATGAGGAAGAGACGTTCTCTCAAGTCCCTTCCAGCTCTAATTTTATTAACCAATAATCAGCCAAGCACCATAAACCTTTCTGCACAATATGGCCTGGAAGATGAAATAGGTTTTTTTCCTTTTCTCTGTCTTTTAAAACCGTTGCATTCGTTTATCAGAGGATACAGAGATCCATTATTCTGCGCTCCTCAAGATTCCTTCAGACCCTTGTGCACACCAGCACAATTTTTTTCCCCCAAAACTAAGGCTGTATTTTGTAGGCATCTTAAGTTCTGTGGTACTACTGTGTCCTGCCAATTTAGATTAGGAAATGTTTTGCAAACTTCCCAGGAAACGTAATGCGAAAGATAAATGCCATGCTGACTTCATGTTAGAGGCCTTTTATTGCCTCTAACAGATGTCTGGTGGCACCTCCCAAGGAAAGATTATGCCACAAACCTGCTTCTGGGAAACAAAATTGACAAAGCCCTTCAGCTGATAAGAGTATTAAAATGGGCAACGTCCAAACCAAAGGACCTATTTTCAGCCTACAGTAACCAAGGGCATCATCCATAGCACCATTAAATAAATACAAGAAAGCAGGCTTTCTGGGTCAAGTGAACTTGACATCCAGTGATTGAACTACGACTTCAAACGCATTTGAACACAATACTAGATGCAAAGCACAGCATTAACAAAAGATAAAATAAGCTTGGCTTCCAGCTTTTATTCAATAACACCACCCCCCATACTCAAACAAAATAGGAAATGTAAAATTTTCCAGAGCTGGGAAAAGATATTGTGCTGGGAAAAGAGTTTGAGTGCTAGTCTCAATTTGTTTTTAATTTAGTTGGTCTAATAGTCTGAAGATACATTAGAGACATTTTAAAAAATCAGTTAAATTATGTTGACTTCTTTCTTTTTTTTTCCCAGTAGTCACATTGTAAAGTATATCTGATAAAGCAAGAAATTATTTGGAGGCTTTGGGATCATAAGATAAACTACAATCTCATAAAAATTGACTGATTATAAAAAAAACACTAAATGTTTATCAATAGTCAAATTTGTAACCATCTACATTTAAATAAATGAATATCAACTCAAAAATTATACTGGAGATTGTTACATATTAAAGGAAGTTATTCTGACCTAGAATACAAATATTGCATAAATATAAATTCTTTTTTAATAGCTAATAATTACAATAGCTGCATGTATATAGCATTTTAAGGTTTGCAAAGCATTTTACAAATACAAGGTAAAAGTATCTTCACAACAACCTGAGGTAGGTACTATTATTATCCTTATTTTACAGCTGAGAAAACTAAAGCAGAGGTTAAGTGACTTGCCCAGGGTCCCACAACTATTACGTGTTTTAGACATGACTTGAACTCAAGTCTTCCTGGCTCCAGGCTCATTGCTATCTACCCAAGCATTTGTTAGCATCTCCAAATCATCCTCAAGTAGACATTTTACCAAAACCCTTTGCTACTTCTTTCCATTGTCTCTCCAAGTCTTCTTATCAGGTCAAGTGTTCATGGATAGATTGTGATGAGCAGGGTCAATACTTAAAAAAACAGGGGGTTGGCATAGTTGTGACTGGCAGGACCAATTTAAGGCAGGTTCTTCCATGAAATCGCAGATTGAACAAAGGGAGGAAATATGTGGGGAAACTGAGTCTTCAGCAACATCTGCCTAGTCAGCAACCACCCTCTTTTTGTTCAGCAGTCTAAATTTAACATGTCATCTGCTGAGTGAAACCAAGGAGAGCCTGAGTTTGAGCCCCCTGAGGCAAGTGGAAGCGAGCTGGAGAGTGGGCCGACAGAGAGGTAGAGTCGGCAGTGGAGAATGAAGTTAACTTGGTGAAAAGACTCGGAGTTTGGGAAGAGTTGTGAATATTTTTTGTCAATACCTTGTTATCAACATTTTGATTTTGTTAATAGTAGGCAGCTAGATGACAGAATGAATAGAGTGCTAGAAGAAAGACCTGAATTTGAGCACTGGCGCTGGAGTCAGAAGACCTGAGTTCAAATACGAACTCAGACATTGACACTTACTAGCTGTGTGACCCTGGGCAAGTCACTTAACCCCATTGCCTAGCAAAATACAAAAACAAAAAAAAAAAAAAAAAAAGAAAAGAAGGACCTGAATTCAAATCCAGCCTTGAACACTTACTAGCTCTGATGATCCTAGAAAGGTCACTTCAGTTTTTGCCTACCTCAGTTTCCTCATTTGTAAAATGGGTAGAATAGCATGTTTCTCCCATGACAGCACATAGTAGTGCTTAATAAATGATAGTTTCCTTCCTCAGAGCCAGGATGATCTGGGTTCAAGTCCCACCTTTGACATACTAGCTTGTAGACGTTGGGTATGGTCTGTAAACCTCTGCATCTCTCTTCCCCCCCTCCACCTCCACCTCCAGTTAAAGAATAAGTTGTAGAACAGTGGCTGAAACTGCAATGGAAGAGAGAAAAAACTCACCAAGGAGTTCCCTACATCAATGAAATCATAGGTACTGAAAAGAAAAAGAAAACCTCCAACAATAAACCTTCATAATAATATTCCAAAAATAATGAAGCATCACTGTATTTATAAGAATGGAGTCCATCCATTTAGCATCTCAAACTCATAGAAGAAATATGAATATACAGGTTCCTTTAGGGTTCTACTCTGAAAAAAATTCCCCAATTGTCAAGATGAGATGTCAAGATGAATAACAACTCATGGTGTTATTCATGAATAAATCTAGCTCATAACTGAATTTTTAGGACAGGCAGTTTTTGTCAAAAATATTTAACATGATGTGAACTTGGGGTGGGTGTGCAAATAGGTCTGTAGCATGTAGTTATTCTGGGCTGAAATAAAGAAGAACTTTTCTCACTCTTTAGGTGATCTCCATAAGGTTTGTCAAATATCCTTCTTTTCAACTTAGGTTATGAAATCCATAGTCCAAATTCCCTTGACAACGCATCAATTAAGGTAATAAAAGCTCAACCAAATGAACAGGCTTACATTATCCACACTTACATAGCATATGAAGGTTACTGTATTTTTTAAAAATGAGCAGCACATACCTGGAATCTAAAGAAGTAAACCCTATAAACACACAGCTTTTTCAATCTGGGCATATAATTAAATAAAAGATTCTGTCTGCGGTAGGGAGCAGTGAGCAAAGCTGGATGAACCAGGGGTGAATGGTTCAGTATTAAGGTCACACTAACCTAAAAGTAGGAACTGCAAACTAATTTAGGCCAGGGGTTCTTAACTTTTGTGTGCGTTTATGGAGAGGGAGGGAATCAAGATTTATATAGCACCTACTATGTGCCAACCACTGTATCAAGTGCTTTTTGCAATTATATCATTTGATCCCTACAACAACCTTGTGAGGTAGGTGCTGCATCCCCACTTTACAACTGATAAACTGAGGCAAACAGAGATAAAGTGACTTTCCTGGGATCACACTGCTAGGAAGCATCAGGCCAGATTTGAACTTGGGTCTTCCTGAAGCTATCAAAGCCAAAGGTTCCATCCAGTCCCCTGGACCCCTTTGGCAGTATGGTGATGTCTATGGACCGCTTCTAAAAATAACGATTTTAAATGCACAAAATAAAATGTATAAAGGAGTACAAAGGAGACCAATTATATTGCAAGGCAGTTTTTTGGTTTTTATAAGAAACAACACAAGGCTATGGACCCCAGGTTAGGAACTCTGGATTTAGGCAAAAGTGTAAATTTGCAGGAACAGTGGCTGCTGGGATGTACTCATCATGAACGCTGATGACACTGATAGACATCAATGTCAGGTCAGCCCATCCAGCCTCAGCCCAGGAAGTTCAAGGTCTGTTGAGCTAGTAGGTCTCTAGGATACTAGCAGAACTTGGGCCTGGGTAATGCACCCTGTGGGCAAAGGGAAGGGAATAAGTGCATCTACTTTGTGCCAGGCACCGGGCTCAACAGTTTACAAATATTTTCTCATGTGATCCTCACAATAACCCTGAGAGATAGGTGCTCTTATTATCCCCATTTCACAGTTCAGGAAATCGAGCCAAAAAGAAGTTTGTAGGGGGCAGCTAGGTGGCGCAGTGGATAGAGCACCGGCCCAGAAGTCAGGACGACCTGAGTTCAAATCCAGCCTCAGACCAAACACTTCAAGATTCCAATAAGTTTTACTTCATATCAACTTGGGATAGGAGTGAATGGAGGACTACAGTAGACATAAGTAGGCCACAGCATATTACTAATGATGTCTTATTTTCAAGAAGTGATCTAAAAGATATCATTGAGGACATATATGACTAGAAAAGAAAATAAGTGAGTAAGCAATGAGAGCAAGTGATAACAAATGGGAAGTTTAAGTATTATCCTGGTACCACCAAAAAATTAAAATTTAAGTGTCCCAGAGAAAGTTCTCTCCACACAAAAGTTTATCTTTTGGAATAAGATTTGTGTAGAAAGAGATGATATGGAGAGAGGGTGATCTGCACGGGCAAGAGAATACGAATCAATGAAATCATGGCTCCATTAAAATGTCAAAGTAAGTAGACATAGCTTCAGTTTTATGAAGTAACTACTGACTACTTTTCTCTGTCCTAAAGCAGCAGCATGCTGAGGTATAGAAGAGAGGGCATCATTTTTTCCACTGGCTACCTTCAAAATACCCCTAAATTGTTATAAATTCAAGTATTGATTGGCACTAAATTTATCGGAGACTACATCAATAGTGAGCATGTGGAATGGCCTTGCTGAAGGTTAAGATGACAGCAAAGGCTAATTCATTTCTTAGAAATTGTATGCACAGTATAAAGCATTCTAATTCATCTACTTTAATATTCAATCAAGTCAGGATGTCAACTCTTAGACATAAAATGAAGGTAAAATGAAGGATTTAGAGATACAAGGAACTTTTAGAAAACAGTCCCCAGGAAGGAAACATCCCTTTTCCATGATCACACAGATAATAAGCAGAGGAGCTGAGATTTGAACTCAAGACTCTAAGTCATACACAAAAAACATGAGCTTTGACACCGATGTTTCATTTTCAAGGTATTGTATTAAACAAGAGTCTTAAGATATGCTAGATATAAGAAAAGCATGGAATTGTTGGTAATTAAGATAAAGGTAAAGAAAAATCTTCCCATTTTGTATTAGTGCCTCTTCTTTGGACAGTGAGTTAGGAGGTGAATACTGATAAACTACAATACTGAGTTTGGCTGAACGTTGTTGGGGTGGAGATCAGGCCGTCAACACCCAACTATCCAACAAGGACAAATAAACTTGTGGCAAACAGAGTTAATTTTCTAAAATGTAATTTCATTTTATTTGTACTGGCTTTCTCCCATTCTTGAAATGCTCTCCCTCCTCACCTCTAACACCTAGTTTCACTCGCTCTCTTTGTTGTTGTTTGTCTTGGTTTTCAAAGAGGACTATGACATCATGGATGCTAATGACATCACATAACTAATTTAGCACTTCAGGGTTTCCAGAGCACATTATGTATGACATCACAAGGTGGATCCTGACTTACAAGTGAATTGGATTTAAGTGAAGCAGAGTTGCACAAAGTCATCAGACTCACTCTCTCTTCCAGGGTCATCAAAGTCCAGTGGCAAGACAAGTGAGGATGATGTCGATGGCCCAGGATGTAGTGGATGACCTTGGTATCTTCAATGTCTGACCAAGCTCTAAGCCCTCTACAATGATTGCTTTGGCCACCCTCATGGCCACTGGAACAAATTGTTCTCATCTGCCAATAAGACTTAGCTCAAATCCTACCTCAGGAGGCCTTCCTGGTCCATCTACCCTGCTCCTCCATTTAAGTTCCTTCCTTCTGAGATTACCTTCCATTTACGATATGTATATTTTATATGTACCTAGTTATTTCCACGTTATCTTCTCCATTCGAATGGGAACTCCTAGAGGGCCGAGAATATATTTTTGCCTTTCTTTGTATCCCCAGCACTTAGCGTAATGTCTACATAGGTAGTAAGAGTTTAACAATTACTTGTTGACTCCACTAAGCCAGGCATGTAATATCTAGATTCTGTTCTTTCAACAAACTAGATGGATTGAATGGTTCCTAGGGAAAGGAAAGGGACTCAGCTACTGGGAGAATAAGAAATCCTAAAGGTCACGCAGAAGTTCAGTGAGTGCGTGTCATGGGCCCCAAAACATCTCTTTCCTGATAAATTTATTCACTAACATTTCCAAATATTTACCCAAGTTGTTAACCTGTGTTTCAGATGTACCATAAGATAATGCTCTTATCCTTCCATGGAAAAAGCAGAAAATCAAGATGGTTCAAGGAAATATTGTACTGAGTGATTTTCTTAATGTCCATGTCTCATTCCCTAGTACATTTTGCTTGGAAAGGGAACATCTGTCAGTAGGTGTGCCTATAGGATGCCCAAACAGCTAGTCAATTTGGGCGATTTCATTAATAATGCATTCACTGGGCTGGCAAGCATCAGAGAAAGAGGGAATCAAACTAGAGGACCACCTAAGCTGATCTAACTGAATCCACCAGTCAATGCAGTTAGATTATTTGCAACAGTTAAGTATAAACTCAGACACATGATCACAAGCCTAAAAAAAAAAATATAAAAATTAAGTTTACAGGAAATGGGAAGCTGTCGAAAGCAGTTTTACTTTCCCTCTCCTTATCATTCCCTTTTCAGGAGATCTATATTTGTGGGGGAAGTTCCCAAGTATTTGTTGAAACCAAATCAAGACAGTCTTCTTCATCAAACCCCATATGTAATTCTCATTCCCTTCCATGCCCTTCTTTGCTTCATGTTACCCCTGCTTAGCCCTTAGCTCTGTAATCCAAATTCTACCTACCCTCCAAAATTTAACTCAAAACCCAACTCCCCCATCACATTTTCCCTAAATAACCCAAAGCCACCAAAATCCCTTCTCTAAAATCCTATATTAACCAATTGACAAATATTTAATGAATAGCTGTTTGTGAAAAGCACAGTTCTAGCTTCTGTAGGGGTACAAACAAGGATAGGACATGATCTCTGCTCTCAATAGCAGTATATAGAATGTACCATTTGGGCCACAGGATCTAAAAGTTGATTATATATTATCTAATTTTTTTCTCTCCCATTATTTTCTACACATATTATGCCTTAACTCCCCAAAGAGAATGAAAACCAGGACAGTCTACCTCTTTCATAATTGGAATTTCTCTACAGAGCCTAGTACAGTATGGAGTCCACTTAACTACTTGCCTGGTTGAATTGAGTTTTGTGTGACAGATAAGAACAGTGAGGAAAAGAACACAGTCCTGGGAAATGTGGAGGAGGGCAATCAATACAAGATGGATTAAATAGGACTAGGGTGAGCAAAATGATTTTGGAGAACTATGAAGTTGGTGTGATGACTAGGGTATTAATCATCTAGTGGTAGGGTTCTCTTTGTTTCTTTTTTTATCTAATCTGTGTAGGAAAATATTCAATTGGGGTAATGATGAATCTTGTTTTTCTCTCATTCCACATAACACAAGTTATATACTACTAATTCATAGCATAGCAATTATGAGATATAATGGAATTAAATGCAAAATACTTCTCTGCCCAACACAAAGTTTAATGGCAACATGGTACATGATGGAGGAGTGAGTTAGAAATTCAAGTTCTAAGCTGTGCGGCCTTCAGCGTGTCATCAAACTTCTTCAGTTGCCTCTTTTGTAAAATGAAGGCATTGGACTAAACAATCTGTATAGTAATTTCCAACTCTAATATTTCATTATTTTTATTTAATCGAGAAGACAAAATATTCATCTAAAATAATAATCAACACTAGCATTTATAGAGTATGTCAAGGTTTGCCAAGTGCTTTACAAATATTGTCTCATTTGATCCTCACAACAACTCTGGGAGGCAGGTGCTATTATTATTCCTATTTTACAGGTGAGGAAACTGAGACAGGGGTTAAGCAATTTGCCCAAGACCATACAGCTAGTAAATGTCTGAGGCTGTTTTTGATTCATGTCTTCCTGAGTCCAGGTGTTATTCACAACCATCCATTTCACCATCCAACTGCCTCAAGGGTATCCGGGATACTTAGCCTTTTTTTGAGTCACGAACCCTTCTGGCAGTCCAGTAATGCCTATGGACCCCTTCTCAGAATAATGTTATTAAATGGATAAATCCAATCCAATAAATATTTATTAATTGCTTGCTATGTGACAGGCAGTGTGCTAAGCTCTGGGGATACGATTAATAAAAAGAAAGATAGTCCCTGTCCTCATGGAGCTTATAATCTAAAGGGGCAGACAAAACACAAAAAAGAGGCAGAAAACTGGTGGGGGTTGGGGGAGAGGGAACAGAGGGTACTCAGTATCGGGGCATCTTGTTCTATGGAGTTGAAACCAGTCAAGGCATGCAAAGTGGAATGAGCTGGGAGTCCAGTTCCTTCCCTCTACAAAGGAAGGCATTGGGAGAAATTTGGTACTTTGACCTCCAACCCTCCAATCAGAGGAGAGATGAGGCTAAGGGAAGTGGTGTCAATCAAGGCTTAAGTTAGCATGCATGGTAATGAGATTATTAATTATTATCCATAAAGCTTAATAAAGACTCTATCTACTATATCATTGTATATATGGAGAGAATGTGGTATAATGGAGAGATAAAAGAGATGGCTTCAGAGCCAGGGAGACCCAGGTTCAAGTCTGATCTCTGGCAGATATGACCATAAGACCCAAGGTAAGTCACTTAACCCCTCAATGCTCTAGGCAAGTCTACTATGCTAAAAGTTACAAGGAAGGTGCTGGCCTGGACTGTTAGAGAGAGTTTCCTTATCCAGAAGTTCCTTATATCAATAAAATCACAAGTCCACGCTTATAGCAACGTACAGTGCTAATATATACTTTATGTATTATGCAAAATAAACAATATATAGAAATGGAGTTGGAAAACAGAAATCAATGTGGGCTCGATTGATTAAAACAGGCTTCAGTAATTAGATGGGATTTGATTGAGATATTTGTGGATGAATAGGATATTTATGGCTACCTGGAGAAGACTAGAGATGAGTATTTTAGGTAGGAACAATGATTAGAGAACATTATTCACATTAGAGATGTGAGTGATTGCAGCATATGTGATGGGCAGCAAATGATCTACAGTCAAAAGAGCCACACCCTGGTATGGTCTGAGGTAGAATTCAACTTTACACTGTCCTAAGTTCAACAAGCATCAACTACAAATAGGATAAGTTACAGGTTTTAACAGGGAGTCCAAGGCTGAAAGGTAATATAGCATAATAGAATAAACACTGAACTGGGAGTCAGAGAAGCTGTGTTCAGATTTACGGCAACACTGCTTTCAACCTAGCTTCTAAGGATCTCCACCGATAGAACTATTGGGAGGTTCAACTGATAATATGTGAGAAAGTGCTACCAAGTAGAAGGTGTTTTCATTAGTATTATTAGGAAGGGCAATCACCAAAACCTGCAATTTTTCTCAGGCACTGTACTTCACAAACTGTTTCATCTTTTAAAGACTCAATACTGTGGCTGAACCCTGAACCAATGAAAAAAATTACCCTCAAGAGATCAATTTGTGCCTTCACATTTGTTGAGAGAAGGGTGATGAGATTGGGTAATTACCATTTAACTCTAGTCATTTGGAAGTAGTTAGTTTTATACTCTAAACTTCTCTCTCTCAGAGTTTTTCCAAGCTAAAACATCTTGCCTCAGTTATTTATTTTTTCAGCATCTAAATATAGTTAAAAAAAAAAAAACCTAAAGTCCTTATATGTCAGAACTGCAACAAGGACATTTTGCTTCCAGACTGACTTTTATTTTTAATAGATTTCCAGATAATTCCTATAGTACTTCACAAGACTTATCTCATTGGAAGAAATTAGGTTTGGTTTTTTTTTTCCTGCTTACACCCAAGATATCTTTGACTTCTGTCAAACCATTCACTATCCTAAGTTCATGAAAGAGGTTTATGGTTTTTTGTAACAAGACTGATAAACCAAAGGGAGGCATTGCAAGCTTTAAACAACCAACTGTGTGCCTCTTCAACCCGAGAATTAAAAGCATCTTTCTGTTGCTTTAAAAATAGAAATTTTTCTTTTGGCCAGAAAACCACATGAAATGGAGATGTAACAGGAAGAAGACAGAGACAAGAAAGACAAACCAAGGTTTCATTTCTCTCTAGCATGACTTGGTTTATTTTAATAAACCCTTATGGCCCTTGTCTAATCAAAATTGCTGCATGATGAGTGCAGAAATTGGGAGGGAGGCCAAAGAAGAATTAATTTAACTCTTACCATCCCTTTGGGTGACATGAACTTACCTTTATTAATTTGAAGCTATTATGATTTTGAGAGGCAGAGAGACAAGGCAATTGGACGTGAACCCAAGAAGACGTGGGCTTAGGTTCTGACTCTGACGCGTAACTGGGCAAATCACTTAACCACTCCGTGCACTAGGTAAATATGACTGAGTTTCAAAGAAGGGGATGACGTCCATTAGTAGAACGAGTTTCCTCATGTGGGAGTCTCCTATATCAATGAAATCACAAGTACAGCCTCTGTCCCTATGTTCAGAAAAGCAATGCAACGAAGCATAATGTATGGAGGGAGCTGGGCTTGGAATAAAGAAGACCTGTGTTCAAGTCCACCCCTGGCATTTACTAGTCAACTTTCCAAGTTCTCCAAGCTAAGCATCCTTCGTTCAATAAACCAATACTCAGAAGTCATGATAAAATCCTGTTGAATGTTTCTTTAAAATGTCTGCTTTCTAACCATGTCATTCCATTCTCATTGCAGTCATCCTGTTCCAGGTTCTTATCAACCTCTAGCTAACTGTACTTTTTTTTTTTGGTGAGGTATTTGGGGTTAAGTGACTTGCCCAGAGTCACACAGTGAGTAAGTGTTAAGTGTCTGAGGCCAGATTTGAACTCAAGTCCTTCTTGAATCCAGGATCGGTGCTCTATACACTGCACCACCTAGCTGTCCCTAACTGTACTTTTTTAAAAGACCTCCTTGACTCTAGTCAAATGAGATAATTGTAAAGCACTTAGCACAATACCTTAGACATATTATGTGCTTAATACATGCTTGTTCTGTCCCTCCCCTCAAGACTCACCCTTTAAATTCATTCTACAGGTCAGTGGTCTTTCACTGATTGGCCAATAGCAGGCCCCAACCCAAGTCTCATTTGCTCATTGTTTGGGTTTTGATAGTGAGTGTAAATAGCAACTATTTCTGTTCTGGTCAGAAACTCTGAGGGTCTGCCCCCCCAAACTGACTCTTTTGTAAAGATAAACTAGGCCATCTTTTTGCCTCAGTTCTTACCTAGCCTTTAATTATTGAATGGGTGCTGCCTCAGATAAGCTGAGACCTTGGAAAAACTTGGCCTGAAAAAGCCATGGTCTCCCACCAGTTCCTGGGCCATTGCCACTCTTCCTCACCTATGTCCTGCCACCAGATTCGAATGACTCTGGAGGAGAGAGTGAGGCTGATGACTTTGCACAGCCCTGCCTCACTTGAATCCAACTCACTTGCAAGTCAAAACATCACCCTCTTGATGTCACTGGTCCTCTTCAAGAACACAGGATGAACAACAACATGCCAGTGGTATATTGGTCTTACTTAAGTTCAGCTGTAATCATGGCACTCCTCTGCTGAAAATGTATGAAGATGCCCCATTACCTACTGAACTGACCACGTTAGCACTCCTCTAGACAGACTTTGAAGGCCCTCCACAATCTGGTCTCACTCTCCCTCTTTATCCTTATTTCCCATTATCACTTGACACAAAACTTCTGCTCCAGTCAGGTCAGTCTTCTACCAAAACATCAGGCTCATTTTGATGTCTTTTTCCAAAATGTTCTCCCTTCTTCCTATTCAAATCCTACTTCCTCCACAGCATGTCTTCATCCATCCACCCACTCTCCATTTCACATAGACACCACTGCTTAAAGCCCTTATCATTCATGTCTTTATTTTTGCAACAGTCTCCTAATTGGACTCTCAGCTTTTAGCCACTCCCCTTTCCACATTTCACTCAGCTGCCAAGATGGTCTTCTTCATGCGCTAGTATGACCTTGCCCTCAACAACCTTCACTAGTTCCCCACTGCTCCTCAGTCAGACATGTAAGGTCCTTTACAATCTGGCATAAGTCTACTTTCTTGGACTTACTGAATACTACTATTCTTAACAAACACTACATTACAATCAAATTACTCTAATTGCTATCTCCAAATTCAGCAATCTATTTCCCAGCTGAGTGCCTTTGCACAGGCTGTCCCATATACCTGGGATCCAGTCTCTCTTCACCTCTGCCTCTTAGTATCTTTTTACTTTCTTCAAGAATTAGGGTTTTTTTTTTCTTTTTCCCTTATAAATCCTTGTTGGATTGGATTGAATTGTTCAAAGCCCTCCAAGGCTACTCTAGCCCTCACTGAACTCCCATAGTATACATTAATCTGCACTGTGTAATTAGCATTTAATCAAATAATGTCTTTTATAACGTTCCATTTCATGCCCGTTAGTTTTCTCTTTCCAACTAGATTGTAATCTCCTTGGGGGAAGGAACCACATCTTACCTTCATCTCTCACTGTGTAATGCTGAAACAGGTTCTCAATTAATCACAATATGTTGACTGACTTCATAATACAAAACACTATTTATCTATACACAAATGATGTACTAGTAAAATTAATGATTTTAACTTTATAAAACTATGTAGCACCCTTTCCACATTTATCACTTTCACCATAATGCTATACCTGATGGTGGTGACCATCAGTAACTGAAATAAACACAGTATTGGCACTGTGACTTATTTTAATTTTTTTAAAATAAAAGTCCTATTTGCCACATTCTTTCCTTCAAGCCCTAAGAACCTATGATCACATATCACTTTCCTAAACTAAGTATTTTACTGTATAGGTCAGCTATCCAGATGAAGTAACTTTACATATATGAGAGAAAGAGAAGGAAAAGAATATGAGTTGGGAAGGGGGAAAAGGGAATGAAAAGGGAGAAAAATAATGAGATAAATTATCTAGATACTTGTCTCAACTTGAACTGAACTGATGCTGTACAGTCTTAGTGACTGTCCCATGTCATACAAAAAGTTGATTCAATTGATATCAAGCTCGTAAGTGATGAAGAATGCTGTCTCATTTTTACTTAATGATGTGTGTTTCAAACATGTCTTCAATAAACCCTTCAAATGAAGATTTTTAGGATTTGTTTGTTTTTTGGGGGTTTTTTTTTTTCCAAAATTGCCAAGAATGATGACAGTAATTTGGGTGCCTATCATCAGGATACCAACTGATTAAGCACAAGATTTAGAACACCACATTATTTTTCAGGCCATCACTTGATGGAAAGGGCTTGAGGCATTAGGAATCGGGCTACCCTCAGGCTACTTCTTCAATGATAAAATGAAGCATATTTAACATACACTCAAGGGAATGCTTTCTACATAAGGAGAGAAGCCAAAATGCTAGAGAATTACAGCAACAGTTTTGCAAATAATATTTAGCACTGAAATCAATGCAAATACCATTTAATTTGTCAAAATCAAATAGCACAATGGCAGGGAGGGAGAGGAGGAAGAAAGGCTGGAAACCTATGAAGCCTAGGAAAGAAAATCTCTGTATTCTCTCAACTACTCAACCTTCCTTCGCCAGCCAAAGCTTGTAATTAAAAGAGCTATTGTTACTGCTTTGACAATTAATTTAACACTTGGGAGTTTCCACATAACTTTGTAGTATTAGTTACCCTCTACCATAGAGAACTCTGTAGTTTCTTTTGAGACAGATGGTAGGAATTACTTTTCCCATTTGTTAAATGAACCAATTGATGCACCACGAAATTAAGAGATTTATTTGCTCCAGGCCACACGCAATGTGAGTCAATGGCACTTCTAAAGTTGAATCAAGATTCAAAATACTCCATGCCTAGGCCTGTTCTGTTATCTTCCTTTTTACATTATTTAATTGTGAGTGTTACCGACACAAAATACTACATGCTATAGTAACCCAGTGAGTTCCATAAAACGTGAAGGTAGGCAAGTATTGAGGTAAGCTTTTCAATAAATAAATTTATAGCATACTTAGTTTTCCACATAGTTTTTGCTAAACAAACCAACAAACAAACCAGGCCTTTTCCTTGATGTCTCTGGAAACTCCATTTTTGAAGACGGATGAGATGACAGGTGAACCCCCAGGCAGCTAAGAAATAAACATCTGCCCTCATTTTTCTGGAGAGCAACCACATTAAATCTAGACCCACAACATTAGCAGCTACCCCAGCACCTCACTCTTTACCCATTGCTGCTTCTTTTTTTTTTTTAAAGGCAATTGGGGTATCTCTTAACTAGCTATTAGTTTTTTTTCTCTTTTACTTATTGTAGTTGTTTGTCCTTTGTTTTTTGTTTGTTTGTTTGTTTGTTTTGATGAGGCAGTCAGGGTTAAGGGATTTGCCTAGGATCGAACAGCTAATAAGTGTCAAGTATCTGAGGCCAGATTTGAACTCAGGTCCTCTTCACTCCAGGGCCTGTGCTCTATCTACTGCGCCACCACCTAGCTGCCCCCTGTCTTTCCCCAATGCTAAGGCCCTTTGGGCTTACCAAACTATGGGAACTCTTAGGTCTGAAAGAACTCTGGAAGTTGGATGGGATGAGCTGGTAGACAAAGTAAGGGACCTTAGTTTTAGAGGATCATGGCTAGAGAGATGGAAGAGATCTTGGAGTCCTCAACCCCCTCACTTTACAGATGAGGAAATAAGCCCAGGGAGGTTTAGAGTTAGGAAAAGTATGGTTTGACACATAGTGACTATATGGTCCTGGACAAGTCACTTAACCTCTTAGCGGCCAAACAATATTATATACGTATATGTATATGTACATGTATATGTATACACACACACTCACACATACACATACATACACACACAAACACAGAGAGACAGAAAAAGAGACAGAGGGAGAGAGATTTAAGTCATAAGAATTTAGAGCTTGAAGGAATCCCCTCATCTTACATGTAAGGAACATGCAGCCAAGATAGGTGACATGATTTGCCCCAGGTTACACAGGTAATCAGTGCTGAAACTAGACTTCAAACCCATATCTTCTGACATTAAATCCAGCATTCTTCCCACTATAACTCATAATCTTGCCTTGATGTTTGGAGTCATCTCCAGGCGTCCTGATCTATATCTGGCCACTAGAACCAGATGGTTCCAGAGTAGAGAGTGAGGCTGGCGACTTTGCACAGCTCTGCCTCACTTAAATCCAATTCACTTACAAGCCATGATATCACCTTCCTGGTGTCACTGGTCCTCTTCAAGAACAAAGGACAAACAACAACTACAATAAATGAAAGAGAAAAAAACTAATAGACAGTTAAGAGATAGAGATCAGCAGTCAAACTAGAAAGAAACCAGACACTTCTGTCTCTACTTTCCCCAGTCACCAAAGCTGACCAAGGACAGCAGTATATTAAGCACTGAGGGTCGCTTTACCAGACTGACCTCTCAGGTCTCACAGAAGTCAGAAAGTTAGGTATGACGGGTTGGATGGTACATAGCAAAGCAACCAGGGAACTTAGGCTCATGGATCATAGATGTAAAGCTAAAACGGTCCAATGCCCTCATTTTACAGATGAGGAAACTAAGACCCAGGAAGGCTCCTTTAGTGAATATTATATGTTTTGTGTGTACAAATATATGTTTGTACACATAAACATGTAGAAAGGCAGTTGGATTTCAGAGTGGATAGAGATCTGGTCTTAGCATCAAGAAAACCTTAATTCGGATTCTGCCTCAGACACTTACTGGACAAATCACTTAATCACTCTTACCTCCAGTTTCCACATCTGTAAAACAAGGGATTTAGACTCAATGGCATCTAAGATCCTTTCTAGCTCTAAATTTATGACACTATGAAGATATCAGCATATAGGCATTATCTATCAGATCTAATCATTTACATAAAAAACCACTATGTCCAGATGAATCTGTAAAGAAATTTTATGTGATACATAAAATTCTGTATCAAGAATTTCTCATGTTGCCCTCAAAGGAAGTTGTACACATAATACAAAATGAGGAACCTCCTCTATTTTTTTTATCTAAACCCTGAATCTTGAACAAAAATAAGTGAGATTAATATTATTTAAACCAGAGGAGAGGAGACACTCAGGAGTCAAAGAATTTGGGTTCAAATTCCATTTCTGATGCTTGCTAGTTCCATCACCAGGTCCCTTGGTAGTCACTTAACCGCCTTCTTGAACCAGGATTTGAACCCTGGCACCTAAATCCAAATACAATGTTCTTTCCACTATACCACAATGCACATATCACAGATCTTTTGAAATACTGAAGACAGGCATTGGAATGGACAACTGCTGTTAACAGTATTAAAACAGACACTGACATTCAGCAGAATAGTCCTGACCATTTTTTAAGTTGTATATCATGTACACAAATTTTCTTTATAAACTCATCTAGACATAATGGTATGGTTCACTGATAGTCTTGTCTTGTTATCATGAGCTTCTTTCATTTCACCACAGGACAAGATTTAAAGTTTGATATTTTCTAGGACTAGGTTAAGTTGATGTAATTATTATGGACTTGTGGTTTCCTTAAGTATTTGATTCTTTTTCCCAGCATAAAGATGTATTTCTTGACATATCTATCGAACAGACACCTTATCCTTAAAGGATTTCATTTGATAATTCCTTTCTCTCTTCTCCACCAAAAAGAAGAGAAACTGAAGAGGGGTTCCAGAGGGATTCCCCTTTTCTGATTTAATCCTGCATTTCAAGAATGGAATTGATTAAATCAATATACAAATATATGTTTTGCATATCAGCACATGAGGATCCTTTGGGGGTGGAAAGCTTTAAAAGAAAAAAAAAGCCTAAGAAGAGAGTTGCTGAGTTGTGTCCAACAGGGTACATTTACATTAGCACATGTGCTAGTTAGAAAGAAATTAACATAAGAAATTTTTGCTACTCCCACACAACACATCTGCCAATCCAGCATTTGTGAGAAGCATTAAGATTCTAAGTCACCAAGAAAGGAGTAACCAAATTAGCAGAATACTTGGAATGAGAGCAAATATACCTGAAAGCAACCAACAGCTAAAGAACCTCTCTCCCAACAAAAAATCATGCCAAAAAGGGGCAATAATTTTGCCTGGGAAAAGTTAAGTGGCAATGAGGGCTTCCAATTGGTGCCTCTACATCTGTGGCTTCATCTACTTCTAATACCACCACTATTCCCTACAAAGTGTGCTGTGCCTCTCATTTTTCCAGTTTAAATTTTTTTTAATTATTCAAAAATTTATTAAACACCTACTGTGTGCAAAGTGCTAAATACTAAGGGGAGATATAAAGTTTAGATCCCAGTGCTCTGAAAATAGGAAATGTTTAATAAATACTTTTTCATTTATTCATTCATAGATAAAACATGTTTTCTTGCCTTCACTGAGAAAGATAACAATCTGGTAGGGACTTAAGATTTTATACACACACGCAACTAAAATACCCAACAATACCTAATTAATACATTAATTGCATGTCAATCAAATGCTACATGAAGGCCAAAGAGTAAGGTTAGGATTAGAAAGCTTTATGGAAGAAGTGGCAAATGATCTTACATAATAACCCATGATTATATAGTTCTTTAAGGCATGCAAATCACTTTACGTAAATTATCTGTTTTGGTCCTCACAACAGTTTAGGTGCTATTATTATCCTCATTTTACAGATAAGGAAACTGAAGCTCACAAAGGTTAAGGGACTTTCCCAGGGTCCCTAGCACAGGTTTGATGTGAGATTTTAACCCAGCTCTTCTACCCATAAATCCAGTGCCTCTCTTTAAAGGGTAGGTGACAATCAAGCCAGGGGGCAGCTAGGTGGTGCAGTGGATAGAATGCTAGGTCAGGAATTAGGAAGACCCAAGTTCAAATTCATTTTTACTCTTCTTCTTTGGATGCTTTCCTTGTTATTTTCTAAAATGCCAAAAAAAAAAAAGAAACCGAATATAATACTCTGATAAGGATCTAGCAAATGTCTGATTCAATCGAATTAGTTCTTGATTCTTACACATATACTAAAATCCTAAAAGGTTTATATCTCTAAGGTCCGTTCTAGCTCTGAATTCTATGATCTCATGTTTACTTTTTTAGAAAAGAAAGAATAGCATGGAATTACTCATTTGTAGTTTAGGGCCACTATGATTCTCAGACCTTTTTCTGACATCCTTTCATATTACCTAGCCAATCTTTTCTCCTATTCAGTATTTTTGTTTTTCTGTAGTATCACCAAGTCGGCAAAAATGTATTAATCACTCACTATGTGTCAGGCCTTATGCTAAACACACAGAATATAAATACAAGTAAAAAGAAAGATAGTTCCTGCCTTCAAAGCGTTTGCATTCTAAAGGGAAAATATAATACATAAAAGGAAGCTGCAAATTGGAGGAGGGGAAAGGGAAGGTACACAGGGAGAAATATGAGGGACAAGCAGTGGGCAAATCTAGAGAGTCAGGAATGGAACCAAGTGAGGAGACAAGGAATGAGTATGGCTGCCCTGGGCACTTCCTCAAAATAGAGGTTCTGGTAGTAACTCAGCAATCAGAGGATAAGGGGAGGGGAGGGATCTTCCAGGGTCAGGGTGAAAAGGCTTCTGGGACATGGAAAAGCCAAGATAATCAGTATACTAATTTGCACTTGACCCAAAGGAAGCTCATGCAGTAAAAATGAATCAAGTATTCAATTCATCAAAGACATTATGAATTGTTTTTTCATTTTTCAAGATTATTAGAACTCACACCCAACTTGATTAAATCTTTATGTCTAATAAAGCCTGGATTTCCTTCCTTCAACCTGGTCATTAAATAATATTACATAGACTTTTCCTCTAGTTTATAAGTGGTCAAAGGATATGAACAAACAATTCTCAAAAAAAAAAAAGAGTTGCAAACTATTAACAACTCTACAAAAATTACTTCAAATATCTAATTATAAAAATAATTAAAATACCTCTAAGCTTTGTCCCACAGCCAGCAAATTAGTAAAAATGACAGAAGATAGAAATAGTGGTGGTGGGGCTAGCAGTAGACAAGGACACATATCATGTTAGTGGGGCTGTGAATAATTCCTGCCATTCTGGGAAGTAATGTGGAATTGTGCCTAAAAAGTAATAAAAACCTGGGCATATCTTTCATTTAGCAATACCATTACTAGTCCTGTATCCCAAAGCGATTTTTTTTTTAAAAAGGCAAGGGTAAATCAGGGAGGACCTACTTGCACAAAAATATTTATAGCAGCCCATTTTATGGTGGCAAAGAATTAGAAATTGAGGGGATGCTCATTAATTGAGGAACAGCTGAACAAGTTGTGGTATGTCATTATAACAGAATACTATTGCTCAGATTCTTAAAATCTAGCCACTGCTTAGATTCTTATAGTCTAGCCAATAAGCCAATTGCTTGCTAATGTTCAGACTCCTTAAGAGTCTGCCCAATATGACAGATGTTCTAATAAACCTTGTCTTTGGCTGAAAGAAGGCTTGGGTGGAATTCTTTCAGGCAGGACCTGTGTGTTGTGATTTTGGGGTCCCAGCACCCCTAAACCCCTAAACCACATCATTTTGGTGGCCCGTACAGGGAAACTGCCTAACCCCAAGTTCTTCTCTAGCCAAGACTGGAAGATTTGCGTCTTCCAGACGACGGGTCATTCACCTACAGTTGGTAACCAACAGCAAGCACCAGCCAATGTCCCCACATCATCCCCTGGATGCAACCTATGCTCAGTTCCAGTCAACTTCCTCTTTGGGACCCCCTTGAGGCAGGGACAGCTCTAAACCCCTTGCCAGCAGGAAGCAGTTTCAGAAGCCGAGACCTTCGCCCCTTATTCCAAAAGAATTTGGGTACCATTTGTTTGAGAGGGGAATGATGAGGATGGGATCTAGACCCCAGAAAGGAAAAACCCTGGACTTTCCCACATAGCCAAATCTCTGGTTCACCTGAGGCTATAATCTCATCAACTGGCCTTTCATTGTGGCTACACCCAGTCTCCCCTCCATTGTCCCACACTTAATCTTAGCTAGGCTCCATTGTCCAGGTCTCAGGAGTTCTGTTCACCCCAGGTTACTGGCCACTCCCATCCAGATCTCCTTAGGCCCCTCCTCCTGTCACCCCAGACTACTTGGCCACTACTTGGCCACTCCTAGATCCCTCCCACAGTCTTTCTGTATATATAAGGTCCATCTTGTCTCCATTAAGATGCTCAGATTCTTAAAATCTAGCCACTGCTTAGATTCTTGTAATCTAGCCAATAAGCCAATAGCTTGCTAATGTTCAGACTCCTTAAGAGTCTGCACAATATGATGGATGTTCTAATAAACCTTGTCTTTGGCTGAAAAAAAAAAAAAAAGAATACTATTGTGCTATAAGAAATGATGAGCAGGCCAATTTCAGAAAAATCTGAAAAGACTTACATGAACTGATACAAAGTGAAGTGAACAGAACCAGGAGAACATTGTACACAATAACAGCAACTCTGTATGATGATCAGTTATGAATAACTTAGCTATTCTCAGCAATACAACAATCTAAGACAATTCCAAAGGACTCATGATGAAAAATGCTATCCACATCCACCGGAAGAACTGATGGAGTCCAAATGCAGATTGAAGCATACTATTTTCATTTTATTTTTTTCCATCTTTTTTCTTTTGGTCTGCTTCTTCTTTCACAAGATGACTAATAAGGAAATATGTTTTACATAATTGCACATATATATATATACACATACACACACACACATTACACACATACATATAAAACCTATACCAAATTACTTACTGTCTTAGGGAGGAAGAGGAGAAAATTTGGAACTCAAAATTTTCTAAAAATGAATATTAAATTTGTCTTTACATGTAATTTGAAAAAAGAAAATACTAATTTTTAAAAGTAACAAAAATAGCTGTACCCTTTGACCCAGAGATACCACTGTTGGACATGCACCCTCCAATGAGGTCAAAGATAGAAAGAAATGTTCCAAGCCTGCCAAAATATTCACAGCAACTCTTTTTGTGTTAACAAAGGAGTAGGAAAAAAGTAGATGCCCATTGAATGGGAAATAACTAAACAAAACACAGTATATGCATAGAATTCAATGGAATGGAATATCATTACTCTAAGAAATGATAAATATAAAGAATGCAAAAGAACATAGGGAGAGACATGAGGCTGATATAGAAACAGGGAGAAAAAAAAAAACCACATGCACAATGATTTCAACTACCCCAGCTGGGAAAATGTAAAAAGGAATGACTCCTTAATAATTATGATGAAGAAGGCTGCCCTGCCCCCCCCTCCAAAAAAAAGAGGTGAGAAAATATAACTCTTCACCCTTTCATTGCAGAGATGGAGGACTATGAGTGTACAACATTATATACAATATCACACTTAGTCAATATGTTGGCTTGTTTTCCTAAACTTTCTTTTCCTTTTTTCTCTTTATTACAAGGAAACACTTGTTGAATAAGGCAAGTAGACGAGGAATGAAAAGATTCAGAAATGAATACTATGCAAAAAAAAAAAGCGTTAAAAAGAAATTTAAAATGTTGGTCAAAAGTGCAATGTTAAATCCTGGGCCCCCCAAAAAAATGTTAGAAATGACCCTTTTACCCTGTATTAATGTCAAACTAAACAGATCTCCAAATCTGCTAAGATGAAGGGGCAACTTGGCCAATATTTAGGCCAATGGAGGGGGAAAAAAAAGAAGATATCTATCAAAGCATCTCTTTACCTTGGACTCTGTCCTGCTCTCCATCGTTTTTTCTTCCAAACAAATTAAATTAACATAATTAACAAAGTCAGTATGGTATTGTGAATACAGGATCAACATTAGAAAAAAGGCCTGGATTCCAGCCTTGTCACTAACACAAACTCTCTGTGTAACCCAGGGTACAACACAACCTCTCCGGGCCTCAGGCAATTCTCTCAGACAAAAATTACAAGGTTGCTGCCTGTTTATTTTTCGGCATTTGCCTCGTCTGCCACTGCACCCTTCAGACCACTGGACCTTACTATCTGGCCAGCCACTGAGTCCTTCTGGAGTGTCTTAACTCTCTCAGCTATAGAGCTCTCACTTTACAGTCTGTATTGTCCAATTATTGAGTGTATCCTACCATGGCCCAAAATGTCTATCCAGCCCCAGCAACACTTCACATTCCACCCCTGCCATTTTATTGCCACTGGCCCTACCTCCTGCTATACTCTCTAGACCCCTGTGCCTTGCCCTTCTCCCTGTTCTTGAACACATACTTACCTCCCTCCTCTAAAAAGCTGCCAAATGGAACCATAATCAAATCAGTCCTGCCATTTTTTATTAGGAAGGATGTGTGCATCATTTCCCCTATGGTTCCATTCAACTTATCCCTGTGAATTCTCAAAACACTCTGCCTTAGTCACCACTGTACTTTTTCCATGTCAATATTTTTTGTGTCCCCCATCAGAATGCAACTTCCTTGAGGGTACAGGGATTGTCTCAGTTTTATATTTGTATTCCCAGAGCTTAGTACAATGCTTGGCACATAGTAAGCGTTTAATAAATATTTCTTCATTCATTCATTCATTAGTAGAGAGGATTTCCACACCAGAAGCTCCTCACACCAATGAAATCACTGGTGGAGATCCCCTCCCCCAAAGAAAACATTTAAGTAATAAACTAAGTGACTAATCTTTTAAAAGTAATCATTCCTAACTAACCAGCTGATGCATATTGTGTATAAATGTAGTGTTTTACAGAGACTTCAGGGATTCAAACACTCTGGAAATAGTCCCTTTAAAGAATCAGGAGATTCTCAAATCCAAGATATCTTGTTCTCACATTTAGTCTCTTAAGAGCACTCTCCATCTAGCGAGCCCCAAACCTTGGAGAGATTGCTGCTCCTAACACTGAATGCTGTCAAACTCATTCAGTTCAGCTGTTTTAACAAAGTTCATTCATTCATCAAAACATTAGTGAGCACCTACAATAACAGACACTATTTAAATAGCACTTTATAAAGTGTTTTCTCACAAATGTCTCTATTAAGTAGATAGTGCGAACATTATTATTCTCATTTTACAGATGAGGAAATTTAGATTCATAGATGTTAAGGGATTGACCCATGATTACATAGCTCAATCTACGTTGGACTTATATTGAGATATTTTTCTGAGTACGTCCAGTGCTCTTTCCACTACAACACACTGCTTTTTCTAGCACCTACTACACTGTAGCACTGTACTAGGCATTGCAAAGAACACTATGTGGAAGAGGTATGGTCCTTGCCTTTGAGATGCTTACAATCTAGTGATCTGATGCAAAGCTATTAGGGTGCTCTGCCAACACACTCCTTACAAATCTAGTAGCAATAATGTCTCTAGGCTACTTCTTTAGAAATCCTTCATGAAAATGTCATTCTAGACAGAATCAAGACTTAGTAACGTTCATAAGCTAATGCTTTCATGCTTTCCCCATGTCTATATAGTCTGCCATTACCTCATTCAGTACCATACTTTATCACTCAATTGTTGTTATTGTTTAGTCAGTTCAGTCATATCTGACTCTTCATGACCCATTTGGGGTTTTCTTGGTAAAGATACTAGACTGGTTTGCCATTTCCTTCTCCAACTCATTTTACAGATAAGGAAACAGAGTCACAGAGAGGTTAAAGTGACTTGCCCAAGGTCACATAGCTAGTAAGTGTCTAAGGTAGGATTTGAATTCAGGACTTGCAACTCAAAGTCCAAAGCTCTATCCATTCACTATTCACTGGTGTGTTGCAATGCTTAGCTGCATTATCATAGAAGGAAGATAAGTTAATCTTTACAAAATTATCTTCTACCTTTTCTAAGTAACTGCAAATTGATTATCTGATAATCTGTTCTAGTAACTTCCTAGGTATTGAAATTAAACCAATTGGTCTATAATTCCCAGGTCAAATATTTTTTTTTCTTTTATAACATCATGAGTTTTTCCCTTTTGATCTTTAGGGGCTGTTCTTTCACGAGTTCTCAAACAGGAAAGAAAAAAAAAGAAAAGGCTCGTGACTCTAAAGTCATATCAAGCAATTTATTTAAGATGCTGAATTGTTTCAGAGTCAAAGTAAAGGTACAAAATATCTTTAAACAATGGTGAAGCAAAAAAGACATAAGAGGTAGAAACTTCAAAACTAATTTTGGTGAGGAAGAAATGGAATATTTACTGGCTGAAACTACAGTGACAGGACATAGAATTAAATGGCATTCTCTGGATTTCAAGTCAGCTGGGACAAGGACTCATTGCTGGTAATTTAATTCCCTAAATTGCAAAGTGACAAACTCAGCATGAATACCTGATTCCAAATGAAAAAAGCTCTTGGACTTCACCACCATTTTGGACAATACCTTAAATTTATTAAATAAGAAAAAAAATATGCATTCAAAAGGCTATCCCACTTCTTGCCTCCCTTAAAAGCCAAATTCATTGTCAGCTCTCTGGCTTTAGCCAGCTGCTATAGGATATGATATTCTAAAACTGCATAACCAATAGTAACATGTTGGGTACCTGTAATTTGTTCCTTGCAAAAACTCTGGGCTTTAGTAATGCTGCCTGTCATCACAGGAAGATGAATTGAGGGTATAAAGCTGGGGCAGCGTAAATCCGGAATTCCTTAGTAGAGATTTCATATATGTCTTGTCATGGATGCTTAATAGCTAATGAAATAGAAGTGCTTCTTTATTTGCTGTGCCTAAATAGAGAGTTTAATATGGTTATTACTTAGTGACCCGCACTTTTGTGAATTCCACATTGGCTCTCCAGTAGCATGCTGTATTTTTGAATAACCATGAAAACAATTTAAAAGCTTCAGCCGATAGACTACACAATGGCTTGCGTACCCAAGGGAATATACTACACTTGACTTCCAGTGCATTTCCAAGTACAATTCAAGGTCCAGATATTAATCTAAAAATCTTTTCAAGTATCTAAATCTGACCTTATTACAGAAGAAATTGGTCTAATTTAATGTAGTCAGTCGTATTATCTCCCTGTGTGTCCTTTTTTGATTATTAGGTCAGGCTAATCTTGGTACTGGAGAACAGATGCTTTAGCATACTTCCCTCCGGAAGGGAGGGTGGGGGAGGGGCAGTGCCAGAAGTGGATTGTGGCGAGCTCTGTCCAACGCAGTCACTGTGGAGGTGGTAGATGTTGGGTATGTTCAGCCTCCTCATCTATAAAATGGGGAAGTTGAACTAGATGACCTCCATTTAATTTCAGCTGCAAATCTGTGATTATGTAATCCTGTGAACAGTTTCTCTTGGTGACAAAGGAGGATTCAGTGGAGTAGAGAGTATTTTAGGAAATGACTTTCATTTTAAAAAAAGACATCAATACAGCTTTTTAAAAAAATATGGTCAGCAAGCACCCTAGACCCATCACCATCTCTCTTGGTTCTGAAGACACTAGTTTTATGGAACATCTTAGGTTTTACTGGAAAGAGGTAGGGAGTCTTCACCCCCTGGCAATGCTGTGAAAAGAGGACTGAATTGTTTTCACCCTTTCCAAGTCTCAGTACTCTTTTATTTGCTTGCCAAATCTAAAGACCAAGCTGAACTCTTGGGTTTATGTCCATCTCATTCTTCAAACTCTCCCTTGGTATCCATCATTTGCACTATGTTTAACAGCTTGGCTGTCTTTGCCCTTATGAGAACAAAATTCTTCCCATATCCCCAAGGGAAAGGCCTTTTATGTTCAAATATATTCATCATCACCATGATAGAATTGTAAGTTTGGAATTGGAATCCTAAACTAGGCCTGTACATATTAAGTGACTTGTCCAAGGTCACACAAATAGTGTCAGAGGTGAAATTCAAACCCAGGTATTTTTGTTTATTATTATTACTAACAATAATATACATGTATAAACAATACACACAATAACAGTAATCCAGTGCTCTTTCTACCATAATGTGCTAACTATACTATGATTGGGTTTTTTTTTTTAAGCAGTGATAAAACTCAGGAAACAAAGAATTCAAAAGACAACCCCACGTCTTTCTAGCAGCCTAGGAATAAAACTCTATAAACAGCTTTCTTTTCCTTATGTTAAACACTGACAGACAGACCTCTCACATACAAACACCGTGCAGGATTCTCTTTGACATTAGGATGGAACTAGTGTCATTAAGCCAATAGGTCTATAAATAGTGTAAATGAAAATAGCAAACCTGAAATGTTTTGCTTGTCACCTCTCTATAACTCAAAATGTTAAGCTTGCTGTTTGCTCATCTTTATGCAGTCCAAAAATGGGGATTAAGTTTCAATAAGCTAAATAAATTCATAGTGGAAATGCCATGTTCAAAGTACTTCGTGAACAATGTAAATGGAAAGAACTACCACAAAAAAAAAAAAATCAAAAAAGAATCCCACAAAATTACAAAGCAAAAGCTTCATCCCCAAAGAAGAAGTATGAAAAGCTACCCTCCTTCCTCCCTCCGCACCACTCCTTTGCAGAGGCAGGGCAGGAGTCCACAAGCAAGGAATATTGTGTATCACATCATATTTTCCCAATATGTTGATTAATTTTGATGAATTTTTTTCTTTTTTTCTTTTTAAAATATTCTTTATTATAAGGGATGGCTCTCTGAAAAGGGAGAGGAGGTTTAAAGAGAGAAAGCTAGATTGTGTAAAATAATAATAATAATAGCATTTATATATCACTTCAAGGTTTAGAAAAGACTTTACAAATATTATCTTATTTTATCCTAACAATAACCCTTTGAGCTAAGTGCTATTGTTAAGCCAATAATTTCACATCTAAGGAAACTTTGGCAGAGAGAGGTTAAGTGATTTGTCCAGGATAACACAGGTAATAAGTACCTGAAACAGGATTTGAATTCAGATATGCCTGACTCCAGGTCCAGTGCTCCATCTACCAAATCACCTATCTACCTCAAAAAGTAGCAAAATACAAAAGATCTCAATAAAATTTTATTTTTATAAAGCAGTGGATATATAATATCTAGTGGATATTAGAGAAAAATCATACTTAAGCTAGAACTGTGCCTTAAAGAACCTACTGAATCAGACTCAAATGACAGAAAATAAAGTTCAACATAATCCAGGAGCATTCTAAAAGGAACTAATCAAGACTAGTTACTCACTATATGCTAAATTCAGAAGCTGGGTTTTCTAACCAGTCATCCCATTTCCAGTTTCTTCTTCAATCTTACCCGATGTATAATATAATCAGAGTCATCAAGAGCCTTTAGTAGTATTCACTCTGTGTTGTCCAAAACTAATGTGTTCCATGATCTGGACTCAATATACCTTCCCAGTCTTCTCTGATGTAACTCTCCTTTGAAGACTCAGTGTTTTAGACAACACGAACTACTGGCTATCTATATCTTTTCACCTCCGCCTTTTCTCATGTCATGCCCTAGAACAGTTTACCACTCAATGTCTGACCACTGAAATCCTTGCCTGCTGTCAAAGCTCAGTTCAGAAGCTAGTTCCTCAAAACTTGTCCCTACCCCACAAGTGGCAGTGATCTTCCCCATGTCTGAGCTTCCTTAGAAAAATGTTTGTACTTTACTACCATTACTTACCACATTGTTTTTATGGCAGTTACCTGTATATATCTCTTATCTCATCTATTAGATTGTAATTTCCTTGAGGACAGGAACATTGCTATTTGTTTCTTGTACAGCAGTGGTGCCAAACTCAAACTCACTAAATTGTAGGTAAGGATCCCTGCTGGCCACATATTGACTTAGAAAGCCACACATTAACATTCTCTGTATTCTATTGTATTTTTATGTACTTTATTAAATATTTCCAATTAAATTTTAATCTTGTGCAGGCACTCACTCAGCCTGCAGTGAGTTACAGAACTTAGCATAATGTCTTACCAAGTAGATGGTCAATAAATGTTTGTTGCATGAATGAATTAATTGACAAGACTATTCCATTCATGAGTCAAAGAAAGCAACCCGATCTCTTCATTAACTTCTTGTGAAACAACATCAGTATGAAGAAGATTCCCTGCCCTCCAAGGATCAAGCCTCTACTCTCTGGGTAGAGGATTATGGGGATAAACTTGATAGCATTTAAAGGGATGGGTGCACCCAAGAAACTTGTTTGTGTGTGACAGAGAGAGAGAGAGAGAGAGAGAGAGAGTGTGTGTGAGTGTGTGAGTGTGTGTGTAGCCAAGAGGTGAAAGATTTGAGCTTCAAAAAAAAAATTTACAGGCATAATTAACTTAAAATTAACTCCACCTTGCTCCTAAAGGGTAATTCTAATTTTTCTTGCTTCCCCCCCTCCCAAATTCATTAGCACATGAAAATATTATGTGTCATAAGTATCACACACCTGGGCATCATCACAGTTACCACATGGGTTTGCAAATGAGTAACCAGCTATTCATTAAGCTTAGGGTTTGGCTACGGTACATGCTGATGCAATTAAAAGGACAAAAAGAAATAACTCTCTTCCTAGCCACTGCTGTGTTTTCTTTTACACAAAAGTTCAGTGTTCCCTCAGGAAACATTCACTTTAGCCAACTGAAAGACTTCAAAGCTTTCAATATTTTTCACACCACATGTGGTGTCACATTTTGTTTTTTAAAGGCTCTTCTTGAAAGAAACACTTGTCAAGGCTAGTAAGGCTCACCAGTTATGCTCTGTATTGTGTGTGTGTGTGTGTGTGTGTGTGTGTATGTGTGTATGTGTGTGGATATACTCACACCCATTAAACAGCCCATCCTCTCACCCTCAATTATACCCTGACAATCAGAATTCAGGTTATAGAATTTTAGAACTGAAAAGGAACTTAGGAATATTTGAATCCAATTTGTTCACTTTATAGATACGGAAACTGAGGCCCAGGGAGGGTAACTAGCCCAATGTCACATAGGTAGTCAACTGAAATTTAAAATCTTATAATGCACTGCATAATGTACTTCTCAGAAATAGGATGGCCTTGATTTTACCCTCATCAGTAGCTTAGGAAGATTATTTTTTAAAATTGTTATAATAATCATGAAACTTTGAAAAGATCAGAAGTACAGCAGAGGTAGGCAGGGAACCCAATTTCTTGGATGCATCTATACCATCTTCTGCTGTCAAAGTTTTCCCCAGGTTCCAGCAGCCAAGAAATAGAGGCTTGATCAATAGAGGGCAAGGGGCCCTCTTCATAGTGTCTACAGGAAGTGAATGCAAAGAGCAGGCTGTTTTCTTTGATTTCTGAACACAAAAATCTTTGCAAATTGTTCATTCATTCAATCAACAAACATTTATTAAGCATCTACTAGATAAGGTATTGTGCTCAAGTAACCAAAAATACTTTGCATTACCAAGGAGATAGTCAAAACAATCTTCTTTAAATATGAGGAAAGACACGCAACGATAATAACAGTCTAACTATAAACCTACAAGGCCAAAATGACCACAGTTAATAATGAAGACTACTAGCAGCGGATAGAACACCAGCCTTGAAGTCAGGAGAACCTGAGTTCAAATCTGGACGCTGACCAAATACTTGACAATTACTAGCTGTGTGACCCTGGGCAAGTCACTTAACCCCAATTGCCTAAAAATGAATAAATAAAATTTTAAAAAAATAATGAAGACTACTAGTATTTAATTCTAAATTCTATTACATGAATGTTAAGCAGACAAATAGATCATGACAAAATGCTAGCTTTCCAAACACTAAATTGCACAATAACGCATTGTTGCTGTTGCCATTTTGAAAAGGTGGTCATGGGAAATTTCAAAAACTTCATTAGAAATAGCAAAACTTTACATCTTGGACAATAAGATGTTTAGTTCTAGCCTTGGCTACAATGACAATCTAAATAGCAATGTCATGAACCAATCAAGATTTCCTGAGCAGGAATTATTTTCATTCTCCAAATCTTGGTGAGTCTGAGTGTCCTACATACTCTTCTCTACCCACTTCTCATATTGGCCTGCAAAGTAGATTCTGATACAGGAAGAAGCATTTTCTTTTGACTTCCCACTTGATCAGCAGGGACTGTGCTCCTTTTGGAAAGACCATCTGGATTCTAATATAGCAAAAATGTTCAAAAAACCAGCACATGTTTAAATGTCAACAATGTGTGTTAACTTCATGAAGAAAGCAAAAGAAAATGATCTTCCATATTCTGCTTTTCCCATATTATGCTACTGCTCACGATAGGCTGAAACAAGTGGCTTGGGCCAATGGTTTAAATGGTGTGACAGCTAATTTTGTCATTCAGAAAATCCTGCAAGATGAATTGCCTATATTACACTCCCTTTTCAGCTTTACCTTTTGGAATCCCTGGCTATATTCAAGGCTCCCTTCAAATGCCACCTTTTTTGTGATCTTGGATGAATTAGGTTTCTAGCATGAAACAGGTCATGCAAAAACTTTTCTATGCCTAGAGGCAGTGGAGCATTTCTTACTTTCTCTCATAGAAAAGTTAAATGTTGAATTAAATTATAATGAAATCTACTCAAGAGACCACTTATTCGAGGATTGCCTACCTCCTCCACCCCAAACAAATTTTTCATTGGAAGAGCAAATAGTCCAAAAAAGCAGAGTTATCTCTCAAAAAAAAAAAATATGGCTTAAGCCTGAATACTTCAGATTTGACCAAATTCTCATCTTTTCTGATACTGTTAAAATGTAGAATAGGATTCCAGCTGACTCCAGGGAAAGCATTCTGTCAATTTATGTGTTTATTCTACTGGACTGCAAGCTGTCTGAGGGAAGAAACTACATCTTGTATATCTCTGTATTCCCCTTAAATGCTTAGCTCTGTGCTTTGCTCATAGGAGGTGTTTGCTATGGATTTCTTAACTAAATGAATGAATAATAATGAAATTATCCTTTAAATCCATTCCTAAATGATTTGCAAGGCTTTAAAAGAAAGTCCAAGGTATATATTTATAACAATATCAACAATGTGAACTGTTGCCTCACCATGGAGACCATCAGGCTGTGCTTTTACTTTAACTTTAATATTAATGTAAAGAAATGGAGATGATACTTTCCTACCTCTCCTATGATAGTCTAAAGGGATAATATTAACTTACTAATTTATTGCTGATCAAGTTCTGCCATTTTAACAGGAATTATAATAGCTAATATTTATAAAGTACTTCACGGTTTTCTAAGCACATTTTATATATGTGTATGTGTATGTGTATGTATGTGTGTGTGTGTGTATTAAATTTCATCTGGTTCTTGTATCAGCCACTGCTATACTAAATACTTGCAACAACTATTACCCAGAGGCAGCTTCAGCAAATATAGAAGATCAATAACAATGCCAATTTTTAGCAAGAGTGCAAGAGGTGAAACACTAAGACAAGGTCACATCCCTACCTGGTCATATAATTATCAAAGCTAAACCAGTTGTTAAATGAATTTCCCTCTCCTGTGAAAAATATCCAGCATAGCCAATGAAGCTATTTCATCAAATTTGTGACAAAAAAAAAACCTCACATATAGATTCTAGTTCCTGTTGCATTCCTTGCAAAAAAAGAGAAGTCTGGACAAGTACCCTTATGCCACAAATGACTGATAATCTGAAAATGTACTTTGCACTCACTTTACGTAGGTCATATAACAGCAAAAATGAAAATAGCAATAAATGTTCAATATATGTGAAGAAAATACAAAGTAATTTCAAGGGAAAATTCTAACAATTAACAGAGGAGGGTTGAGATCACAAAAAAAGGTGGCATTTGAAGGGAGCCTTGAATATAGCCAGGGATTCCAAAAGGTAAAGCTGAAAAGGGAGTGTAATATAGGCATGTGGGAAACATGTGCAAAGGCAGGAAGGTGGAAAATAGAATGTAGTGTCTGAAATGGCAAGTAGGCCGATTTTCATCTGTACTGAGTCCAATTTCTCTTTACAATTTTTTTCTCCAACCCCTTCCAAGATATCCTGTTAATTCAGGACTAAGATCAGTTCCATGCTCCTCTGGAGCTAGTGACCTCTATCTACAAGTGTTGGCAACACAGCTTACTTGTGTTACTTTAAAAAAAAAAAAAAAAGCTAAGAAAAGCATCATTTATAGGAAGAACAGTGGTTGTGGTGAAATAACCAGGATAAGACCTGAGACAAGAATAGATCCACCAGACCTCTTCTACATCTTCAGCTCTTTCCAAACTATACAGTCACAAAAATAGAAAGGACCTTGGATTTAGACCCAAAGGACCTGGGTTCAAATCCTGGTCTTTGTCATTTAATATCTGTGTGATCCTAGGTAAACTCTAAACTCTCCGGGCCTGTTTCTTCATCTATAATATCCGAAAGTGGGACTCAACGACCTCTGTGTTCCCTCTCAGGTCTAAATCTACGATTCTAAGAATAGAGACCCAATATTTGCACAGAGAAATTCTCAGCATAAATTTCACATTTAAAAAGTCCATTCATATTGGTTAAGGAAGCGGGAGAGAGAGAATACTGATTCAGGCACACTCAGTGAGATAAATTTCAGTTACTTCAAAAGA
Source organism: Vombatus ursinus (assembly GCF_900497805.2). Taxonomy (NCBI): domain Eukaryota; kingdom Metazoa; phylum Chordata; class Mammalia; order Diprotodontia; family Vombatidae; genus Vombatus; species Vombatus ursinus. Next base: position 20,130,941 of record NW_020954953.1, on the reverse strand, counting down.
ACTGTGATTTCAGCATTGTGGTTACTGCCTCCACCCACACAGGACCACAATTCCACTACGCTTCAGTATACACTTGCAGATATAACAACAACAACAACAGTCACTAGCATTTATGTGGTGTTCTAAAGTTTGCAAAATACTTTATAATATTATCTCACTGTTTCCTTGCAACAACTTTGGAAAGCGGGCACTAATATCCCCATTTTACAGACAAGGAAACTTAGGTTAAGTGATTTGTTCAGGCCCACCACAACAGCTAATAAGTGTCTGAGGCTGCATTTGAGCTCAGGTCTCCTGAATTCTATGTCCAGCACTCTATTCTTTCTGCCCTTAGTTAGCTACCTTTGAGTGTGGATTCATGAGTTCTATAGCCCTCCAAATCACTACTTGACCAATCTTTTTTTCAATAAGCCTTTGTACACTTAGCTAGGATGATCCTTGGACAACAGTCTGTCGCTGGACTTATACATGAAGTTTTTCTCATTTGGTAGAACTTAACTGAGCTTATAAGCATAGGCTTCTTGAAGCCAGAATCACTTCCACGTGACAAGATAAAGCAACCAGTCACCATATCTGATCACCTTCTTAAGGAAAGGAACGAAAGGTACCAAATGGGAAAGACAGTGACTCTTTGTTACTGACAACCAAGACCTATGACTATAAATACAACTAAAATGAAACCACACTACAGTGCACACTTCACTTAAAGCCAAATGAAACATCCCAGAAAACAGAAGCCTTGTGAACAAAGACCTTGACGCCATTCATATCAAGCCAGTCATAAGAGGAAAAAACCAAGAGGCTTAAAATAAAAATAGGAGAGAACAATCGAGACTTTAGATCACGATCCAAAGTGTCTGAATTATTCTATTACTCGCATTTATTAGTACCCAACATGTACTAAGAAATATACTCACTATATACATAAAAAATATAACCCCTACTCTCGGCAAGATTGTATCTGGGGGGAGGGGAAGGAAAAAGAAAGAAGATATTTGGTTGGATTAGGTACTTTGTTCTAGGCAGATAGATGAATAGAAACAAATCTTTTCTTCACTCAGGGTTTCTTCCATAAGATAAGCGTAAAGCTCCAATGGACTGCCCCTATCCCATCTTCAGTGGAGTTTTTTGGAGGATAGAAAGAACTAAGAAAAGGTGAAGTTTAGTTCAGAAAAAGTTTTGTATTCATAAAAATAAGTAATATGATTTTCACACTCGTTACTGTTATTAAGGAAGCAATTTTTTTTGTTGTTTCTACTGGATCAATAACCACATGAAGGCACAGACCAACTTTAAACTGGTGTCAGACTGTCAATCATCAATTTGAAAAACTACTGTCCTGTGCCTCCCTGTCTTACAAGCCTAGTTTAATTTCCCAAGGAATCTTCCACCACAGAAATAATAGTCAAGGTGAGAGGTGCCCAGGGGGAGGTAAAAATCTATGTCATTGGATGAGAAATACTTTTCTGTCACTTTACTGTGTTTTCTAACATCTGTGCAAGATGAAAGGAAACACAAAAGTGACAAAGTGAAGGGAGGCTATATTTAGTGGCCAGTGAAGAGATGAACTTGGCCCATGGCAGAAATTCCCCAGCACTTTAAACCCGTTTTCTTCTAGAAAATATTAAAGTTAAACAGTACCCTGAAAAATTGCACAACATAGCAAGGAAAAAAAAAACCCTGCCGGGGCTAAATGTTCATATAATCACAGTGTACCTCAAAGAAGTGCTTTATTAGATCCATAATACTATTTTGTGCTGCAATGCTAGTATTTGGAAAAGACAAAATCAGAGCTCCACTACATCGCTATCTTTATGATGCTTGTCCTAAGGATCATGTTATAAATGAGGCTAAGCTATAAAGAAGTGTTTCCACATTTTAATTGCTAATCCCTCTTGAAAGAAGTTCATAGTAAATTAGATATTTATCCACAGGTACAGAAGAACTTTTAAAATTGTGAGATTTGTCATCACTAAAACTGTGGACCCCATATTAGGTCGTGACCCACAGTTTAAGACGAGCCAAAGGGGTCACAAGCAGAAAAAATTTAAGAAGCCCTGGACCAGAGATTATTAATCTTAGGTCCATAAACTTAATTTTTAGAAATATTTTTGATAACTGTATCTCAATTTTTTGGTAATTTATGTATTTTATGAATTTTGGAACATTATTCTGAGAAGGGTAACACAAAAAATTTACAAAAACCTCTGAGCTAAAAAGAGCCACTAAAAGCTGTTTAGTTCCTCATAAGAATCAACTGTACAATTTGGTTAGTTGTCATGAAAACCGGTATTGGTCAATGGTTAAGTTTATCTAAGTAAAGATAACTGATATCACAGAAAATATGAACAAAACCCAAAAATTATTTTAATATTAAAAGATAACTACTACAATAAAAATTGCTTAAGAAATAATTAATGATGAGCTCAATGATCTTAGAAACACATGCAACGAGTTGCACAAAATAATGAAGAGTGACATGAGCAGAACCAAGAGAACGTTGTATACAGTAACAGCAATATTATTTTAATAATCTTTTTGAACAAATAAGTTATTTTGACTATTATAAATGCCCAAATTAACTATAAAAGACATATGAAGAAAGCACTATCTGTATCCAGAGAAAGAACTGACAAATATAAGTATATATAGAATAATTTTACACACACACACACACACTCACACCTATTTGTGTCTAATGGTGACCATCTCTAGGGCAGAGCGGGGAGGGAAGAAAAAAAAGAAATTTACATGATAACTGTGTTGTATATTTGGAGGGAATACCAAGTTGTACATGGTGGATTAGCAGTTTCATGTCCAATCATCTTTTTTATTATACTGTTATGGCAATGCTTGTTTTATTCCATGAATGAAAAATAAAATAAGCTTTTTTAAAAAGAAATAATGTTTCCATATTAACAGTGGGAAAATATCTTTTGAAGCAAAACTTAAAGAATTACAATGTTTAGGTACAAAATAGTTCATTCTTCCTAATCTTGTTATCAATTCCCACTTAACTTAATCTTCCACCTCAAACTTTGAATGTCTTCCAGAATCACAAAGAATAAAAGTACTTCTGGGTTTAGTGCCACATTTCTAAAAGCCCTTATGGGTGAACTTTTAAAATTAGATGCTGTTATCAGAATAGAACATCAATTTTGATTAAATCTGCTAATTAAGGAAAAGTATAGTTTCTCATTACAGATATAATAACCCAGTCTCAGGAAGGCTGCCTATTTTTGTTGATTCCTTCTCTCTAGTTCAAAATGGAGCAGAAGAAAAACATAACAGATAATGAATATGCGTGTATGTGTATATGTATACATATACACACACTACACACACACAACATACACATATGTACCACTTTAAAATTTGCACAGTGCTTTGCATACAGTATCTTATTTAAATCTCATAACAGCCCAATAAGGTAAGTAGTACTGGCATTATTATCTCTATTTTACACATTGAGGAAACCAAAGCTCAGAGAAATTAAATGATTTAGACATAATCACATAGCTAGTAAATGTCAGAAACAGGATCTGAACCCAGACTTTGCTAACTCCAAAACCAGTGCTCCATCTGCCATATCCAATAAAAACAATAAAATAATAATACTCAATAATAATAACAGCTAACATTTGTGCAGCCCTTTACAGTTTAAAGGATATTTTCCTTTGACTCTATTTCTCCTGGTCAAAATTAAAGTTTACCTTAGATATGCCTTGGCAGCTGGAGTTTCCCAGCTCTCTGACCCCTCGATTTTACTGAAAAATAACTTGTAATATACAATGAAAATTCTCATTGCTGCTACTATGGCAGTTTTACAAGCAGTTGTAACATTCTTCTTAAAGTGACTTTCAGCTTTGGGGGTTTCTCTTTTTGAGCCCTTATAAACCTAATTTGAAGAGAAAACAAATTTAAATACCTTCCCCCATGGTTTTATTCACCAATATCTACACAAGTTAATGTCAGTGGATGACACTTAACATTTAAAAACGGAGGTCTATGACTGGTACAAGATCACACTTCTGTGAGGAATAGTTCTACTAAAACATAGAAGCAAGATTCTACTGCTTTTGTAAAGACAACCTTGGGCCTACTTTAAGTTAACTATCTGCCATAACCCAGCTTTTTATGGAGTCAGTAGAAAACATTAGCTCAACAAAAGTTAGTAAAATGACTCATTTGGTTGGTTTTTTTTTTAAGTCATGTTTTTCAAGGAATAACCATTTACCTATTTTTTGGCTCCAAGTCTATGGTGTACATGATCTTAAGAGAGTCACAAACCCCCTCTGAGACCGATTCTCCTCATTTGTAAAATAAGACTACAACTATTTTCCAATTACCAGCTTAGGGAAAAGTCATCAGAATAATCCATACTCTAACAAGTTCATGTTTTTAAATTACTTCAGGCCTAACAAAGTAAATTTAAAATAATATCTGCAAGCCAGAATACATTCCAATTTTACCAAGCATTGAATTAGCTTTAAAAATAATGCAAATAACCAGAGGGCCCTGACACACATTTTAACACTACACCCCTGCACCACCACCGCCATAATAATAATTGCTAGCATTCCGACAGCAACTTAATGTTTGCAAAGCACCGAAGTTATATGGCCTCAAAGTACCAGGATTAGAACCGACTCTGCTACAATCTGAGTGACTTTGAATAACTCATTTAATGTTCTCCATCTTTTGATTCATAAAGTGAGAGATTAGCACTAAATAATCTATAAGCTCCCTTTTAGCTATAAAATCCTATGATTATGATTAAATGGGGGAGGCAAACAGCCTATTACACAATTATTTTTAAAGAAATCTCCTTTTATTACTTCTGTGATATAGTGGAAAAAACACTGATCACAAGACCAGTTCCTGGCTCAGTTCCTTACTTGGTATGTGACTTTGGGCAAATCACTTAACCTCTCTGTGTCTCCATTTCCATACTGGTCAAAAGGATATAACAATACTTGCCCTTGCTACCTCTCAGGATTATTGGGAAATTCAAATGAAATAGTATATGTGGATGAAAACAATAACCATCTATGCTAATGGAAGTTGTTAATTATCATTATTATGCTATTATTATAGTACATTCATGTAAATCAACTAAGCTAATAAATCTTTTTAAAATTAAATTTTATTTTATTTTCAAATGAAGATTCACCTTCTCTCCCTCCTACTTTTCCACTTCTCCACCAAGAAAACAAGAAAAACAAAATCCTTATTACAAAGACGAACTATTAAATAGGCTAAAAATTTCTAGAGTTCTTGAAAATAATTCCTTGTCAAATACAGAGGAGCATGGGAACACTTACATAGAAAAAAATAAGCAGAACCAGGGGAAAAAAGACTAAAAAACCATAAAAATGTGAATGAAAACGGCAGCCAAAAACTAAAACTGACTACTATATAATTATAATGACCAAAATTGTCTCTGAGAGGAGAAAATGTACCTCCTTCTTTTCCTTTCTTTCTTTTTCTTATTCTAGTGACTAAGTCATTTTGACTATTACAAATACCCAAATTAATTACAAGGGACATATGAAGGAAAACGCTATCTGCATCCAGAGAAAGAACTGATAAACAGAGAGGATTTTGCATATATACAATAAAATACTTGTGTCTAATGGTAGTCATCTCTAGAGCAGGAGGGAGGAGAGAAGGAAAAAAAAGGAAAGAAAAAAAGAAATTTATATGATAATTTTATTATATATTTAAAAGGAATAGCAACTTGTACATAATAGATTTGTAGTTTCATATGCAATCTTTTTTATTATACTATGATATGGAAATGATTATTTTATTCCATAAATTAAAACTAAAATAAATAAAATTTTAAAAAAGAGAAAAGGAAAAGGTGGGGACTTTAGTTATGGAATATTCTATAAATTGCCTAAATCAGCTGTTGTTTTAGTTAATTTTGCCTATTTAAAATTTTGGTTAAAACTGCTTTTGTTCACCCCTTTTTATTTTACTTTTTAATTATTTTATACTTGGTTGATGAGATAGAATAACAGATAAGAAAACCTGGGCTGAAACCCTGCCTGAGCTCTTGGTATATAATGATCTCCTGGCCTTAACTCTGTCCCGATTCCAACTCTACTCACATGTGATTTTTAAAATGTGAGTCTGACTATGTCGCCCACATTGCTTGTTTGTAGATGGTTATTCACATGTTGTCTCACCTCACCTTGAAGGCAGGGACTTGCATTTCTCTCTATCATCATTTGTTATATCATTTGTATATCATTTGTTATAAGGGCTGGTTCGTTCAAAAGGTGAAGAGGGAGGGATATATTAGAAAAAGAAGGTAACATAAAAACAAAATGCATCGATAAAAATTTTTACAGGCAATAAAGAAAACTGTTCCCTCTTTCAAGTTTTTGAAACACTCCCTTTCAATCTTGTCTGTTCCATTCACTTACAATATATATAAAGAAGAGGTTTGCTAAAGCAAAAACAGATTCCATCTTAGCACCTGTCTGATCACAAATACTAAATTAGTAGTCTGAATTAATGATACTTATTATAATGAAAAAAGGCTCCAACATTTACAATGCCACTACCAAAGACCTTTTTGAGCATTTAGGTTCATATCACTTTTATAAATTGTGGGGAAACTGAGGCCCCAAGTCACATGGCAAGCCAGAGACACTCAAGGTCACCACTGTTCTCATAACCCTAATTTAGCAAAAGAATTCTAAAGAAAATAAATTTTACACCCTCAACTACATGCCTTAAGGGAAGATGTATCTCCAGACAAATACATTAATCTCCCCAGCCTGGCTGTTTAGCCTTTGAAAATATTTTCCTTATCAACCTTAAAAGAGTGCCAAAAAAAAAATAAATTAGCTATTCCCCTACCCCAAAGGAGGGTAAAGTAAGTGAAATGCACCATATTAATCTATGTTTTCTCCTGTAGCCAAATGGATTCGTGTTCCTGCATACAGGAAGAGATCTGGATACTTAGAAAGCGGAACTATTCCTCTGGTTACTTAAATTCACACAGAAACATGCAAACAAACATGAAGCCTACTGGTTAACTTTGTCCAAGAGCCCTACCTCACATACACTCCCTTCCTTAAATAACTGATATTACCAGCCTGGTATATGTCAGAGTTTTGAAATCACACAAAGTGGAAGGTCAACAACTCAAAAGAAGAGACCCTAAATGACTGTAGGCAGGGCTTAATAGTACTCAGTTCACAATGGAAAAAAAAAAAAGTATCAACGTAAAAAGTCCCCCTCTGGAAAGTTCCCCTAGTCCTTGAAGATTGGATCCCCAGAGCAATGACTGTTCTGAGCAATTGGTGCAACCCTCCTAAAACCACAGTTCATGAGCCTCTGCTTATCTCCCGCGAACGATCGGCCAGTACACTCAATTAGGTCTTAACAAAGGCACGTACTGAAATGGGAAAACAAAAAAAAAGCAATTATAAAACTCCAAATCTGGGGCACACTCCCCTATAAATACACATCCTATCCTTGGGGAGAGTGAGCGCCTACTTAAAGTACAGTAGGAGTGAGGCACAAGTCTAAGGAACACGTGTGGCCGCAGCAAATCACAACTCTGGAACTGCAAGGCATCAATGTCCTTTATCTCTAGGTGGAGTCCTCATGAAGTTCACCAGTGGGAACTTCATATCCTTTCTTATCGGGATCACCCAGTACATTTTCCACGTCTTCACCCCTGAATGCTAGGCTATGACTAGACAGTGGTCATAATGTTCCAATAATCACTGAATAGTTCTGACATTTGAGCTTCCCTAATGTTTTCTTTCAACTCTAAATTTCCCTCTGCCTATGCAAGTGAGTGTCTGGGGAAAAGGTACAGGGTCACTCTCTTCTCAACTTCTGCCATCTGGCTTCTGACCTCATCATTCAATTGAAACTGTCCCTCCAAAGTCACTAATGAACTCTTAATTGCCACCTTGAATGGCCTTTCTCAAAATCCATTATTTCCTGACCCCTCTGAAGACTTTGACACTGTCAATAACTCTCTTCTCCTGATACTCTCTCCTCTAGATTTTCATGGCATTGCTCAGTCCTTGTTCTCCTTCTACTGGCTGACTGCTCTGTCTGTCTCCTTGGCAGAATCTTTATCCAGATGATTTCCACCAACTATGGGTGTCCCTAAGGGTTGGTCCTTGGCCTTCGTCTCTTCTCTTTTTATATACCTCACTTAGTGATCTCATCTGATGGTCTCAATTATTTCTTTACATAAGATTCACAGATTTATCCAATCCTAATCTCAAATCACCAAATGCCTGCTGAGTTCCCAAAATGGATGTACCATAGATATCTCAAACTCACCATATCCAAAATACAATTTATTATCTTTCCACCTAAACCCCACACACTTTCCAACTTCACTATTACTTTCAAGGGCACTACTATTCTTCTAATTACTCAGGTTCCCAACCTAGGTGTCATCCTCCACTGTTCATCTGAATTTATGCCACATATCCAATTTGTCATCAAGTTTGGCATTTCTACCTTTACAATATCTCTCATATATTTCTTCTTTTCTCTACTCACACAGTTGCCCCCTCCTCTCATACAGACCCTCATCATCTCACACCTGGGCTACTGCAATAGCCTACTCATTGGTCTCCCTAAATCAAATCTCTCCCCATTCTGGTCCATACTCAAGTGAACTGCCAAAATGAACTTCTGAAAGCTCAAGTCTGACCATATCAAACCATGCCCTTCCCCCCCCCCCCCCCCCCCCATTAATTAAATGGAGATGAGGGATGCCAAAGAGGAACTCTGGAAGATTCATTGTCTCATTGAAGAAAAACAAGAACATTTGACAGAGGGAAAAAGTAGAAAGTTCACTAAGTTAAAAAAAAAAAAACTTTCATCAAAGTAACAATAGTCTTCATCTAATTTTATTTCCCACCTCTATCTTAGCCTTCTGAAGAGAAAGTTCTCCCATTTTTAGGTTGATGACAAAAACCCAAAAGAAAACTACTTGGTTCTCTGGAAAACCCTAAAGAAAAAGTTCACATAGGTAGGTTTGTGGTATTACGCTTATCCATTGAGGACGAAATATTAAAGACTTTGCTTTATAAATAGTAGCTCTTCTATAGGGCAAGTAGACAACACAGAGAATATATAAAGGGATCTTTTGGCCTGAGTTACCAGAATAAGTCTGCTTTATTTGCATTCTGTGCTCTTTATCACCATTAAGTGCTGTCAGAAATGAGTAATTGTATTTGGAGGCAATGAGATGGGATGAAAATAGCACTAGATTTGGAGTCAGGTGATCTGGCTTTACTACATGTGTAAGTTAAGGCAAGTCACTTTACCTCCTAGGGCCTCAGTTTTCTCATTTGCAATAGGAGGGAAAAGTTCTCTTTAAGTACTAATCCCACTATCCTGAGTCCCATTTCCCAGTAATATTGTGAAGCTGATGCAAGAAGTAGAATACATTGAGGCTTAACATTGAGTGTGTGTGTGCACACATACAATGTCAATACCTTAAGTACCTATAATTCTACCATTAGTGATCAATTTATTTGAGTAAGATTGTTCTTTGGACAACTTCTCTTAAATGTCAGTGCCCAAGGATGAAATCACATACGATGCTACTAGCAAGATCCTCCAATATCACTGCTTGCCTCCTTAGCCTTAACTGTGTGTCCAAAAAAATGGAAGACTGCCTGTCTTACTAATCACATCTTCACCTGACCAATACACTGGTCAGAAACATAATGCACTTTTAATGTAGTGGAGAAAGAGAAGAGTTATAGTAATTGGCACACAGTTGAATTGTGCCTCAATTAAGGTTCAGTAATAATAAGGATCTGATCTCCAGATGCCCACTGAGGTACTTGAATGACTACTATACTGTCGTCTCTCACATTAAATTTGCTATTTTGTCTTTTTATGGACTCAATTTTCTTGCTCTGCTAAGTACTTTAAAATAACTTAAGTTGCACTCATTGCTATTTGCTCTTACTATGGCCAAAGATCAGTAGAAAACCTAATGGAACAAGCAGCAATAAAATCTAAACTCCTTATTTTCTATTTCCCTAGGCAGCCACCAGCAAATGCAATTTTGAAAAACAAAAACAAATTCTTCCCCTTTCTTTTTTTTTTTTGGCTAGTCAATGGGGTTAAGTGACTTGCCCATGGTCACACAGCTAGTAAGTATCAAGTGTCTCAGACCGGATTTGAACTCAGGTCCTTCTGATTCCAGGGCTGGTGCTCTATCCACTGTGCCACCTAGTTGCCCCAACAAAAACAAATTTGAAAAAACAATCATTGAAGTAAGTACTTTCATTTCCCTTTCCTATCTCTATGTCCAAAGTTCTACAAAATACTTTTCAAATGAATCTAAATTTTCATATGAAATAGAGGAAATAAATTGTTTGTAGAATTCTGGACTTTCATATTTTATCAATTATTTCAACATTCCAATACTATTATTATTATAACTATAGCTAACATTTATGTAGTGCTTTACAATTGTTTCCTTTGATCCTCACAACATCTCTGGGAGGTAGGTGCTATTATTATCCCCATCTTACAGATGAGGAAAATGAGGTGACTTGCCCAGGGTCACAAAGCTAGTAAGTGTCTAAGGCCAAATTTGAACTCAGGAAGATGAGTCTTCCTGACTTAAGGCCCAGCTCTCTATGCACTGAGTCACCTAGCTGCCTATAAGCTAATCACTAAAAGTTCACTAAGAACTTTCATCTAATTTGATATCCTTTTCACATTAACAAAGCTGATAGGCACCTCAAAGTCTGAAAGACCTGCATTCAAGTCCAGGCTTAGATACTTACTAGCTGTGTGACCCTGAACAAGTCATTTAATTTCTTTTTGCCTAAATTTCCTCATCTGAGTTTTCATCTCAGAACTGTTATGAGCTTAAAAATAGATTTGAAAAGTGTTTTGTAAACCTTAAAATGCTACATCAATCAATCAGTGAACAAACATTTATTAAGTGTCTACTACTTGCCAGGAACTGTGCTAAGCTTACAAAAATGCTTGCCCTTATTAATTAAAGAAAGCCATTGACTTTGACCATTTCTCAACAGAATGTTTAAAAAGCAGAAAAGATACATGGTGAAAAGATTGAGAATTATCCTGAGCCTCCACTGATGGAAAGTTCCCAGAAGAATATGCAGAGCTTTTTTGGAGAGCTCTTTTGAAATCACAAATCATTTGCTTACTTGCCCAGGATTACAGAATCATATAGTTTTGGAGTTAGAAGAGAGTTCTGAGATCTAATTCAATTCCCTTCTCTTTACAGATGAGGAAATTAAGCCCCAGAAAGGTCAAATAGCTTTCCCAAGGTCACAAAGATGATTACTGATAAAACTGAGACTAGATCCCATTTCTCCTTACTGCCTAGATCCCCTCTATTCACCTCAGGGTGGGGAAAGGAAAGGAAAGAGAAGGGGGATGGGACGGGAGGGGATGGGAGGGGAGGAGAGGGAAGGGGAGGGGAGTACTCCAAAAATTCTAAAAGCACAACTCTAGAAGTTCTTTTAAAAATAAGCATCTGGGGATAGAGCACCGGCCCTGAAGTCAGGAGGACCTGAGTTCAAATCCGAACTCAGACAATACACTTGACACTTACTAGCTGTGTGACCCTGGGCAAGTCACTTAACCCCAATTGCCTAAAAAAAAAAAGACAGAAAAAAAATCAAGCAACTGGGACTTCAGAAAGTTCAAATCTCTTTTACCTGCATAGTCTCCTGATTAAATTCCAGTAGAAAGAAAATTTCTTGAGGGAAAAGATTGTTTCATTTTTGTCTGGTTGGCATGAATTAGGTACCAAATAAGTGTTAGTCAAATTGAACTGGACCACAGAAAATTTTTAGTCTTAGGACAATTTCACTTCCTTTAATCTTCCTGGCTACCTACTGTCAGTGTGATAAAGGAATAGACTTTAATCTAAATATTGACCAAACAAAACAATTTAAAAGATAAGAAAAGTCTCTCTAAAACTCAAAGCCAAACAGGAATAAAATTTGAATTATCTTCACCGCTGTTTTTCATCAGTGTGGATGATCAAGAGTTAATTTTAAAACTCTAATAACAAATTTAGAAGAAACCAGTCTTCAAAAATTCCATTTGAAGACCTTCTTGCATAAAGGGCACTAACAAAGTCCAATGTTAAATTTAAATCCCAATGTAATTATTAAAAATAAATCATGTAGTTCCAAATCACTAGTATTGGATTGGTGGTTCCAGTCCAATGACACACTAATGTACCAAAAACGAAATGCCTGCAGGAGTATGGGGAGGTGTAGTCCTTGTTCGGCAGTTATATTCTCCTTTCCAGCCCTCTCCTGACTCTGAAATTTCCCCCACCAGCTTCCAGGACCATACGAATTTCTCTCTCAACTAGAAATTCAGAATTGTGGCTCTTAGAACCTTGCTCCCCACTTCCTCCTTCTGTCTAGATACTTAAAACAGCTAATAAAGCCAGGTAGTCAGCCAACAAGCATCTATTAAGCATTTACTATGTGGTAAGTGCAGAGGATACAAAGAAAGACACAACAGTCCCTGCTCATAGTTTAATGGGGAAGAAAACACGGAAACAACTATATATAAGTAAGATTAGACAGGGTCAACTGAATGTAGGCTCAGAGAAAAGGCATTAGCATTAAGGGGGATAAGAAAAGGCTTCTACAGAAGGTGAGATTTAGCTGAGATTTGAAGGAAGCCAGGTGATGAGGAAAGAGCATTCCAAGCATGGGGGACAGCCTGTGAAAATGCATGGAGTCAGAGATGGAGTGTCTTGTGAAGGGCAATAAGTTCTGGCTGTGAAGCTGCAGCAAATTGCCAATGATGATTTCTGAACAGGAAAAGTCATAAAATTCGTCATCAAGAACATGTATGATCAGATAATGAGGTCGATGGTCACCAAGCAAGAAGGAGAGCCCCAAGGTTGCACTGGTACCCATGAACCACTAGGACTCAGAGGAAATCTCTATCCCCACTGGGGGAAGGGGACGGTCATTTGCTGCTGTTTGTTCTCCATTCTCCAAGAGGACTGGCACATCAGGCCATTTATGGAAGATTCCTAGGAAAGCACGGGGGGAAAAAAATTATACAAGCTGAGAAGGCAAGAGTAGTTTAGGATACGCTTTAGGAAAAGGAGTACCCACAGATTTATCCAAGTAATGACATAATGTAACTGGGCTACCATATCACACAATATCTCGATCATCCCACAAAGTTCCTTAAATTAAGGTTTTTGATTACATAAAATGAATTGGCTTCTATCTTTTCTGTTGAATATACTTTAGATTGAAAAAGATTTGTATGTTCAATTCTTGACTGTGTCTTCCCAAGGAGTGCTAATTCTTAATCTTCTAGGGATCTCTCCAGGCAAGGAGAAAAAAATAACTGCTGAGAAATTAAACTCCCCTGATGGGTTTTAACCATAAGAATAAAAAAAAAAATTTAACTTGGCCTAAAGTCTGCTTATGGAATCTCTACCATTGACACTTTTTGTCTCATTTTTCTTTGGCTAAACCATGAGTAGGTAAACCTTTCCCCAAGTTTAATCAAAGAAATGTAGCCTTTTCCTTGAGGACGGTTCATAAGAATGAGCTTATACTGGCAAGATCATTCTAACAAACCACCCTTCCCCTTCTTTCCCTCAATCTCATCCCCAGCTTCTATAAGAACCCATTCGATTCAAACAACTTCTTAAACAGGATAATAACAGTAAATGAAGTGAGGTAATAAAGAAGATAAAGCACTAGGCCTGGACTAGGGAAGACCTGAGTTCAAATCTAGACTCAGATGCTTCCTAGCTATGAGTCACTAAGCAAGCAACTTATGCTCTGTTTGCCTCAGTTCTGTCATCTGTAAAATGGGGATGATAATAATAACACTTACCTCCCAGGGTTTTTATGAGGATACAATGAGATGTTTGTTAAAAACTCTGTAAACCTTAAAAAATGCTACCAATGATAATTATTGTCATTATTATTACTATTATAACTAAGTTTTCTTTAATAGAACTAATCCCAAAAAGGAAATTTAGGTTTGCTGGTCTTTTGGGGATTTACCAAGGAATAAACTAGACACCTTTTAAAATTCTATCTAGCTACAGTCTGATCCCAGAACAGATGGGAAATCTGAGAACTGTCATTCTTTTGGCATATTTGAATAAGCTTTTACTTTTTATACTATTTAATTCTTGTTTCGTTAAGACCCCTAATACTGTGACATGCCTAACATAGCACTGTGATTATCTCTTCTTGGTGGTTCTTTTCATTCTTTAACTACAACTACAACTGCAATCCCTATCCCCTGCCCATCAGCAGATTACCTGGAAGTCATGCTGCTTTGCACAATTTCCCCTTCAAGTGGGGTTGATGGCTTGCAGCCTTTTCTAATGCCAGTCAATAGTATCAGGGTAGTACAATATAGTACAGCAATCCAGTTGAGTGCTTTTTGTATGCCCTAGGGTTTCTAACATCAATGTTAGGCACACAACAGATGCTCGATAGACACTTGTTCATTGACAGACTGATTGCACAATGAGAGGGGTTAGAAATGTTATGCTCTAAGTTTTCATAATGGTAAATGATGTCAGCATTTCTTACCTGTTTCTCTATACTCCCTTCCTTTAACAATTACTCTCCAATCAACCAAGCCCAAGCCCTGGCCATCTCCAGGCCAGTCCCCTTCCTTGGGTTTCATCTGCTTGTTTTACACTATTCACACCAGAATAGAGAGGAAATGGTCAGAAGATACAACTAAAGGTGTGAAATCTTGAATTCCCTATGAAATCACCTTCTTGTCAATCAATCAATTACTGTTTATTAAGCACCTATTATGTGCCTTGAATTGTGCTAAGCACTAGAGATATGAAAAAGACAGTCCCTGTCTTCAAGGAGCTTACAATCTAATCCTCAATAGAACCAGGCACCCACAAGTGCATTCCATGGTACATTTCTCAAGATGCCCTACACCCCAATAGTCATTTAATTCATTCACTCATGAAACATTTGCAAAACACCATTTATTCAAGGGACACTACATTTAACAGTCTATTAAGCTCCTCCTACAGGTCTTGCATGGTGCAAGGCCCCAGAAGAGATCTGAAAACACAGATAAGAAGCGTACATAGATAAATAAGAAGCAAAACATAAGGCCTACAGTACAAATGTCATATGAACCAATTCCATTTAGGATAGAAGTGGTAGGCTATATAGACACACTGTCTCAGGTACAAAAGTAATTGGTCTCAGCCCTGCTGGGCTAGCTGTGATTTCTATAATCAGTGGTATAAGGGCAGCTAGGTGGTACACGACAGAGCACTGGCCCTGAAGTCAGAAGGACCTGAGTTCATATTTGGCCTCAGAAACTTACTAGCTAGTGTGACTATGGGCAAGACATTTAACCCCAATTGCCTCCAAAATATATACATAATAATAATCAATGGTGTCTGACAGCTCAATCTTCTGAACTACTCTGGTAGTTTGTGCTATGTCAAACATGGGCCTTGTCAACTGGTGAAGAAAACTTTCTTAAAGGAAGAAGGTCAAAAGGTTAAACTACTAACACGTCAAGAACCACTCAAAAAACTTTTTTTTTTTTTAAAGATTTTCATATCTATTCCCTGGGTACAGTGTTGGTTACCAAGACTCTTCAAATAATTTATAGACCTTTAAAAATTTAGTCTTATTTCCAAAAGAAAGGTGGCACAGAATTATGAACACAACAGCTGTGATTCTGACAAGCCCAGTCTGCTGCTCACACAGATCAATGGGCTGATCCATGTGGTTGATAAATTCTATCAGAGGTGGTGTTCATTTGGAATAGAATCTGTGAAGACATTCATCTGATCAAGCCAGAGTTAGATGGACAAAAGGACCATCCCAGTTGTTATCAAGAGGCTGATCTGCCACCGCCAACAGATGAGATGACTAACTGGTATGTCTCTGTCACTGAGTCTGCAGAACAGGAAGACGTGTTGCAAATCCATGTGTCTCTGACTGGTGTGAGAGAAATTAAGCTCTATTCAGCATTCATAAACACAATCTGGTGGCAACCCAAAACTGGGCTCATAGGCATGAAAGTAATTATGTGAAAATGGACTTCTGCTACTCCTTGCTTCTGTTCCCTGTGTCTGAGTCACAACTGCTGACATAGCTGACCAAATTCCTTACTCTGTCACTTCATTTGTCCCTTTGATCCCACTAGCACTCCAGTTGCAATAGCCATGGGAAACAGTCCTGCCTCGTGCATCATCCATCACCATTCCTACCTGCTACAAAAAACATCTCTCTCTAGCAATTCCCCTCAAAGCTCAGAGTAACATCACTCTACCTTTCCAGTGGAGGTTGCGGTTTACGAATGCATGAAACAGCATTTCTAGACATGGAAACTCAGTAACTGTACTGAGTCCAGAATAATACGTGTGGAACATTAATGCATTTTAAAAGTAACTTTTCTGGAGTGGAGCCAAGATGATGGGATAGAGCAAGCACTCAGCTGAGCTCGCCCAACATTCCCCTCCAAACAATTTTTTAAATTGAATTCTGGAGTGGCAGCACCAACAAAAGGTCAGGATGAGACATTCTTCCAGCCCAAGACAACTTAGGAGGTTGGAAAGAGATCTATGACACAGAGGTTGAGGCTGGCCCAGAGTCCACATGAATGAAACACCAGTGGCGGGGCCAGATGATGGCGACAGAAGCAACAGCAGCTTCCAAAGCTCTCAAGCCAGCAACTGGTCAGAAAGAGATTCTACTGGACGCTAGCATTAGATGCAGGACCAGACACTGTTCGGCAGTACCATTGCCTTTACTCAATTCTGGGTCGTAGTTCAAGACAGGAGTAATTTCACTCAAGAGCCCTGAGGAGCAGTATTGCTTTTTGATCATAAAGCATTAGGGGCTCTGTGGAACAGTATCACTTCTGGTCCCAAAGGAATAAGGGTCTTGGGGAACAGTATCACTTCTAACCTCAAAGGATCCAGGACCCTGTGGAGCAGTATTGAGTGCAACCCCAAGAGATCGGAGCCCTTCCTAGGTAAGAACTGTGACCACATCTCTCCCCAGATCACACCACCTTGGAAGCAGTGAAAACTTTCAAGCTCCCAGAACTAGCTCTTAAAACAGTAGTTCAAAAAAGCCTGGAGCTCAAGACAGTGCTCTTTCCACCACACACACCAGGAATAGAGCCCAACTTTAACATAAAGTTCAAATCAAGAAATAGTGTAGAAAATGAACAAAAAACAACAACAAAAAGAACCTGACCATAAAAAGCTACTATGGTGACAGGGAAGACCAAGACACAAACTCAGAAGAAGACAATAAATTTAAAATAGCTACAAGCAAAGCCTCAATGAAGAAGAATGTGAATTGGAGAATTCTTGGAAAAGTTAAAAATTATTTTCAAAATTAAATGAGTGGTAGAGGAAAAATTAGATAAAGAAATGAGAGCAAAAGAAGAAAATTATGAAAAGACAATTAACAGCTTGGTAAAAGAGGCACCAAAAAAAAAAACTGAAGAAAATAACACCTTAAAAAAACAGAATTAGCCAAATAGAAAAAGAACAAAAATTCACTGATGAAAACAACTCCTTAAAAAGCAGAATTGGCCAAATGGAAAAAGCTCACTGAAGAAAATAATTCCTTAAAAATTAGAACTGGACAGGTGGAAGCTAATGATTTAACGAGACATCAAGAAACAATAAAATGAAGTCAAAAGAATAAAAAAAAGAAAGGAATGTGAAATATCTCATCAGAAAAACAATTGATCCGGAAAATAGATTAAGGAGAGATAATTTAAGAATTATTAGATTACCTGAAAGCCATAATCAAAGAAAGAGCCTAGACATCATATTTCAAGAGATTATCAAGGAAAACTGCCGCAATAACCTAAAACCAGAGGGTAAAATAGAAACTGAAAGAATCCACCAGTCACCACCTGAAGGGGATCCCAAAATAAAAACTCCCAAGAATATTATAGTCAAATTCCAGAGCTCCCAGGTCAAAGAGAAAATACTTCAAGTAGCCAGAAGGAAATGATTCAAATACCATGGAGCCACAGTCAGTTTCACACAAGATTTAGCAGCTAACACAGTAAAGGAGTAGAGAGCCTGGAATGATATTCCAGAAGGCAAAAGAACAGATCACAACCAAAAATAATCTAATCAGCAAAACTGAGTATAATCCTTCAATGGAAAAAATTACTATTTAATTAAATACAGAGCTTTCAAGCCTGATGAAAGACCACAGCTAACTTTCAAATACAAGACTCAAGAAAAGTATAAAAAGATAACCATGAAAGAGAAATTGTACAGGATTCAATAAGGCTAAAATGTTTACATTTCTATGGGAAGATGCTATATGTAACACCTAAGAACTTTATCATTATTGGGACAGTTAAAAGGATTTTACATAGAAAGAGGAAGTGGGAGTAAGTTGATTATATTGGGATGATGTTAAAAAAAAAAAGTGGATAGGCAAGAAAGAGGGATGTCCTGGGACACAGGACAGAAGAATGAGGAAAATGATCTCACATAAAACAGGCATGTAAGGAAGAGCTTTTACACTGGAGGGGGCAATGGGGGGGGGCAATACTTGAACCTCGTTTCACATCTAAATTGGTTCAAGGAGGGAAAAATATCTACATACATATTCAACTGGTAATAGAAATCTATCTTACCCAATATGGAAGTAGTAGGGGAAGGTGATAAGAGAAGGGGGAGGGGGGGTAACATGAAAAAAGGCAGGTAAGATAAAAGAAGACAGTGGTCAGAAGCAAAACAGACTTTAGAGGAGGAACAGGATAAAAAGAGAGAAAGAAGGATAAGCAGAGAAAAATAGGACAGAGGGAAAAGCATCGTTAGTAATTATAATTGTGAATGTGAAATGGATGAACTTACCTATAAAATAGAAGCAGATAACAGAATGGATTAGAGATCAGAATCCAACAATATGTTATTTATAAGAAACACACTTGAAACAGAAACACACAAGAGAGTTAAAACAAGCAGAATCTATCATGCTTCAGTTGATGTAAAAAAAAAAAAGGCACGTTAGCATGATCTCAGATAAAGCAAAAGCAAAATTAGAACTAATTAAAAGGGATAAGCAGGAAAACTGCATCTTGCTAAAAGGCACCATAGACAATGAAGTAATATCAATACTAAACATATATGTACCAAATGGCATAGCATCCAAATTGTTAAAGGAAAAGTTAAATGAATTAGAGGAGGAAATAGTAAAACTATACTAGTAGGGGGCTTCAACTTTCCTCTCTCAGAGCTTGATAAATCTAACCACAAAATAAATAAGAAAGAAGTTAAGGAGATGAATAGAATCTTAAAAAGTTAGATATGATAGAACTCTGGAGAAAACTGAGTGGGAAAAGAAAGGAGTATACCTTTTTCTCAGATGTACATGGCACCTTCACAAAAACTGACCAAGTATTAGGGCATAAAAACCTCATAACCAAATGTAGAAAAAACAAAAATATTAAATGTGTATTTTGAGACCAAAATTGCATTCAACAAAGGGATAAAAAAACATAGATTAAAAATTAATCGGAGGAGGTAGCTAGGTGGTGCAGTAGATAGAGCACCAGCCCTGGAATCAGGAGGACCTGAGTTCAAATCCGGCCTCAGACCAAATACTTGACACTTACTAGCTGTGTGACCCTGGACAAGCCACTTAACCCCAATTGCCCAAAAATTAAAAAAAAAGAAGAAGAAAGAAATTCCTCTAAGGAATGAAAAATCCTGACAACTTCATGTACCCTATCTTCTAACATTTTATGCCTCTTTGAGATTCTCTTCTGTAACTGTTGAGTCCAGAACTGTACTAGGTATTTTAGTAAGGACCAAAATAGTGCTAAGTATAACAGATGGCCTTTATTTTTTTCATCCCAAGTCTTCTATGTTTCATTTATCCTCATTGACTTCCACCCTCCAATTCACTAAGGTCACATTAAATTTTGCTCTTACCTGAGCAGACTGTTCCACCATGGCACCCTCCGTATATCCTCTATTCCATTATCTCCTCACTGATGAAGATTTTAGGTAACACTGAGCTCAGGACCAACTCCTGATATTGCATTTACCTACCCTCACCCCTCTCCAGACTGACAGGACTGATTTACTGTTAACCACACTGGACTGTGGTTATCTGATGTGTGATAATATATACCATAAACCATCTTATATTTATAGTGTAACAGACCAATAATCACACTAATAACCACTAACCTACAAATAGCTGCATGTACATCTAATTATTACATGATCTAAACCATATCCTTCCATAATCTCAACATGCACAAGCAGGGAGAACCTTACAAGTCATCTACTCCACTTCCTTCATTTTATAGATTAGAAAATTGAGTCTAGAGAGGTGAGTTAACTTGTTCCATGTAAAAGAGCAGACAAATGATAACTTACCTGATGAGACCTCAGGTCTCCTGTTTCCCAGTGTATTTGATGAGAATGTTGTGAAGGGATGACTCAAAAGTCTTACTAAAACAGAGCAAAGAAAATAGAACCAGAAGGATACTTAAACAGCCATTAATCTTCATTCCTCTCTAGGCTGTACTCCTGACTCTCTCAACTTTCTTTACCATGTATCATGTTCCTCCCCTGGTCCACTCCTCCCAATTCACCTTCTTTTTATATGTTGTCTTCCCTCATTGGAATGTAAGTTCCTTGAAGGCAGGGGCTATCTGCCTAGTACATAATAAGTGCTTAAGAAATGGTTATTGATTTGACTCAACTTGATTATATAAATTTCCATTACATTTACCTACAAATAGATAAATGAAAACAACACAAAATGATAGCTGACTTAGATTACAGGATGATGATTATTCCAGAGGACAGATAATAAAATATGCCACTCAAAATGCAACTTGGACACAACTCCAAAAAGAATTGCTAGAAGAATCAAGAAATTAAAAAAAGAGTTAAAATTATTTTAAAAATCAAATGAGATCTATAGATGAAAAAATGGGGGGAAAGCAAGAACTAGGGAAAAAAGATTTTTAAAAAGAATTAACAGCTTAGAAAAAAGAGGTACAAAATCTTACTGAAGAAAATAACTTCTTGAAAATTAGAATAGGGGGGCAGGTAGGTGGCACAGTGGATAGAGCACTGACCCTGGAGTCAGGAGGACCTGAATTCAAATCCAGTCTCAGACACTTGATACTTACTAGCTGTGTGACCCTGGGCAAGTCACTTAACCCCACTGCCTAGCCAAAAAAAAAATTGGTCAAATAGAAACTAATGATTCCATGAGACATCAAGAAATAATAAAACAAAGTCAAAAATCTGAAAACAAAATGTGAATATCCCATAGAAAAAAAAACTGAGCTGGAAAACAGAACTAGGAGAGATAATTTAAGACACAGTGAACTATATGAAAGCCAGGCACACGAGCGTGCACACACACATACACACACATACACACACACACACAGAAAATCATACAAGAAAACTTCGCAGACATCTTAGAAACTTTTAGAAAACAAAGTAGAAACTGAAAGAATCCACCTGTCATCTCCCAAAAGAAACTAAATGAACCAACATGTTGTCAAAGAAACAAAGATACTACTGTCCTCTCAGTAGAGGGGTGGGACACTACCAGTATTCCTAGGCTGCTATGTCATTTTGGTTCTGCTTCATTGTTTTTCTTTGTGATAAATAAAGAAGGTTATGGAGTGAAGGGACCAAGGGAAATTAATAAGAATAATAACAGTATAATAATAATTAACATTTATCTAGTACTTACTATGTTCCAGGCATTGTGCTAAGCACTCTACAATGAATATCTTATTTGATCCTCGCAACAATTTTGGGAGGAAAGTGCTATTATTATCATCTCCTTTTTACAGGTGAGGAAACTAAGGCAAGCAGAGGTTGAGTGACTTGCCCACACAGCTAGTGTCTCAGATTAAATTTGAACTCAGGTCTTTCTCACTCCATGTACAGGGCTCTATCCACTCTATCCTAAAGAAGTTGTTTTTTGTTTTTGTTAACAAGCATTCTAAAAATCAAAAAATATCACTTCCTTCGTCTACCACACTTGCTACTGTAATCAAAAATTAGATTATTGACAAACCTAATTCTTTACAAAATTATTCTGGCTCTTACCCAGTAGCCTGTTCTCTCCAAGGTGTTTGATAATTAACTTTGTAATTATTTTTTTCCACGTACTCAAAGCTGTTAAATTTTGCAGGTCATACATTCCCAAAGTCATTCTTCCTGCCTCCCTTTCCCTTTCAAACATAAACACTAATTCTTCATTCTAATATAAATTCCTTCTAAGAACAAATTCACAACGAAGTCAACCAATCTAATTAAGCTGACTAGACCAAAAGTAATATCCCATTTATATATTTAAAGTATATTTTATACTGATTTTGCATTTATTAATCTTTGCCAATCTTGTGTAACTTGCTTTCAAAACGGGAAGAATCAGTCTTACAAATGTCCTGTATTTGGTGTTGAGCTTTGGAAGTTAGGAATTCATGAATTCTTTCCCATTAGATTATAAGCTCCTTGAGGGTGAAGACTATTATCTTTTGCCTCCTTTTGTATCCCTAGCACATAGCACAGTGCTTGGCACACAGTAGGCATTTAATAAAACGTACTGATTAATTGACTGATGAGAATGAAAAAGTGTTTACTCTTACGTGGGCACCACATACAGAAGTTGCCTACAGCTACCTATCTGTAATGGACCCCAACTGGGACTGAATCAGAGGTGGCTCTTCAACCTGTGCATGCTCTTACAGATAGAAGACCTGTTGCTATACCTCCTGCCAGAAAAGCTACAGCTCCTGCTCCCCAGTGGAATGTGCCAAGTGTGCCCAGCGCTGCAACTGCTAAACCACCCAGACTGAAAGCCACAGCTTCTACTGATGTCCCTACTTCCCCGTGCCTGTAAAAGGAGGAAACTTTACCAATATGGACTTTCACATACCACAGACTTTTTTTTTTTATAAGACATATATAAGATAACATCCACAAAATACCTCGCCTGGATTTGAAATTGCACTATTAGTCACTCTTTGAGGTTAAAACAATGTCCAAAGAATAACAGCTAGCACTCATATAGATAGCTCTTGAAGGTTTGCAAAATGTTTCGCAAATATTATCTCATCCTCAAAACAACCCTGGAAGTTAGGTGCTTTTATTTTCCCATTTTCCCATGTGCTTTTACTTTCACATTTTGCAAATGTGAAAACTGAGGCAGAGAGAGCCTTTAAACGATTTGCCCAGGGTCACACAGCTCTTTAGTGTGCAAGGCTGGATTTGAACGGAGGTCTTCCTGACTCCAAGTTTAGAGCTCTAAACTCTGTGCCACCCAAACATAAAGAAAGGCCCCTTCTGCTACCTAGGACATGTAATGTGTTAGCACCTTAATTGTCTTCTAAGAAACAGAGCCATCCTGAAATGGGACAGATAACTCATAAGCTCAAATGGGAAAGGAGAACAGAAGAAGCTGAAAAAGCATCTGAAGGGTACCAACTTCAGAATGTTCTCCCATACCAGTAATTTCTTGATATTTCTGCAAGATGGGGTATGTGGGAAACGGGGAGAATTGCTCCAGTTGCCTCACAACTTTGCTAACCTTTACTGAGTCTAAGGATCAGGCCTGAGGTGTCAAGGCTGGTTAACTTTAAAAGGTACCATTAAATATAACAATAAGAGTATGATGTGTGGTCTATTCATTCCAGTCTTGGACAAAGGCACCAAAGGTCATTTTGTGAGAGTTGATGATAGTTTTTCTCCACAAACTAATTCTGAGACTTTAGAAATATCGCCCTAGACATCACTAAATTCTTCAGAATAACCTTTTTCTGTCATCTTGGGGTGAGGGGAGGGACCGGCTAGGGAGAAAATTTGGAACTCAAAATCTTGTGGAAGTGAAGTTGAAAACTAAAAATAAAAAAATAAACACACTGAAAAACAGAATAAACTTTTTCTAATTTATTATCCACGAATTTATCTACATCCTTCTTAAACCTTCCATATTGTCCAAATATCAGCAACTCCTGATTATAGAATACACTCATACAATGAGATCCTTCTCAAAGGGGGAGAAAAGGCAATATACTGAAAAGTGGTTAGGTATATACTGAAAAATAATTACATAAATTTTTCACATAAACAATAGTGACCTCTTGGGAGAGCCTCTTCCACATTTAAGGAAAGACATCAATAATCTGGAGAGCATTTGGAGGCGAACAACCAGGATGGTGAAGGGCAACTTTACATTCTATGAGGAATAGTTGAAGAAGGAAATACTCAGAGAGGACCATGAATTGTCTTAGAGTATCTGAAAGGCTCTTACCTGAAAGAGGGGGATTACACTTCCACTGTTTGGTCCCAGAGTGCTGAGCCAGGTAGGAGAAATGAGATGACATTGCAAAATAGGGAGATTTGTGCCAAACATAAGGAGAAGCTTCTGAACAATTAGACTAATCTGAATGTGGAATAAGTGGCCTCAGACAGCACTGGGATCTGCCTTATTAGAGGATTTCAGGAAATACTTAAAGACCATTTGTTGAGTGTATTTAAGGGGAATTCTTTTTCAACTGTGGGTTGGAGTAGATGGCCTCTCATGTCTCCTCCAATACTAAACCTCTATAACTCTATAAGAAACTTGTTATCTTTCCTAAAAGCAAGTAAACATCAGCAAAACAACCATGATATTCCTAGCATCTTAGCAGGCCAAAGAACACTAAGGAAAACTGGGAAATTGAGAATGTCAAAGGAAGAAAGGAAGAAAACATGCATTTACTAAGTTCTTACTATGGGCCCAGGTCCTATTCTAAGCACTTTACAAATCTGATCCTCATAACAATCCTGGGAGGTAAATTACATTATCCCCATTTTACAGTTGAGAAAACTGAGGCAAAGGTTAAGTGCTTTGCCCAGGGTCATATAACTACTAAGTATCAGAGGCCAGATTTGAATTTAGGTTTTCCTAACTCTAGGTCCCATGCTGCCTCTAAGAAATTTGGCTTTTACACAAGCCATGTTTTGGGAGAAAATATGGCCTCTTCAGAGGATATTTGTTTTGAGGGCCCATATCAATGTTTCTATCACAAAGTTTTGTGTGGTAGGGTTTATGAGGGTATTCAGGGTTCCTATAAGAAACACCTACTTCCTAATTATTCTACTTCTGATAAATGGTGAAAGTTTCCTTAGCCAGATGGCCAACTCAACCAAAAGTTTATTTAGTTTAAGTTCACACCCTAGTAGGCCTTGAACTAAAGTAGAAAGGGGCAAATGGGATGAAGAAGCCACTTTCCCATCAGTAGATGACAAGCAAGAGTATTTTTAAAAGCCTTACATTGTCCTTGTGAGCCATCAGTTACATTTGTCTTGTGCCTAAGTGTGTACTAATAACGTTAATAGCCAAATAGCAAAAGCACTTTCGGTTAAGAGTTCCCATTTTCACATGATTATATGTTTTAGGTTGCTCTTAGGGCTAAGATACCCAGGGCTTCCCCATAATTGGTCAGGAACCATTTCAAAAATAAAATCTCTTGAGGGAGTAAATTTCATGTGAACGAAAAATAGCCCTGGGATGGACATTGTTTTTCTTTTGCAAATTTCTCAGAAGTTCTTTGAATTATGTAAAATCAAATTTATTGAACTCAGCAAATTTGAGAAGAAATTATTTGGGGGTATAAAGGAATATAAAATGTTATAATTATTTCTCATTGTTTTAACATCTAATAGGAATTTAATCATTGAAGCCAGTTCTGACTACAGGTGGCCTGACAATGTATAACCTCAATGCCAATGCATAGCATAGAACCATGCCTAGGGGTAGGGACATTCCCCTTTCCATCCTATTCTCTATTCACTATAGTGCCTATACTAAAGAGGCATTCTTCCACCACTTACAAGGAATGAATAAAGTGAAGAAGGAGGAAAGGCTGGCCACACAGAGCAGTTACTACAAAGGCTTGGAAAGAAGAGAGGGAACCCCAGCCTATCTCCTGCTGGGGTGACTGTTGGCAGCACCTGGGAATTCCCAAGCTACCTTGTCCCAGCAGGCACAGCCCAGGGCACCAGCTGTGGGGATTTTTCCTTACCCAGCAGCTATCCTGAGGATGGCTTGGCTAAAGCGGAAAGCCTATGCTTACCCAAAATGAAAGCGTAAGGTTCATAAATTACCCTGGCATTTTTCCTCTACCAGGCATATTAAGGAGAAGGGAGAGCTTATTAACAATCTTGTATTTGTTGCAGTAATTAGATGTGTGGGTAGGGGAAAAAGTACACATGAGAAAGAAGTACCAACCCCTTTAAACTGCCATGTGCAGGAAGTAAAACAATGACACTGGACCAGCAGATTTCTAAGGTCCCTTCCAGGTCTGATATGCTAAAGATCCCATAAGATGGGAAGTAGATTTGGGTTTTTCAAAGCATGCTGATGTGAGTTTTTCTTTAAAAAACTTTAGCATTTGAGAATATGACAGACATCTATGTGGCAACCCTTGGACTGGCTTGTCATTCTAAAAATTGAGACTAACTGCTTCTACCTAGTACTACCAAGCCCCCACCCCCACCCCACCCAAGGATTTAGTTGGTCAAATTTGGTAGACCAAACAACTGTTTGGGCAGTATTTTTCTAGAGTCATAGATATCCTGTGACTTGAGTATTTCTCTAAAGTCAGAGATATTTGAATATTCATCTAAATACCATAATCTGACTTTGTCTCACATCCAAAGAAATACATTAATATAACATCATTAGGATCCCACTTAAGAAAGTATAGAGAAAATGGCTACCATTGATTCTCAGAGATACCAATCATAGCATTCACAGTTTACAAAAACACAGGGGGCTGACCTTTAGAGAAAATTTCAGATCTAAGAGAATAGTTCCCCTTAGCTCCCTGCCTGGATTCTATTGCCTCTTTTAGCACTCTGTGCCTGACCTCTATCACAAACCCAATCTAGTTCAACAAGAAAGTGAATTCAAATTCCTTCAATTAAGTTGAGAAGACAAAAAGTAGGTTTACTTGGGGCCTTATGGGATTTACATTATCTCATCAGAGTTTAATGTAGCTTCATCCCCAGACACTGACATTTAAGAGAAGGTGGCCAAAGAACAATCTTTACTCAAAGGAATTGATCACCAATGGTGGAATTACCAGCTCTTTAAGGAAGGGTAAAAAAGGGAGGTTTACATGTAAAACTTGTGAGCACCCAACTTTCCAGAACACTGACTCATAAGAGAAACAAAAACAAAAACAAAAAAAAAAAACTTCTCCACCTTGATGAATGTCATCCTTTCAAAGCTTGATTAAACAGAAGTACCAAGTCATAGTCTCAAGTGTAATAGTACTGGCATCTTTAAGCCAGCATATTTGAGTTAATATATGATGCAGAATTCAATACCATTGAATGTAATGGGATACAATCATGCTATAACAATTATGAATATGAAGAATTCAGAAAAGCATGAGAAGACATGTATGAAGTTATGCCAAGTAAAATAAGCACTACCAGAAAAACAATTTACACAATGACTACAAGTCAAATCAATGAGTGGTTCTTAAGCACGTACTACTATGTGCCAGCTACTACACTAAATAAGCACTAAGGATACAAAGGAGGAAAAACATCCCTGCTCTCAAAGACCACACAGTCTAATGAGAGAACCAATGTGCAAACAACTATGAACAAACAAATATACACAGGGTATCACGGTAAATGGAAAAAAAAATAACAACAAAAATCTGAGCAATATATAATGAAAATCACCCCAGGGAAGAACTGAAAAAATGCACTTCCTCCCTTCTCTTTTGATGAGGTACAGAATACTGTGTATGATGCTGGATTTAGCTGATGTGTTGGTTGTTGTGAATTTTCTCTTTCTTTTATGCTTTTTTTAAAGGGATGGTTGTTAAGGAATGGGAGGGAATGATATAAAAACAAAAGATACAAAATTTTAAAATAAAAAAAATTCAGTACTTCCTTCACTGATACAGGAGAATTTTCCCAAATTGACACAAAGTTGACCAATACCTCTATAGAACTGAAGAATCTTGTTATGTTCTGATACGGACAACACTGTCATCAAAATGATTTTGTAAATCTTAGTTATAATCATTGTTATCATCAAAGTTACAACTGTAAAATCTGCCCGCGTCAAAAGTTTATGTCTTGTGTCCTATGATGCAAGAGGTCTCAGAGTGTACTTTAAGATACAACAGTTCCTTTTTCTCCTGTGTTCAGCCCACTCCTTCATTCAGACAGTAAGCAAAATATACCTGGGAAATATGCTGGGTACTCAGAAGCAACAACTCTCAAGAAGCTCATGGTGAAATTCTCCAACAACTCCACATAAGACTCTTTTGTACACTTGATTTAAAGCACAGTTCCTTCCTTGCACATAGAAGATGTTTAATAAATGTTTGTTTTGAACCAAATAATTAAGCACTTTTCAAGGACCATGTACAAATGCTTTGGGAGAATGCTATTTTCACCCTGCATTTGCTTCTAATTTACTTTTGTTTTTTCACTTCTAGAATAACAATAAGGAACCCCTCCCCCCCAAAAAAATCTGGGCTAGAAAAATAGACTAAATAAAATTTAACAGGAATAAATGTAAAGTCCTATACTTGGGTTTGAAAAAATGAACTGCACAAGTACAAGAGAGAAGAGATGCAAGAAGACAATAGCTCATTTTAAAAGTTTAGTGAATTGGGGGCAGCTAGGTGGCGCAGTAGATAGAGCACTGGCCCTGGATTCAGGAGGACCCGAGTTCAAATTCGGCCTCAGACAAATAACACTTACTAGCTGTGTGACCCCAGGTAAGTCCCTTAACCCCCACTGCCCAACCGAAAAACAAAACAATAAAAGAAAAAAGGGGCAGAATTAGCCCTGGATTCAAGAAGACCTGAGTTCAAATGTGACCTCTGACACATAACGCTTACTAGCTGTGTGATCCTGGGAAAGTCACTTAATCCCATCGCCTAACCCCCCCCCCCCAAAAAAAACAAAAACAACAAAAAAAAAGAATAAAAGAAAAAAAAGTTCAGTGAATTACAACCTCAAAATGAATCAACAGAGTGATATAAGCCAATGTGATCTTTAACAATATTCACAGATTAGTGTCCAGAATGAGCTAAGTTTTAGTCCTGCTAATTTTTTTGTTGATCAGACGATACCTAGAGTACTGTGTTCAGTTCGGGGCACATTTTCGGAGGAAAATTATTAAATGAGAGTGTGTCCATAGGGAAGTGACCAGGGGAACTTTAAACTATGTCATACAAAGATTAGTGGAGATTTTGACCTAGAATAGAAAAGACTTAAATGGGGAAGGACAATTATCTTTTGAAATCTGAAGGATTGTCCCATAGAAGAGGCATTGGAGTTGGTTTACTTTGGCCCACATGGCAGAACTTCAAAGTTCTAAAGGTACGTGTCAGTTCCATAGGAAGAAAAATTTTCCAACTCTTAGTGCCCCGTAAAAGTAGAATGGTTTATCAGGAATGGCTTCAAGCAGAAGCTAGATAACTATCTATGAGGGATATTGTACAAGAGACAAGCTAAAGACTGGGCTAGATCGTCTGGTGAGGCCCTATCCACCTCTGAGAATCCGTGGTAGATGTTTAAAAAAAGAAAAACCACAATCTATAGAACTGTGTAATGCAGTTGTACTTAATTTTAATGACTTTCCTTTGAATGAGTAAATTTAAAAAGCACTTATTAAATGCTTACCATGTACAAAAGCACTGTGCTAAATGCTGGGAATACCAAAAGAAAAACAAGACAAAGACCAAACCAAAAAAAAAAAAAAGCAAGATTGTTCCTCTTCTCAAGGAACTCAGAAGGTATTTCCATAGATACAACCACATCTATTTCTGATACTGAACCATTTAATAGTGTCAAAGACTTTGGTGACTTCCCAATATCATTTAAGATATGTAGGTACTGGTGCAGCTAGGTTGCACAGTGGATAGAGCACTGACCCTGAAGTCAGGAGGACCTAAGTTCAAATCCAGCTTCAACCAAACACTTGACACTTACTAGCTGTCTGACTCTAAGGCAAGCTGTCTTGACCCCAGTTGCCTTAAAAAAAAAAAAAAGATATGTAGGTACTATAAAAACCCTTTAAGTTATTAAAACTTAAAAGTAGACAAGGACTTTATAAACATATATACTTGCTGGGTTGGTCAGATTTTTCTTTCTTTAACTACAAGCCGCAATAAAATGCTTTTGTAAGCAGAATATCTTTTTAGGGTCCTGTCCCCACCACTGATTGAAATTTTAAACATTTTAAATAATAAGGTAGCACTCTCCAAGTTGTAAATTAAATAGAAAATTTTGCACAATTCAGAAAAAAATGAGGGCATGCCCTAAGTAGGATGTGAACAGCATACTGCCTGGAAGTAAGCAATCAATTGTAGATTAAAAAAAAGAAGTAATAAACACTAACTACTGTAATAGGAAACCTCTTCAGCCCTCAAAGTTTTCAACAAAATGAGTGAAATGGTTGTTTTCTCAGAGAGGAAGGATGAGGTAAGTGCCAACCTGAATGGTAGAACTCTGTGGTCTATTTAGAAAAGGAAATATTATGAAAACACAAAATGTCATTCCAAATGAGCAACTCAGATCAGCACTCATAACAACAGATTCAGCAATAACCAATGAGATAAGCATTTTTTCCCAGAAGTCCCTCACAAAAAGTACAACTTTGAAGAAGAAAATTATTTTTTCCCTTAGATTTCCAAGGTAATAAAATCCACATGCAACTAAGAAAGCTTCAGAAAATAGGTATTTTCATTATTGTTGTGAACTTAAGCTTTTATAAGTAAACTTAAGAATTGTGGCTTGGGTAATAATTTTAACTCCCATAAATCCAAATTTCAGTAAATTTAAATTCTCCTCCAAAAACCTAGCTGATTTTGGGGGGGTTTGTTTGTTTCTTTTAAATTAGAGAAAAATAGACTGTTGAAAGAGATATCTGAATTTTTTTGGCGAGGTGTAGACAAGGGAACAAAGTACATACAGCAAACTAATCCGAGGAAGACACTTAAATTTCAGCATGCTTTTTATGTAATTAAAATTATTAAGTTAAACTAAACCCCACAAGACCAAAGACTCAAGCAGTAGGAAAAAGAAAGCTTAGGAAGCTCCTGACCTTAGAAATGATCTCCAGGATAGTTATTGAGTGATGAGTTATTTACCTATTAGTGTGCATTCAGAGAAATAAAATCTCATTGAATTAATACCTGGCTAAGTCACTGAGGGAATGGGAATCTTCCTTGGTGGTGAAAGAAGGGAAATGACATCAGGGCATGGAACATCAATGAAGTGATACTACAGGGCAGGTTTAGGACTTCAGGAGAGTGTTAATACCTGGGGCTCTCCAATAAGGGTCAGGATGGGGTGAAAAAGATAGTAACGTGGCATTACTAACAGAAAGACCACTGGATTTGGAACCATTTGGTCATTGGTTCAAATCCCAGCTATAGTAATTAGCTGTATGACCTTAGGGAAGTCATTTAACCTCCATTTCCTCATAAGCAAACAATTGTTGTTCAAAAGTTTCAGTCATGGCAGACTCTTCATGAACCCATTTGAAGTTTTCTTGGCAAAGATACTATAGTCTTTTTCCACTTCCTTCTCTAGCTCATTTTACAGTTGAGGAAACTGAGGCAAACAGGGGAAAGTGACTTTCTCATAGTCACACAGCTAGTCAAGTGTCTGAGGCCGGATTTGAACTCAAGAAGATGAGTCTTTCTAACTCCAGGCCCAACACTTCAACACCTAGCTGCCATGCAAAAAAAATAGAGGTGAAATTTCCTTTCCAACCTAAGAGATGGAGGTGAGTAAGAACATTCCAGACATGGGGAAGAGCTAGTATTAAGACAAGAGATGGAGCATTCTAAACCCTGTGATTAAAAGATTAATTCCATCTATTTCAAAATTTTGCCTGGGAAGGGTTCTGTGTCCAAGAAAGAAAAGAAACAATCCCTCTTTTTCCTTCATACAGTACATGATACTCCATTTGCAGAGCCCAGATTCAGTTTTTTACCATTAATGGAAACTCAACTATGATGTAAATTAAATAGCCTCCTGTGATCTAGCCTGAGAACTTAAATACTACTTATGTTCTTGTTTCTACTCCAAAAATGCATTCTGTATTCTAAACAACTGACTTACCAATGAATTTTTAGAACACAATGTGTAAGTTGAGTGATGTATAAATACCAAAAAAGAAAACTCACTTCTTTCCAACTGATTAGCTAAGTAGAGTTCATTAGCTTAGCTTAGTTTAGCAAGTAAGATCTCATTAACTAACGTGACACTATAACATATACACTATCTCAAACATCAGAATGCGGAAGAAGTAGCAGGAAAGAAAGAAATAGAGGAAATAAACTTTAGGATTTATAGCCTATTTGCCTCGCGGTTTTTCACTTGTGATCGATTCTTTGTGACCCCATTTGGGATTTTCTTTTTTTTTTCCTTTTTAAAATTAATTTATTTTTAGTTTTCAACATTAACTTTCATAAAATTTTGAGCCCTAAATTTTCCCTCTCCCTCTCCTCCCCCCTCTCCTAGATGGCATGCAACCTAAACCAAAAGGAAAAACCATGAGAAAGAAAAAAAGAGAGAGAGAGAGAGAGAGAGGGAGAGGAAAAAGTAAACTTCAATCTGCATTCGGACTCCATAGTTTTCTCTGGATGCGGATAACATTTTCCATCATGAGTCTTTTGGAATTGTCTTAGATCATTGCATTGTTGAGAAAAGCTAAATCTATCAAAGTTGATCATCCCACAACGTTGCTGTTGCTGTGTACAATGTAATCCTGGTTCTTCACTCATTATCAGTTCATGTAAGTCCCTCCAGGTTTTTCTGAAATCAGCCTGCTCATCATTTCTTATGGAACAATAGTATTCCATCACATTCATATACCACAACTACTTCAGCCATTTCCCAATTGATGGGCATCCCCTCAATTTCCAATTCTTGGCCACCACAAGAAGAACTGCTATAAATATTTTTGTACATAAATAGTTTGGGTCCTTTTTCCCATTTTTATGATCTCTGTGGATACATACCTCATAGTGGTATTGATGGATCAAAGGGTATGCACAATTTTATAACCCTTTGGGCATAGTTCCAAATTGCTCTCCAGAATGGTTGGATCAGTTCACAACTCCACCTATAAGGCTTTAGTGCTCCAATTTCCCCACATCTTCTCCAACATTTATCATTGTCCTGTTTTGTCATGTTAGCCAATCTGATAGGTGTGATGTGGTACCTCAGAGTTGTTTCAATGTGTATTTCTCTCATCAATAGTGATTTAGAGCATTTTTTCATATGACTATTAATAGCTTTGATTTCCTTGTCTGAAAACTGCCTGTTCATATCTTTTGACCATTTATCAACTGCAGATTGTAATTTCTTGATAACAATACTGGAGTGGTTTGCTGTTTCCTTCTCCAGCTCACTTGACAGATGAGGAAACTGAGGCAAACAGGGTGAAGTGACTTGCCCAGGGTCACATACCTAGTAACTATCTAAGGCCAGATTTGAATTCAGGAAGGTGAGTCTTCCTGACTCCAGGCTTGGCACTATAATCACTGTGCCAACTAGCTGCTTCATGTCTGCCTTCCTATTTTACTGCTGAAGTCAAACGGTGAAAGTATATCAAGGAGCATCAAATAGAAGGAAGTGCCCTTGTGTTTCCATTTCCATTTTCAATTTGTTCCCTATCACAACCATAGAGTCCCTTGTGTATCAATAAGTTTCTTTAAAAGGACAAATAGATTCGTTATGTTGGTGACAAAGTTGACTATGTTGCTAAGTTGAGTTTTTTATTTAAATATGCTTTGATGTGCTAAGATCTCCTGATGGGGATGTAAGTTTTCAATTAAATAAATCATTAAACTAGAAATAGGACTATCACACAGGCACAAATGAATGATTAGTTTGCCTTTGATGCACATTAGACAGTTCATTACCCAGGCCATACACATGACCTTTCTACTGAAGTATCCATACCATTGTAAATCCATCAGTGAGCATTTATGAGGTGTTTACTATATGCCAAACACTATGCTAACTAGCAGAGATAAAAAGAAAAAGTCATTTTGTTTTTTTTTTTTAAAGTTCCCACCCTAGGACATGTGGGTATATAAGGTAGACTTAGAGAAAAAGGCCCTGGCATATAGGGGGCCCAGGCCACTTGCAGTAGGTAGTTCTTGAGTCTTGAAGGAAGAGAGAGAATCTAAGAGGTGAAGGTGAAGATGAAGAGTGTTCCAGGCATGGGAAAGAACCAGTGAAAAACCAATGAGACAGGGGCAGCTAGGTGGTACAGTAGATAGAGCATGGGCCCTAGTAAGGAGGACCTGAGTTCAAATCTGGCCTCAGACACTTGACACTTACTAGCTGTGTGACCCTGGGCAAATCACTTAACCCCACTGCCTAGCCAAAAAAAAAAAAAAAGGAAAAAAGGCAACGAGACAACACATGAAGCACTGCGTGTAAGAAACAGCCAAGGGGCCAATATGGCTGGATTATAGAGTGCATAGAAGGGAATAATGAATAAAAAGACTGGAAAATTAGGATAGAGCTAGGTTGTGAAGAGCTTTAAATATTAACAGAAGAGTTTATATTTGTTCCTAAAGGCAAAAGGGAGCCAGTGAAGGTTAGTGAGTAGGGGAGGAGCACATCAGACCTATGCTTTAGGAAAATTCCATTGCAGGGCTACATGGCAGATGGAAGAGAGTGAAGATAAACTTGAGGCAGGGAGACTAATTAGAGGCTATTGTATTAGTCCAGATGAAAGTTGATAAGGGCCCAAAGGAGGGTAAGAACTATGTGAGTGGAGACAAGGGTAAGTATACAAGAGATGTGCTGGAGATAGAAATGACAAGAATTTGGGAAAAGTGAGGAGTCGGGTAATCAAGGTGAACTGAAAGGATGTTGGTGCCTTCAAGAGTAATAGTGAAATTCAAAATGGGGAAAGTTCAGTATGAGGGAAGAGATAATGAGTTCTGTTTTGGACATGTCAAGTTTGAGATGCTTATGGAATATGTAATTCACAATTTCCAGTTGGCAGTTTGTGATGCGGTACTAGAGCTCAGAGAAAGAGATTAGGGTTGGATATATACCCCTGAGAATCACCAGCACTGCTATGGAAACTCATGAGATTCACCAAGGGAGAAAGTACAGAGAGAAAAGAGAAGAGAGGCCAGACAGAAACTTGCAATGTGAATGATTATCTAGCAAAGGAAAAATAATAATTCAGTCAATAAATAAATGTCAGTCAATAAACATTTATTAAGCACCTATGTGCCAGGCATTGCTCAGTGATCAGATCGTTATTGAAAAAGTAATGTAAAATCAAAACACTAATTAGCAGAACCGTTCCATTTTATTGAAGTGACATTTTATTAATAGCTCCTAAGTATATGTACTTACTGCAGCAAGAATCATTTCATTCTTTATACTTGTATACCCAGTGCCTAGCACAGTGCCTGGCACACAGAAGGTGGTTAATATTTACTGATTAATTCTCTAAAACCTTAGTTTTTTTCATCTCAAAAATGAGAGTATTGTATCAGAAGACCCCCTAACCGTGAAAATCTATAAAAATATGAAATAAAGAGAAAAGAATGGTCATATTGACTAATAAATGTCCCATTAATGATTGAGATGCAATAACATTAAACTTTTTTTAATTTAGCAGCACTCAGAATACTTTAAAATTAATTTTAAGTGGTTTTTTAATTTATAAGTTATATTATTTGAAACAACTCTACTGAAAATTTGACTTTACCCCATATTTCTATGGATCTTTGTCCAAACATGAGTTCCCCTTGTAAAGGAAATTGTAAATCCTTGTAAAGGATTATTTAAATAAAAACTAACAAATAAATAATGAATGATGCTGAACAGAACACTATGTAACGGGAAATCTCAAAATGAATGTCTTTTTTGACTGAAAATAAAATGTATTTTTTCGTTCAAAATCTGTTGTCTTAACTGGGAAACACCCAGAGCTCCTCCACACTAGGGCATTATTGTCAGTAAAGGACTGCATAATCATCACTGTTAGCAATCTTTACCCAAGTCTCAACCACAGTCTGAGAGTCCAGTCTAAGACACATAACAGCATTTCTCGGGCTGGGAATGGAAGGGGGAGCCATCCCTGGAAGGAATGCTGGTTAAGTCATAGAATCACTCAATCAGCAGGCATTTATTAAGCACCTAAGACGTGTATTTTTGCACTGTGTTCTGGACTTCCAAGAGCTTCTAAGGGAGGTAATATACACATATACAGGTCAGCTATGTAGCACAGTGGAGTCAGGAAGACTCATTTTCTTGAGTTCAAATCTGGCCTCAGACACTTCTTAGCTGTGTTACCCTGAGGAAGTCACTTACTCCTGTTTGCCTCAGTTTCCTTATCTGTAAAAGGAGCTAGAGAAGGAAATGGCAAACCACTCCAGCATCTTTGCCAAGAAATCACTAAATAGGGTCACAAAGAGTTGGACACAACTGAAATAAATGAACAACAACAAAAGTATGTGCAGAATATACACAAAATGATCACAAAGCAGTTTTGGAAGGGAGAGGAGTAGCAGCTGGGGAGAATCAGCAAAGACTTCACATGGAAGATTTTAATTAAGTTGAGTCTTGAGGGTAATTCAAAGCACTAGGAAGTGATCACAATACCACTTATAAGCAAAAACCTCCTCACACAAATCACTACCTCTCTTCTTAGCCCCTGATTCTTCTGTTCTTTTGCCTCATCACCCTGCCACTCAATATTACCTGTAGGAAGCATCATTGTGCAATGAATACGCTGGACTTCAGTCAGAATACCTGCATTTGAGTCCTCTGTTCTGATTCTCTTTGTTGTTGCTCAATAATTTTTCAGTCATGTTTGACTCTTCTTGGGGTTTTCTTGGCAAAAATATTGGCATGGTTTGCTATTCCTTTTCCAACTCATTTTATAGATGAGGAAACTGAGGCAAACAGGGTTAAGTGACTTACCCAGGGTCATACTGTTAGTAATAATAATCTGAGGCCGGATTTGAACTCAGGAAGAGAAGTCTTCCTGACACCAGTCTCAGCGCTCTATCCATTTTGCAGAGTTTTAAGTCCTCTGCTCTGTTTCTTTGCCACCTACTATATGTGTGACTTCCAGCAAGTTACTTAACACCCCTATGACCTATAGTCCTATTATCTGACATACAGGGATAATAATGCTGTCAGTGTGTACTACAACACAGTTGTTGGATCAAGTGAGATTACATATAAAACATTTTATATCTCCACAGGGATAGAAAATAAGTCCATTATTATTTATGTAGTGAAAGGGCACTGGGCTATTTCCCATTGAAGTGGGCATGCACACTGATCTTTTTTTCCTGTAGAACATGTGTTTAAGACATATTAATTTATTTTTATGTAGCTTTTGATTTTTTTCCTGATAAAAAAAATTGGGTCCCTCTATCTTACCCAGGCTAGGAGTACAGGGGTTATTTACTGCCTGATCCTACTATTATATAAATGCTAGCTATTAACTATTACTGATTGGCCAAGCAGCTCTTGACTTGGTCTGTTTCAAACATGAGCCAGTTGGTCTCTCTTTAGGCACCCTGGTGTCTCCTTCTTTATTATATTAATACTGAATAGCACAGACACCCAATCAGCATAGCGACATTTTAGCTCAGAACTCCTAAGTCCAAGAGATCCACCTTCCTCAGCATCTGGGGTACGTGAATGGGGAATCATAATAATAATACTTTGGGGCTTCAAAGTACTGCTACTTCTAAAGAAAAGGAAAGATACCACCCGACCATCACTGGCTGCTTCTCAATGGAAAGAAAATCCTGACACTTTTGATCTTTTAGTGAAGGATCTGAAGGAGAATAGGGGGATGATGAAAGGCATCTGATGGAACTGTCATCAAAACCCAGAGGAATGAAAAAGCGTGAGAGCTCGTCGTTGTTTATAGAGTTTATGTCTATAAATGAAGTGTACTCAGGACTAAAAAGCCAGGAGACCTGGACTCTAGACCTTCCTTCATCATCTCACTTCAACTTTGCTGTTCCTCAGATTCCATCACAGTAAGCTGTAAGGCCACGATCGATTTTCTAGCTTCTTAATAAGGACCTTGGGAAGACAAGCAGCGTAATGTAAGAGATGTGATTTAAGTGCATCAGAAGAAAGTGGTTGCAGCTTCCACTTATGATTATTAACACATTATTTACTTCCGCTTGGCTGGGATGAAATACACATATCCACTTAAGGCAAAGAACTTAAGGGCACAGGAAACATCTCATGTTTGGCTCCCCACAAATGAGCTAGGAAAACTTTTACCAAAAAAAAAAAAAAAACCCTAAAATTTAAACTTAAATTTAAAAAAAAAAACTTTGACTACACCTTTGGGTTTAGAAGAATGACAGAGTCTACCAGCAAATTTATCTTAAACTAGGCATAAGGTGAAACACACACAAGGTGAGGAAAGAGGGAAAATGAGAAGAGTAAGAAGAGACGTACGATAGCAACATAACACCTTCCTTATATGACCTCCTTCCAGAATGAAGTGAATTTCCTATTGAGTG
The DNA here is from genome assembly GCF_900497805.2 of Vombatus ursinus. Taxonomy (NCBI): domain Eukaryota; kingdom Metazoa; phylum Chordata; class Mammalia; order Diprotodontia; family Vombatidae; genus Vombatus; species Vombatus ursinus. The sequence goes on along the minus strand of NW_020954953.1, from coordinate 20,092,349 downwards.
AATTTCCACGACTGAATTTCCTAGATAACAGAAGGCTACTCATTCAAGCGCTGAAGCTTTTTTAAAATTTAACCATTTTTGCTTCTTTAAAAATTTCTAAACCACATCACCTTCCTTGTCTCCTTAAAACAGAGGATCCAGAAGAGAATTTACCAGTTTCCTCATGACCCCAGGCATCATCATAAATATCTATTATATTTCTAAATGGACCATGATATATAATATAGTTCTATAGATACTTTTTGATTTTCTGACTCATCTTTTCCAGTAAGCCACCATTTGTCACTGCTGTTCATTCTGCCTGGCTCTAACAGGCTGACTGCTCCCCCTGCTAATAAACTACTGTGTGCTAGGAAACTTGATAAGAAAGTTTGTGAAACTGTATTAAGGAACAGTTCACTGGCTCTGAGGTAGAAGAGGTTTCTCCTATAGAATAAAATGTATGGTTTAAGTGACAAGACTTTGAACAGCTCTTGTACCTCGACAGAGACTTTTTTTTTTTGTCACTTCTTCACAGTTTGGGGTTGTAGTCTAAGAGTAAAGTTTGCATTTCAGATAAGTAGAAAACACATAGGAGTGACATGCTTTGTGAGATTACAAAGCAGAACTCAAACAAAATACTTAACTTCCTAAAAAATAATTCGAAACAAATATTAGGGAGAGAACATTAAGAGAAGGCTGGGAGGTGGGAAGGAGACACAGAAATGCTCATTTTAGGAGAAAGAGGAATCTAAGAGGAATAAAGAATAACCAGGATGGCACATAGGAATGGAAGCCAGAGGATGTGTGATATTTACAGGATGTGTGAGTTTTACCACCCCAGTTTTGTTTTGTTTCCTTTCAAGAAAGTCAGGATCAAAGATCAGCTGTGCATAATACAGTCACCTGAAATTCATAAAGAAAACACATCTATGGGAAAAGCCAGCTATTATGATCAGTAGAGGCAGAAGGTTATCATGAAAATAATGAAAATTTGCAATCAAGGGACTTGAGTTCAAATGCCAAGTCTACTATTTACTAGCTTGTGTGACACTGTGCAAACCACTGACCTTTCTGAATCCAAGTTTTCTCATCTGTAAAACGAGCAGATTGGACTACATAATCTCTAAGACTTCTTCCAGCTCTAAATCCTACAAAAGCAGTTAATTCAATTTTTAAAAAATTACTCTGGTGACTGAGTTATCTAGACTAGCCGTCTACACTGACCAAATTAACCAGTTGCTTTCCACACCTGCCCTTTACTGTGGTTGTTGCTGGTCCTTCATTCTCGAAGAGGACCAACGACATCACTAGGGCGATGTCTTGACTTGCTCCAGAACTGAATTTAAGTGAGGCAGAGCTGTTCAAAGTAAGCAGAATCTAGGAATTCACTCTTTGTACCTATGTTGGTTAATGTAGATTATAATAATTAAAATAGCTTATATGTATAAGATACTTTAAAATTTGCAAAGAGTTTTCCTCACAACAACCCGGTGGAAAAACCATTATAATTATTTTTGCAGACGAGGAAATTGAGGTTCAGAAAATTTAAGTGGCTAGTCCATCATCATATGCCTAATAAGTCAGAGCCCAGTCATGAATCCAAGTCTTAATAATAATAATTGACGTTCATGTAGTGATATAAGCTCGTTAGAGTGCTTCATCTACATTACTTAATTTGTTCCTCACAACAACTCATTGAGGCAGGGGGCTAGTATTTTTATACCCATTTCACAAGTGAAGAAACTGAAGGTCAAAGACGTTAAATAAGTTGACTTGGGTTACATCTTGAATATCTGAGGTGGAATTCAAATGCTAGTCATAGGATCATAGAATCACAAATTTAGAGATGGAAGTGACCTGAGGGCTCACTGAAGGCAACTCCCTCATTTTAGAGATGAAGAAACTGAAATTAGAGCAGCTAAGTGACATCCAAAGTTACATAGTTGGTTGGTATTAAAGGCAGGATTTGAATCTAGGTCTTCCTGACTCAATATCCAGCAGTGGAGCTACTACTTCAATTCTTCCATCTCCAAGTCCAGTGCTCTTCCCACCACATCATATTTCCTCACATTGATTGCAAACATCAGTATCATTTGTTAAATTTCTTTCTTTTTTTTTTTTTTACTTTCAGGCAAATGGGGGTTAAGTGACTTGCCCAGGGTCACACAGCTAGTGTGAAGTCTTTGGTCTGAGGCCAGATTTGAACTCAGGTCGTCCTAACTTCAGGGTTGGTGCTCTATCCACTGCACCACCTAGCTGCCCCCTCATTTGTTAAATTTTTAAAAAGCTATTATCAAGGTGGAATTAATTTCTGTGAATGGAAAATATACCATATCTTTAAATAATACATTACAATGGTAAGACCTACATTTCAGATGAAGGAGATAAATCTTTACAGCTATACAAGTTAAAATAAACTATTATATCCAGATGAAATTGTTTCATTATTCTTCTTGGCTCACAAGAAAGAATATTTGTTCAAACTCATTTCTCAATTAGGGTTTCTTAATCTGGAGCGTGTGGATTTTTTTTAACAAATATTTTGCTAACTGTATTTCAATATAATTGATTTCCTTTGTAATTGAATGTATTTTATTTTATGTATCTAAAAACATTACTCTTAGAAGGGTCCCTAGGCTTTACTGGACAGCCAAAGGAGCCCATGATGTTTAAAAAAAAAAAAGGTTAACAACACCTATTCTAGAGTATCTATAACTACTCACATTATTCCACCCTGGAAAACAAGATAAAGCCAAACAAAACTCAAAGCCCAAATTAACTAGAGAAAGGAAAATCTACGTGGTTGCCTGAAAGACATGTGCAATCTCTTTAAAAGAAACTGGCCAGATGATTCCTGGGAAATTGCACATTTCTATAGTATGTGTAGATTCTCCGTGGACTCCTCATGTCTTCTGAACAGCAACGAGATCTCATAGGATCTGGCACAATACATCTGAATTCTTAGCTCTGCCACTACCACCAAATGCAGGGCAGAAAAATGAGGAAGAAAAGTTCCACACAGTAGCAAGAAAGGCAATGAGAGGGAAAGGAAGCACTTCATTTATAAAACCTCTGTATGGCTTTTAAAATCCCTCATAACCCACTCCTCCACTGTCTTTCCAGTTTTCTTACAATTTACTCCCCTCCACATACTTTCACATCCAATGGCACTGGTCTCCTTGCTGTTCCTTGTACAAGATGCCTCATCTCCAGCCTCCAGTCATTTTACTGGCTGGCTCCCATGCCTGAAATACTTTCCCCTGAATCCTGATTTCCCTAACTTCCTTCAAATCTAAATTAAAAACTTTCTGCAAGAAGCCTTTCCCTATTTCCTTAAAAGACTAGTGCCTTCCCTCTGGAATTAATTCCAAGTTACTCTGTATGTATCTTGATTCAACATAGTCGTTCACATCTTGTTTCCCCCATTAGAATGTAAGCCCCTCAATGGTAGGGACTGTTTCACTATTCTTCATATCTTCATCCCCTTAGCACAGTGCCTACATGTAGTAAGTGCTTAATAAATGCTTACTGATTGACTGATTTTATTTTCTTACCACCCTATTTCTGTTTAGTTGATATTCCATGTTAGGGAGAAGTCATTAAGTGGGGTCGCCTCCCAGCCATGGAACAAATACATGAAACTTCCCTTAAAAACAACAACTTCCTATCCTCCTCAGCCTGGAGGAGTGTCTTATCTTAATTTTCAATGGCATGACATTTTTATAGTGAACCATTCAGCCTTTTCTGTTTAGCAAATTCTGTGGCTGGAGAGTTCAGCAAAGGGAGCTTGCCTTTTGGCATTTTTACCATTCCAACTCCCAGTCTTTTGGTCTTAATAAAGAATACAATTTGAATTGCTTCCTGGCTAGAAGAGGATGTGGATTAAATGAGAACTTGGTGTACACTTCATCTCAGGAATGGGATAACTGAGCAAACAAACAGTGAGGAGCCTTTGGGTCATCTGGGGTCTAGGAAGCACACATGGTTGCCTTCAGCACCAAGGGCTTCCAAAACTACTCTCTGGCTTGAAGGTTTTCATGGTCCATTGTACCAAAACAACCAAAACCAACTGCATTTTTTCCCCGGCCATATCATAATGTTACGATGGCTGAGGGCAGATTACATAATATCATTCAGCATTGGTCAACAGAAAGTCTTCTCACAGGCTTCTACCGACAGCATAATTGCCTGTGATTGACAGAAGAACATTAATACTATCATCCTAAATAAACTAGTACTAACTGAATGTATAGAGAGCAAGGACTCTTAACCGTGAGTCCATGAACTTTAATATGTTGATGACTGTATTTCAATAATTGATCTCCTTTGTAATCATCTTTATTCAAAAACATTATTCTGAGTAGGTTTCATCAGGTTGCTAAAGGGGGCCATGCCACAAAGAGGTTAAGAACCTCTAGTATTGGAGGATCATTCTAGCTCTAGTATTGGAGGATCATTCTAGAATTTAATTAAGATGGCTATCATCTGAAGGAGGAATTGAATCTGTGTCAATTCCACATCCATGAGAGATAATCTAAGGCAATAATTCCTCTCCCTGGCTATACAAAAAAACAGACAGTGTAAGATTGCAAAATTTAACTAAAATGTCATAATGATGATTGTCACCTTAATAATGATCATGCCTTAAATTTGTATAGGACTGCACAGGTCACAAGAGCTTGTATGGGCAATATCTGCTACCCAGTAATGTGGTATAGGAAATGATTAGCATTTAAAGGCCAAAAGAAGAAGTGCTGTTCTAAGAAGAGGAACTGTTTTAAATTGCACCAATCTCTGAGACCCACTCAAAAGTCACAACTTAACATGAGGTTTGAGGCCATGAATTACCTCACTCTACATTTCAGGGAAACTCAGTAGACAGGTCAGGAAGTCAGCTATCAGTGACTCAGAAGCTATCACAAATCGAAATCTCCAGGTGGAATGCAGATCTCTAACAAACCTTTATTATCCCTCTTTTCTGCGTAAGACCACAAAACATTATGTTGAGTCAAAATACACAGTAATCATCAAAACAAAGATGTCTGCCCTTTGGCTAGCTCATTGTTTTTGTATACAATACAGAAAGATTCATTCATCCACTTATCAAACATTTATTAGGCAAGCTCATGGCACAACCACTAGACATTCATTCATTTATTAAACCATGTATGGACCATTTATTACGTGCTTACTGTATACAAAACACTGTTGTTGGCACTGGAGTACATACAAAATTTAAATAACACACATCAGCAGAAAATATAGCAGGCTCTCATCTACATTGATTACAATAAATCTTGAGTAGGAAAAGAAGGCTGAAATAAAAAATCTCTACATGTAGTAAACGGTTTGCTTTAAATTACATGCTATGGTAATTTTAAACTGCGTTAGGGAGAAAAGATATCAGTGTGGCATGACTAGCACTTGGAAACAGGATAGAATTTCTTTTTGCTTGCTCCCTTTCCCAGCCAAACTCCTAGAAAAAGCTGTCTACACTTGTTTTCTCTACTTTCTCACCTCCCACTCACTTATCAACCCTCTGCAATCTGGGTTTCCATACACGCCATTTAACCCACACTGCTCTCTCCAAGGGTATCAATGATGTTTTACTGCTAAATTCAGGGGTCTTTTCTCAGTTCTCATCCTTCTTGACCTTTGTACAGCTTGTGGCATTATTAACCAATCCCTCCTCCTGAATCCTCTCTCCTCGGGTTTTATGGGCGGAGCTCTGCCACGGTATTTTTTCTGCCTCTCCAATGTGAGATCATCATTCATGCTCCCCTGCTTCCACTTCACATGGATATACGTACCACTTCTCTTTTCTCTATATACTCTGAAGACTCCAAAATCCAGCCCTCCAATCCTCAGCTCTGAATCTACCCCTCCTTCTACTTTCCCAATTTCTATTTCTGACAAGATCACCACCATTCTTCCAGGCACCCAGGTTCATTCTCAGCTCTTCATTTTCGTTTGACAGCCATGTCCAATCAAGTTACCAAGTCTTTTCAATTCCACCTCTAAACATCTCATATCCATGCCTATCATTCTTCTCATACCAATAATCATCCTATTTCAGATCCTCATTCTCTCTCACTAGGACTATTACACAATATACTTCTAATTGATCTTCATGCATTCAGCCTTTCCCCCTTTCCAATTCATCTTTCACATAGCTGCTAGACTGGTAGGTAGTATTTCTAAAATACAAGTCTCTCCACGTCCCTCTCCCTGCTCAAAAAGTTTCAGAGGTTCCCAGTTGCCTCTAGGTTGACATAAACTCTTCCTCTTTGGCATTGAGAGCTCATTACAATCCATCTCCAGACTATCTCTCTAGGCTAATTACATGTTATTCCCCCTTATTCACAGCATTTCATCTCCCACCTTTGTACAGACAGTATCCCATGGAGTAGTTCCCCTTACCTCTGACAGTAATCCCAGAATCATCCTATATCTACATATATAAAGATAGATTGATCTATCTACACAGATAGATATATATCTATATATCTATCTACACACATAGATATGTATACTTCTTATTTCCCCCATTAGAATGTAACCCCTTAAGAATAAGGATTATCTCATTTTTTGTAATTCTTTCCCCAACACCTAGGAAGGTGGCTTTCACTCAGTAGACATTTAATAAATATCTGGGGATTGACTGGAATCCTCAGCTCCCTTAGAGGCTCAGATCAAGTGCTATTTCCTTCAAGAAGCATTTCCTGATTCTCCCAACTGCTGAAGGCCCCTATCATTTAATTAGGGCAGCTAGTTGGATAGAATGCTGGGCCTGGAATTAGGAAGACTCATCTTCCTTAGTTCAAATCTGGCCTCAGACACTTACTAGCTGTGTGACCCTGCGCAAGTCATTTCTTCCTGTTTGCCTCAGTTTCCTCATCTATAAAATGAGCTGGAGAAGGAAATGGGCAACCACTCCAGTATCTTTGCCAAGAAAATCTCAAATGGGATCACAGAGTTGGACCCAACTGAAACAACTGAACAAATCATTTAATTATTTGTTTGTTTATATCTTATATTTACTTGTATTTGAACATATTGTTATCATTCTCCCACCCCTCCCTCTGTCAAACTTCTTGAGGGCAGGGACTATCTCATTTGTGTACTATTTGTATCTTCAACACATAGCAGAGTGCCTGGCATACAGTGGGAGCTTAATAAATGCTTGATGATTAATTGATTTATTCCCCAGACAAAGCTGGGAAGGCTGCCCTGTCCCAAAGTATTTGTCTCATATTAAAAAAAAAAATGGACCTTTGATTTCACCGCTACAAGTCTACCTCTCCTATGACTCTGTAGTAAATAGCTCCCACATCAAAGGCCTGAGGCTTCAAAAATACTGGAATATGAAGGCCTACTCCCACTGCTCCCCAACTAAGGATGACCTTAGCCCTCTCACAAAGAAATAAAAATTATTTTTAACAAATAATTTTTTTAACTAAAGAAAAAAGGTAAAGGAATGTCATACCACAGCCAATGACAGCCCTTCAAGCTCTGGGTATTAGTCAGTATGTACTAATTTGTGGAAGCACACACCTCAAACAGGCATCAAATGAAGAAATAGTAGTCAGGGCAGAAGAACAGCATTAAAACAACATGACTGGACCATTAGAAAAATCAAAGAGGCAGAAGATGTAATATTCTTACTCTATTCTTTAAAAACATTCTGGCTAAGCTTTAGGACTCCCTCTGATTCGTACATATTAGATGTTTTTAAAATGAAGGTTATTGTTATAGATATGACAAGTACAGTGCTTGAGAAAAATTATTCTGGTAGGGTGTCGACTACAGAACAGGGAAAGAATGTAGAAAGAGCGACAAGTTATAAGGCTGCAGGTGATCCAGACTTAAAAGGATGAGGGCCTGAAGCCACTGACTTCACAATCAACCAACAAGCATTTATTAAGATCTTACTAAGATCTGTACTAAGGCCTGGGGATATAAGGAAAGGCAAAAGCACTGGTCTCTGCCCTTACAAAGCTCAAGTTCTAATGGAGTGAGACAACCATGAGAACCAATATGCATATTCAAGATATGTACTGGGGAAATAGGAGGTAATCCCAGAAGGAAGGTGCTAAGTAGGGAGCCAGGGTGGGGAGCAACAAGGCACAATGGAAAAAGAGAAACGACAAATCCCAAAAATCTACACACAGTAAGCACTCCAATATTTTTTGAATCATCAGATGAATGAATAATTATTGCAGAATAAAATCTGGTAAACTTTGGTTACTGAGTGCATATGAAGAGGAAGGAGAATTCTGAAAATACAATTGTGGCAACTAGAAGAATAAACACATCTTTGAGAGTGAGGAGGAAATGAGAAATGCCCTTTTAGGAAGAATCATCAAATTACATTTCAGGTGTCAGTGGGCATTCAGGTGAAGGTAACTTTAGTTAGGTAACTAGTAACTTAAAAAAAAAAAAAGACTGGGGGCAGGAAAGATGAGCTAGAGAGGTGAATCGGAAATGACAAATAGTAGGGAAAACCCTGATAATATTAATTCAAAGAAAGGAAAGAATACAGGGAGAAGAGAGAGGGATAAAACCAAGCCTTGAGAACCTTCATAACTATATATATATATGTATATATATATATACATATATATATATGGAGAGAGAGAGAGAGAGAGAGAGAGAGAGAGAGCACACTCTGTTACATATTGACCTAAGTAACCTTGGGTTACTTAGCCTCCATTTTCTCATCTATAAAATGAACGGGTTGAACTTGATGATTTCTAAAGAGCCTTGAAACTCTGGTCTTATGATATGATGCAAGAGGAAAAAGAACACAACAAAGGAAAAGGAGAATCACATGATACCATGTAAGCAAAGGGAGGAGAGGCTTTAATAAGGAGTAAATGATCTAAAATTATCTCATAAAGTTAAGGATGAGAAGTGAGAGGACATTGCTTTTAGAAAGTAGGTGGCCCAATAATACATGTCGCTCCCTGTGGCCATCTCAATTCCATTTACTTTATAGCTAAAGAGGACAATCCATCTGTAAATAGGAATAATGCCCCCCAAAACAACTTTAGATCATATTAATCAAAATTTAAAATTTATTTGAATTTTTTGAGAAGTACCTAAATACTAAAGTGTAATCTATGGGCTTAAATCCCTTTCCAAGTGACTTGCACTTAAATTGGCATAATTTTGCCTATTTAGATTTGTCTTAAGATAAAACAAGACCCCGAGTATAGCATTTAACCATAAGACAGCTTGTTGTATGTTTTATCATACATACTTCCCAACCATAAACCATTTTTACATACTTTGACAACCACTTCTCAAAGGAATTTAACTTAACAGCTTTTAAAGCCTAGTTGGAGAATATGAGGAAAACTACTATATTTTTGTTCTGTTCATATCTGCTTTAAAATGTTTGACTTGGGTGGGTAGGGGAGACAGTGCAGAGAAAGGGAATAAGTTTTAAGAATTTAAAATGGTTTTATCAAAATCTCTAGCAGATGCCTGGTTATAAAATTGCTAGGCAAGCTACAGAGTAGCAGCAGCAGCAGCAGCAGCAGGTGTAGCAGCAGGTGTAGCAGCAGTAGCAGTAGCAGCATTTACAGAGTACCTACTATGTGCCAGGCACTGTGCTAAACACTTTACAAATATTGTCTCATTTGATTCTATGGTAACTCTGAAAGGTAGGTACTATTATTATCCCCATTTTACAATTGAGGAAACTGAGGCAAACAGAAGTTAAATGACCTGCTCAGTGTCACAGACCTAGAATCTAAGGCTAAATTGGAACTCAAGCCTTCTTGATTCCAGGCCCAATGCTCTATTGAAGCACCAAATTGTATGATAATTTCAAATTAACTTTTACACCAAATTTATATAGCAGAGAAATGGAGGCAGGAGCCAGTCTGGCAAAAGAAAAATATTTTCTTACTTGGAAAAATATAATCTCGGGGCAGGTAGGTGGCACACTAGATAGAGTACCGACCCTGGCTGAGCTCAAATCCAGCCTCAGACACATAACACTTACTAGCTGTGTGACCCTGGGCAAGTCACTTAACCCTATAGCCTAGCCCCCTCCCCCCAAAAAATATATATATAAAATCTCAGGAAAGACATAAAAAAATAATAAATATTTACCCATGATACTGCTTTTAGTTTCTTTTCTTGAAAAGTGATAGCTGTAGTCAGGTTTTCCACCCAGACACTGAGATCTTGGGTGGTTAACAAGGATGAAAAATCTAAACCACTGGAAGCTAGCCATCAGAACAAAAAGGGCCTTAATTGCAAGCATGTTGAGAGAGATTGTGTTTAAGCAAAGGATAGACAACAAACCACCTGTCAGTTATTGTAGAGAGGATCCCTTAATTGGAGGTGAAGTTGGAAAAGATGACCCTTCAAATTCTAAGACTCCACTAGCTGGAAAACAAAAAAAGACACCTGAGGAACTTTGGATGTGGTCCAAAATACCCTGAGAGTAAGAGTTAAAATTTTATTTTTAATAGCAGAGTAGGGAAAAACAGGGCGATATATACTAATACCAATTGCATATTTGGGAGTGTGTGAAGCACCTCAATGTACTTAGGTGTTTGTATTTCCTTCAATTTTGCCATAAACAGTGTATCAATCAACAAGCGTTTACTAAGGAAGAGACTACGTGTAAGAAGAAGCAGGAAAGTAGTGGACAGAAAGATGGCTTCAGAGCCAGGAAGACCTGACGCACGACGGTTGTGTGACCCTTGGCACATCTGTTCACTTCTCCTCACCCTAGTCAACACCCTGGGACTATAAGTTACAGGAAAAGTATTGATTTGCATGGGTAGAGGAAATTTCATCATCTGGGAGCTCCATATGCCAATGAAATCACAGGTCCAGCTCCTATCCCTACTAAGTGCTAGGCTATTAGTTGTCTATAATTGGTCCTTAGAAACTATTAAGACAACAAAATGTAACAATTTAACTGAAGTGTTTATTTTAGGAGAAGATCATTTACCCTAATCAGGTGCTAAATTGTCTTTCTCAGTCTCTAATGGGAAGGCTGGCCATTCTAGGCTTGAAGGCTATAACAAGCCACCATTTGATGGTAGCTACTGAATTAGTGTGTAAGAAACACATGTCCTGCCAAGTCAGTCCTATAAAGTGATGACAAAAAACCCAGAACAAATAAAAGGTATTTCCTCACAGGAAGAGGGTGGAGGAAAGCAAGGAAGGATAAAGAAGGAAGTGGGGAAAATGGAAGACCATCTGATTCAAAAAGAATTTGACCTGGAAAAAAAATGCATGAAATCACAGAAAAGAGAGTTTGAACTGGAACCAAGATTACATACCCAAAATTTATGAATAGAACTATCAGAATACCCTCTAAACAAAATCTGAACCAAACTAATGTTTCATTTAAGTTCCTATTTTAAAATTGCTATAAGTAACCAGGTTACTTATACCTCTGCAATGATTACAAGTGTCTTTTCTTGACAATTATTTTCCACTGCAGTGGAATAGACTAGTTTCCACAAAACCTATAATCAAAACTTTTTTGGCAGAAGATAATAATTCTGCTATACAGAAAAGACTGTCTACAATTATATCCACCCTTACACTGCATGAAGAGTTTTGATGTTTATGCAGACACAGCCTAAAAATAATTACCTAACACCACCCTAGCCAACTAACAGAGAAAACAATAAAATTTTGATGGTCAATAATATCAGAAAGGTTTTATTCCAAAGAAGTATAAAGGGGCAGCTAGGTAGTGTAGTGGATAGAGTATCAGCCTTGGATTCAGGAGGACCTGAGTTCAAATCCGACCTCAGACACATAATACTTACTAGCTGTGTGACCCTGGGCAAGTCACTTAACCCCATTGCCTAGCCAAAAAAAAAAGAAGAGTTCAAAGCCAAGCAAATGAAGGATGGGAAACTATCCTAGTTGTTGGTTATTATACTACATATATGTGTGTGTATATATGCCACAAGGTACTTTGTATTTTCAAAGCACTCAATTAAAAAAAAAAGAAGTGCAATTAAGAGATCCCTGGACCTAGTTGCAAGAGAAATGAGAAATATGTCCTTTCCCAGCTTCAGCACTGGCTTGTTGAATATCTCTGGGGAAATGAACCACCATTTCTGCTTCTGTTTTCCCATCTATATAGTTGAGTGGATACTATCTACTAAATTACAAATGTAGACATTTAAAAGAATTAGTTAGAAAAATATTCAAATCATTTTTATTTTCTAAGCCAAAGAGATTTCATAAGTGTATGATTTCTATATCTTATTACTATTCTTTATAAATAAGGAAACTGAACAAGTTAAATTACTTCTGAAATACATCATTATTGCTATTTTTCTCATTAATGTGAATCAATAAACAAGCATTTATTAAGTGCTTATTCTGTTCCAGCCACTGTGTAGTGTAGTGGTTAGGATAAAAAAAAAAGGATAAAAATAAAAGTCTCTGGCCCCAAGAAGTTTATTATCTATTGAAGAAACATGTACACACACTCATATACATATATTTATATACAAAATACATACAATGTAAATGCAAGATCGTTGCTAGGGTGGGGCATTGGCAGTTGGGGGGGAGAGGAGGCATCATAAGTCCATGTATTCTAAACACACATATTACTGTATTAATACCTGCCATTAACACTGCCTCAAAACTGTTTCCAGTTTATTTTCTTTATTCATCATGCTACAAAGATAACGTCCACTGATCTTTCCAAATTGTAGTTCTCAGAGTATATAATTGACTATGCTGCAGAGATAGTTTGGAGCTTCTCACCAGTAAAAGGAATGCTCTGGCAATCCACACAATCAACTTTCTCAGATGTCCTTTTAAAGATAGTTATGATTATACCTCTGAAATTCTGTCACATTTCATCAGCACTCCAATATGTTTTGTTTTGTTGGGGGGTAGGGGGATAAAAACAGCCCTTCCTCCTGCCAGGAATACACTATGAAATCAAAAAAATGGAGGTGAGATTCTTATTATTGTCTCTGTATAAAACCCAACTCTTTTTTGGTGTTGGGCTGGGCTATCTTAGAAAATGATTAAAGTGTCTCTGTCATATCTGTAAATAATCCTATTCTTTCAGTGATGAATGGAGCCACAGTCACTGCCTCCTGGTACCGCTGGTAGCATGAATGAGTTCATAGAGCCATGCTCTTCACACCTGTACATAAGCCCTTCCTCTGGGAACAGAACATGTAGCTTTAGACAGTGTGTATTTCACTGGTCAGAAAGCTTTGGGTTTGAATTCTAGATCTTTTTCCTTAATAGCTAGGTGACCTTGGGTAAATGACTTCACCATTCCTGACCTCCCATTTCCTCCAGTAAAATTCAGAAAAGGAAGAGTAGATTATCTTTCAGGTCCCTCCCAACTCTAAGTCTAAACTCCTTGAGAACTGGGGCTATAGATTTTTAAAAGTGTATCCACAGAACTTAGCCCAGTTCCTAGGAACTGCTTAATAAATGTGCGACCCTGGGCAAGTCACTTAACCCCATTGCCTAGCCAAAAAAAAAAGTAAAGAATTCAAAGCCAAGAAAATGGAGGATGGGAAACTATCCTAGTTGTCGTTGGTTATTATATAACATGTGTGTGTATATATTCCACAAGGTACTTTGTATCTTTAAAATTGCTATATAGAGACATATGCATCCTATGATTTCTTTAGTTGTACCTACTATTCTGACTACTCTCACATACTTAACTCAAGATACTAAGTAATCTTAGTGAAAAGAGTTATCAGTTTTTAAGAAGTCCTTTCTGAAGTCCTTTCACCATCAGAACTATTTGCTGGGTAATAATGAATCTATCTCTCTAAAACCTGACTGAGCAATTTTAAAATTTAGAGGTCAGGAGAAGTTGCAACAGGAAGTGATCAAAGAAGAAGTCTGATGCAGAATAATTTGTGGAGTGGCTACAAATTCTGGTTTTCTCATTCTTTTTAACAATTTGGTATCTCCATTCCTCTAGCTAGAGCCAGACAGAGTCTAATGTTGCACAGCAGAATTCTATTAATGTTAAAGCTATCTAAATGCAGGCAGCTAGGTGGCACAGTGGATAGAGCAGCAGTCCTGGAGTCAAGAGGACCTGAGTTCAAATATGATCTCAGATCAGACACTTGACGCTAGCTGTGTGAGCCTGAGCAAGTCACTTAACCCCAACTGCCTCGCAGAAAAAAAAAATAAAGATATCCAGGCATAAAATGTAGGTACTGACTGCTATATTTCACTTCCACAGCATCATTCATTTTTTCTTCCAGATCCTATGAAATTGAATTGGCTAAAGTTATTTGATTTCATCATGCCATTAGCAATTAGTGGATATGTGAATACGTAAGCACATGTTTTTAATGAAAAAAAAATCAAGTTTCCATGAGCCATCTGAACTTCTGTATTTTCCAAAAGTAACACTTCTCAACTGTACCATTATTTCAAGGATGAGTGACCTGGTTCCTTGAATTTCAAAGCTACCTAAACCAAACTCAGGAAGAACATACAGAGATAGACCTGTAGCTGGTATTAAAATGTTACTGCAAACAGTAGCTAATAAAATCCCAGCACACACTTTTATTTCTACACCCACCAGTTAACACAATGCTGACGCAGAGCAAGAGCCTAACAACCTGCTAGAGAGGGCTATGGGGAACTCTTTACTTAGAAAAAAACATACCCTGCAGTATGAATATATCAAGAAATGAAAACAAATTTACCGCAGTTTCATTAGATGCTGTGCTTAAGAAGGCAAAATAAAAGCTGGTAAGTAATAACTTAGGGACTCACTAACCATGTAGTGGGGTTTTTAGTATATATGACATGAATATTTATTATTTTACATCAAACATGTTCATAAACAAAGCTCAGCATTATGGTCTTTGTGACCATATTAACAAATCTATATGCTTGGAATGGCCAGAAAAGTAGATGAACCAAAACAAAGATTATCTCATGTCCATTTTCCCATGAACCTACAGAAAACAGATCTTTTGACATGTGATCTTAAATACAGTTGATCTTTCAGACAAACTTCGAACAGAAGTTACTAGTACAATGAATTCTGTCTAGTGGACCATCTATCAAATAGATGACTTTTCCGTGGAATTATGAAGGGTCTCTACTTTCCAAGTGCTTAGAACTTAAATTCAAAGCACTTAGTAATTTTCATAAAATGTCCCGTGAATGGCTCCCTGTTTCACAGGTTTTTTTTTTTTTTAAAAGAACAAGTAACTATCCTAAATTTACACAGCAAGGTAGTAGCGGAATCACAACAGAACAGCAACCTGGTCTTTGGTTCTAATGAGTTACATGGCCTCTTCTAGACATGCCACCAGTCCCCAGTCAGCATTCCTGCTACTTATTCTCAAAAAAGATACCATTGTCCTAATTATTAAACTCCAAGAAAACATTTGGAAAACTCATTTAAATTAGAACTTTTTGTTTTGAAGATGGGGGTAGGAGGAGGGAGTAGGTAGGAAAAAAGTTGAAGGAATGGTAGTGGTAATCTATCCTAACTACATTACTTAAAAAAAAAATTTTTTTTATAGCTTAGAATTTTCAAATACAAATTATTTCACCTCAGTAATTTAGATGTCTTTATATGAAGGTTACTACTCTGTCAAGAGATCATTCACTTGCACTCTATGCACTCACATTTAGTAAAGCAAACACAAGGTACAAAGCCATTCTACTTATCAGGGCCCAAAGTAAACATTGTTGATTTAATTAATCTGATCCAACTGAGAATCTGTGCTTACTGAAACAGTACCATCATGCCTGCAACAGCTCAGCTGCTGAGGCTAAAAGAAAATCTATCTATATCTCTGTTTACACACATGCATATGGATAGATACACTGTAACCACAAACTGGCCATGAGCCCTCCTATCATCTGAGGCTCAATTTAAGAATCTGTCCTCATATTACTGGATTCCATGATAATCATATGGTTCTAAAGCATAGTTGAACTGTTTTACCTAATACCTATTAATAAATTAGAAGACCTTCTATAAGCTGGCACAAGGGCAGAGTTGCAATTGGCGCAATCTGGTTTTCCTGAAAATAGTAAGCAAACCACATGCATTCTGTTACCAGACCAAATCACAAAGCCCAACCAGGCTGTTTCTAGAATAAGAAGCTTCCCCTTCAGTTTCATCCTTGTTAAACAGGCCTGAAGTCTCCATAATCACCTGTTCCTGAAGGTGATTTGTTTCTGAAATCTATTAATAAGTAAAGAGGCAATTGTTTAGAAATATTTTTAGGCACAAACAGGAGCAAATGAACTGTTAGCCAAAAGGCTGATCATTTAACAAGTATTAAAACCAAAATCAACTACATGCCTACTGGGTTGGTTGCAGTTATATACCTGAAATAGCAAAATCTCCCATTATCTCTTGGAAATCACAGATTTGATGCTCAGTGAGGGTCATAAAATGCCCCAAATGTCTTTACCTATAAGTAAATTTTAAATACTTTTATAGTTGGCCAATTCCTGGAAGTAAAAGGTCAGTTACCAGTGGCTCTCCATCCTTGTTCATCCCGAGAACAGTAAAGCCACGGGGAGTTAACTAAAGTGTGGACCCTTTGCACTCTCTCCCTCTGTTCTCAGAAACCTGCCACAGGAGAGCATTCATTCTGTCGATCCAAAAACAAACATAAATAATTCCCACCGAGATTGGTTATATAACATATACAGTAGCTACAGCTTCTAGAAAACGAAAGTAAATAAAAGAGGAGTGAGAAGCATGGGCCTGAGAAGGAAGATAGATTTACATGGTCCACTTACTCGAATGCGAAGAAGAGTCCGCTAGTGACCAAGATGAGGACAAGGGTCAGGTAGAAGACGCCCGTCTGCCGAGCCATCATGATCCTCCCATTACAAAAGAATTTGTTTCTTCCTGGGAAAACCTCCCATTTCCTCCGGGCCGCGATTTTCTTTTTCTTATGGGGAGACTCCATGGGAGAGGAGCTGTGAGTGCTGATCTGACTGTACTCGCAGTCTTTCATGGGCCCACCGCCTCCAGGAGTCATCAAAGAGGGTAGACAATTGGGGGGGGTCAAATTCCCCACCCCGACCCCCAAAAAAGCACAAGCCACTTAATTAAAACAACCCCACTCTCGAGAGCCCCTTGGCCGCCAGCACAAGCTCAAATTAAAACTCCCCAAATAGGTTACCGTTCCAGTGATAACTTTGCCAAGTAGCCCAAGTTAACCCTTTGGAGACCAAGGCTGTCATAGTAGAAAGATTCCTCAGAGAAGGAGCTCCCCACCACCCCACTATTATTCATCAATTCTATCACGTGTTGGAGGGGTCATGAAATTAAGTCCAATGAAGGAAAAATGACACCCTCCACCACACACAAAACATACGCGCTCACATACACCGACACACACACACACACACACACACACAGAGTCCACACCACACCACAGTGCACTCGCTCTCCTCTCTGTGCCCCTCTCACTGCACTGGTAGTTGATTTTTAATCCCTCTTCCAGATGACCCCTGCTGGGGGATGTCTAGGGTGGCGGGCTCTGAACTCGACTGTAGGGGCAGCGGCTGTGGGCGCGCAGAGAGCTTCACGAGCTGCTCCTCTCCCCTTCGCCAGGTTTATCATAATCCGTTCTCCAGGCAGCAGCTCTTCCCCGGAGAGAAAGAGATGGAAAAGAGATGGTAGCCCGAGCCACCCCCGAAGCTTCCCGGGGGTGGGGGAGGGAAACAAGAACAAAATCCAAAACAAAACCACGTTGCTTTTGTCGGAATAGATCCTTCTGAATGCCCAGGCACTAGTCCAGCTGAGAGCCCCCAATCTACCCAGCTGTTTGTAAAGCGGACTTCTCCACACCCAGCTACGCCTTGGCGGAGCTGGGACTACGGGACTAGGAGGAGCAGGAGGACAAGATCTCGGCAGCGGCTGCTCACGGATTGTGTGGCGGGTGGCTGAATGCCTTCCGCTTGCCCCAGAGTGAGGAAGAAACGCCGGTAGGGGTGGGCCTTGGGTAGACCGCGACAGACACTTGTTTGCAAATGCTCTCCCCGGCTCCTGCTGCCAGGATCCCGGGCCGGCGCTTCTGAGATTTTCCGCCTCCTCGCGGCCCCGGTGTGGGCGATGGGTGTAAGCGTTTGTGGGGCGGGAGTGGTTGGTTGCTTCTGCACCCTGGGGCTCCTCCTCTTTCTCCTCCTTCTCCGAGGTTAAGCCCCTCAGATG
The DNA here is from genome assembly GCF_900497805.2 of Vombatus ursinus. NCBI lineage: Eukaryota > Metazoa > Chordata > Mammalia > Diprotodontia > Vombatidae > Vombatus > Vombatus ursinus. The sequence goes on along the minus strand of NW_020954953.1, from coordinate 20,074,177 downwards.
GGGCAACCCTGCTGCCCTGGGCTGGTGCTCCGCTCCTCCGGTCTCAGCTTGCCCATGCTGCTCCCCATCACTTCAGGACTCCCTCTCTTTCAGGGTATACCACACTCGCCACCTCCTTGCTCCAGGGCTGAGCGTGGTACTGAAGCGCGGTGCAGAAGCGCAGCTGCGGGGGTCCTCAGCTCGCGTCGCCCCTGGGAGAAGCAAAGGTCACACCCCTAGCAAGCAGCTCTAGGCGGCCGCCTCCAAGGCAGCTTGCACTCCCAACAACACGCAAAGACTTCTGTCCGCCTCCCTGCTGGGAAGCCTCTTCTTCCAGACAGCGGCTGCCACCGGACCAACAATATTAAAAAACAAAAAGGCTAACCGAGTGACTAGCTCGTTCTTTTGACTTCTACGGGAATGAGGGGGAAACCAAAGAAAAGTATCCAGTCCCCTCACCCCTCCTACTCCCGGCTGTTTCCTGGAGCCTCCACCCCAGTTACCAAGAGATTTACGGACACATAACCCTCATGTTCCTCGTCTGGCACAGGGGAGGCGTCCATACACTGAGGGGGACCGGGAATTGGGGTAATTAAAGAAATAATCAATGCTCGGAATCGCAGAGGCAAAGCAAGGGAAGCTCGCTTCCTCTTTCTTTCACCAAGGAAGTCAGTTCTATAGGGAGAGGTCTCTGCTGGACCAGCCTCTCCCACTCCTCTCTCAGGCCACTAAAGACTCCAGTCTCTTTTCTCCCAGCACAGGGAGCGAAAGAAGGGGGGAAGGGAGAGGGGGAATAGAGTGGCTTCTATTTTTCCCTCCCAAAATAATAGATTCTAAATGATCGTTAGCTCTATCTGTGCCATGCTTTCCCTCTTTTTCTACCCCTCATTCCCCAGTATTAGACCTCAGTCTTTGTTCATTTTATTCCTGTCTGTTGCTGTCGCTCTTCCTTTCTTTCTTTGTGGAGTCCCTACAGCAGCCGGAATGGGAACTGCCTCCCCTTTCCCTCCTCTCACGCCCATCCATCCCTCTACTTCCAGCCTAATAACCACAGGGTAATCTCCCAGCAACTGGGAATGTGTCAAATCAACCCATTCCCCTAGTTGACATTAAAAGAAGCGGGAGGAGCTAGTCTCTCTTTCTCTCTCCGCCTCCTCCTTTCCTTCTTCCCTCGCTTTGCTGCCGTCACTCGGCTGGACGAATAAGCGAGCCTGGGAGATCTAGGAGACCTTGCCACAATTCGCAAAGCTGTGCGTATTTAGATAAAAGGATGGGGATAGAGAAGAGAGGGAACCACCTCTTATTTTACACTTTCCTTTCTCCACCCTCTGGGATTTGTAGTTCACTCTTTTGCGCCTCGCCCCGAAAAATTGCAACTTAGGGAACATAAAAACTACAAACCCCAGCATTCCTCGCAGAGAGAATGAGACAAGCAATTGCTTCATTGCATTCTCCTCGGAAGAGTTTGAAGTATGACTTGCCCCTCGTGGGTAGAGTGAAGTGCTTAACTATCTTGAGATTGATTTCCGATGGGTGAAAAAATGAGGCGGAAAGTTCAGGAGAGATAGTTGTGATAAGAAAAAAATAGGCAAATAGCACCTGGGGGGAACGCAACAGGCTAGGGTTTTAAGAATGAAAATGAAATGTACAGAGTTCCTTTTCTAATCTCGTTAAATTCTTTGATTGGGATGAGACACAAAAATAGAATTAGATTCAAAAAGAGCGGTTGTTTTTTTTTTCTTTCCCCAAAGCGAAGTAGAGAACCATAGGGATGATTAAGCTACTTAAAACTGAATGATGTGATGTTCCTAAGAAATGTAGCATGAAGAATATCGGCATTCCCCAACTTCTCAAAAGGTTTCCTAAAAATACAAATGTTAGTTGTTTGGAACTCAATGTAATTTCCCCCTAGAAACAATGTTATGTTTGTTGGGTTCCCTAGCCACTTCACAAAAGCTTATTTTACCCTTTAAGGTCCTGAATGTCGAATACTGTACGCTGTAAACCCTAATATCACGAATAATAATGTTGCTTTCAGAAAATATAATCCCATTTGGGAAACATGGAACAAATCTCCCCCTACTCCAGCAGGTGCCCTACTAAACAGCCTAACACTGGAAACAGTAGCCTGGGGCAAGAAATTCAGCAAAATTACTTCACATTTATAATGAGTATCATATTGTTTGCCTTCTGAACAGGTGGAGGAGGGATCAGAGGAAGGGAGAGCATTTGTAACTACTTTTTTTACGTGTTTAAAATAAATAAGAAATTCAGCAAAATATGGCCTAGAGGAAAAGAAGAAAGTGATGAGAAGTAGCTTTCTGGGGGAGGGGGACCTAACTGCAGGTTTTTAGTGAAGTAAGAAACTAGATTGGGGTGGCGGTGGAGAGGAGTCTTTGGTGAGGGGAAGGAGGAAAGATCCACTAATACACACACAGGGAAGAGAAGTTTTGGTCCATAGGCCACCAACCCGGAACATACATGAATTGACTTCAGTAAATTAGGGGCTGCTTATATATTTTTTAAATTATTTGGGAGTTAGAAGATCTATACATACCAATATTTTTAAAAATTAAAAGACACTTTATGTCACCATTATATTGGTGAAAATCAGGATGATGACAATGCCCAAGCATTAGTGGTTAAGGGGTAGAAATTCTAGACAAAACAGTCTTTGTGATTCAGATTTAAAGGGAGTACAAATCCAGTCTCCATCACATTAAAGTGACAGAACCTTGGGCAAGTCCTGAACCTCAATTTCCTTCTCAGTGCTGTGGGGGTGGATACTTTTAATTTTAAAAAAATTATTTATAACATTCATATTTTAAATAATGTTTTATTTTTCCCAATTACACTTAAAAACAAGTTTGAACATCCTTTTTTTTTTTAAGAATTTTGAGTTCCCAGGTAACTTTATAAGACAAGAAGTTATAAAAACCGTATAGGGATAATAATACTTGCATTAGACAGTGTGGTACAGTAGACTTGGAGTCAGAGGATCTGACTTCAAATCTTGACTGACAAGTTGGACTTATGTGATCTTAGCCTAAGTTTCCTGGTCTGTAAAAGAGAGTGCTGGACTAGATGGCCTCCCAGCTCTAGAGCCTCACAAGTTATTGTGAGCAAAGTACTCTGCAAGCCCTAAATTTGAGTTTTTATTAGAGCATTACTTTCCATTTATTCATTGTAAGTACTTTTCCAAAACAGGAATCCAAAGAACTTGTATTAGATCCATTGATTTTGCATCTTGTATGATGATAGAAAATTGTTAATATAATTACAGAAATTAACACCAAATGTTATGGACTGCCACTCCTTTAAATGATCCTGGTAATGTCAGAATTTCAGTAATGTCCCTACATTCCTACTCTTAAGATATTTAATCTTGATTAGCTTGAGCTGAACCACACCCTAGGTCCCCCTACTCAGGGATTTTGCCTTGTGGAGGAGTCCAGTCCAAGCTGGATGCAGTTTCTAGTGTTCTTGCTCCCTTCCATTGGGATCCATGGCATGAAGGGCAAAACAGCCAGAATGAAGTGACTTTCCTTGACCAGATTGCCAAGGGTCACTGGGGTCTCATAATCAGGCCTTGCGACCTCCTCCTTCCCCCTCCTCCTAAAGGTATAAGAAGCTTTTGCATGAGTCTTGGAGTTAGGAAATCCACTGGACATCCCCCAGACAGGCAGGTGTGCTACCTGTTATTTCATTTAAAGATGCTTTATTCCTCAACTCATGCCTTTGATTTATTTCAGGACCTGACTGGAGTCATACCTATAATTTCATTGATCAAAGTTACTTTTAAAAATTATCCCTTCCAGATCATCTCAATAGATGCAGAAAAAGCTTTTGACAAAATACAACACCCATTCCTATTAAAAACACTACAGAGCATAGGTATAAATGGAGTCTTCCTTAAAATAATAAATAGCATCTATCTAAAACCTTCAGCAAGCATAATATGTAATGGGGACAAACTAGAAGCATTTCCAATAAGATCGGGGGTGAAACAAGGATGTCCATTATCACCACTGTTATTCAACATCATACTGGGAACGTTAGCATTAGCAATAAGAGAAGAAAAAGACATTGAAGGCATTAGAATAGGCAAAGAAGACACAAAGCTATCACTATTTGCAGATGACATGATGTTATACTTAGAGAATCCCAGAGAATCAAGTAAAAAACTACTTGAAATAATAAACAACTTTAGCAAAGTTGCAGGCTATAAAATAAACCCGCATAAATCATCAGCATTTCTATATATTACCAACAAAGCCCAACAGCAAGAGATAGAAAGAGAAATTCCATTTAAACTCACTGCAGACATTATAAAATATTTAGCAGTCTACCTCCCAAAACAAACCCAGGAACTCTATGAACACAATTACAAAACACTTTTCACGAAAATAAAATCAGATCTAAATAATTGGAAAAACATCAGTTGCTCGTGGGTAGGCCGAGCTAATATAATAAAAATGACAATTCTACCTAAGCTAATTTACTTATTCAGTGCCATACCAATCAAACTACCAAAAAGTTATTTTATAGAGTTAGAAAAAATAATAACAAGATTCATTTGGAAGAACAAAAGGTCCAGAATATCAAGAGAACTAATGAAAAGAAATTCAGGGGAAGGTGGCCTAGCCATTCCAGATCTTAAATTGTATTGTAAAGCAGCAACCATCAAAACTGCTTGGTACTGGCTAAGAAATAGAGTGGTGGATCAGTGGAATAGGTTAAGTATGCAAGACACAGTAGTCAATGACTATAGTAATATATTATTTGATAAACCCAAAGACCCCAGCTTCTGGGATAAGAACCCACTCTTTGAAAAAAACTGCTGGGAAAACTGGAAAAGAGTATGGCAGAAACTAAGCATAGACCAAAATCTCACACCATATACCAAAATAAAGACAAAATGTGTACATGATTTAGATATAAAGGTTGACACTATAAGCAAACTGAGAGAGCAAGGAATAGTTCACCTGTCAAATCTATGGAGAACAGAAGAATTCATGACCAAACAGGAGATAGAGAACATTACAAAAAGCAAAATAGATAATTTTGATTAAATTAAATTGAAAAGTTTTTGCACAAACAAAGCCAATGCAACTAAGATTAGAAGGAAGGTAGAAAATTGGGAAAGAATTTTTTACAACCAGTCTCTCTGATAAGGGCCTCATTTCTAAAATATATAGAGAATTAAATCAAATTTATAAGAATACAAGCCATTCCTCAATTGATAAGTGGTCAAAGGATATGAACAGACAGTTCTCAGATGAAGAAATTAAAGCCATCTATAGTCATATGAAAAAATGCTCTAAATCACTATTGATTAGAGAAATGCAAATCAAAACTACTCTGAGGTACCACATCACACCTATCAGAGTGGCCAACATGACAAAACAGAAAAATGATAAATGTTGGAGAGAATGTGGTAAAATTGGAACACTAATGCATTGTTGGTGGAGTTGTGAAATGATTCAACCATTTTGGAGAGCAATTTGGAACTATGCCCAAAGGGCTATAAAAATGTGCATACCCTTTGACCCAGCAATAGCACTTCTAGGGCTATATCCCAAAGAGATCCCACAAATGGGAAAAGGACCTACATGTACAAAAATATTCATAGCAACTCTTTTCATGGTGACAAAGAATTGGAAATTGAGAGGATGCCCATCAATTGGGGAATGGCTGAGTAAGTTGTGGTATATGAATGTAATGGAATACTATTGTGCTATAAGAAATGATGAACAGGCTGACTTCAGAAAAACCTGGAAAGACTTGTATGGTCTGATGCTGAGTGAAGTGAGCAGAACCAAGAGAACGTTGTACACAATAACAGCCACGTTGTGTGATGACTAATATTGATAAACTTAACCCTTCCTGGCAATACAAGGATCTAAGACATCTCCAGAGGCCTTGTGATGGAAAATGCCATCCACACCCAAGCAAAGAACTATGGAAGCCGAATTGTTATTTTTTTTCTCTTCTGTTGAGTTTTGTTTCCTCTTTCTGATGGTTCCTCCTATTGGTTTTAATTTCTACTTACAACATCACTAATGTGAAAATGTTTAATATGAATGGAAATGTATAGCCTATATCAGATTGTGCGCCATCTTGGGGAGGGTGGTGGGGAGGAAGGGGGAGAAAAATTTTAAATTCAAAAGCATATGGAAGTGATTATTGATAAATCAAAATAAATTAATAAAAAAAATTTTTAAAAATTATCCCTTCTACTTGGCACTCTATCACCCCTCCCCCATCCCCAAGTCTTTGTACTACATGGATTTCTATTCCACTGATCTGGGTTCCTTTGCTATTGTTTTGCTAAAGGCTATTTAAATTCACAAACTTCACTTTTGGGGTCTAGGTATCTCAATTCATAAATTATTCAGTAAGTGTTTATAAACAAGTACTGTGGGCCAGCCAGATGGATAAAGTGTTGGCCCTGGAGTCCAGAAGTCTCATCTTCCTGAATTTAAATCTGGCTTCAGACACTTAGTAGCTGTGTGATCCTGCACAAGTAACTTAACCCTGTTTGCCTCCATTTCCTTGTCTGTAAAAATTAACTGGAGGGGCAGCTAGGTGGTACAGTGGATAAAGCACAGGCCCTGAAGTCAGGAGGACCTGAGTTCAAATCCGATCTCAGACCAAACACTTGACACTTACTAGTTGTGTGACCCTGGGCAAGTCACTTAGCCCCAATCGCCAAAAATAAATAAATAAATAAATAAAGATTAACTGGAGACTAGATGGCACAGTGTATTGAGCATCAGCCCTGGATTCAAGAAGACCTGAGTTCAAATTTGGCCCCAGACACTTGACATTTAGTAGCTGTGTGACCCTGGGTAAGTCACTTCACCCCATTGCCTCAACCAAAAAAAAAAGAATTAACTGGAGAAGGAAATGGCAAACCACTCCAGTATCCTAGCCAAGAAAACCCCAAATGGAGTCACAAAGAAGCAGAAACACAGCTGAAAATTACTGAACAACAGTGTGCCAGTCACTGTGCTAGGTTGATAGAGTTGCAAGGACAAAAGTGACACAGTCTTTGTCCCCAAAAAGCTTAAATTCTATTCAGAAGGATAACATATATATATATATATATATATGTATATGTTGTATGTATATATGTATATGCAAAATAAACACAGTGCAAGATAATTTGGGCTGGTGGAACCAATAACATCAGGGTCCTCAGATCAGGAAAGGTCTTTTATGAGGAGGCAGCCTGTGAGCTGAATTTTTTGAAGGAAACTAGTAAGAGATGAGGAGGAAGTACATTCCAGGCATGAGGGACAGTCTATGTAAAGCCACAGAAACAGGAAATGGATTGTCATGTATGAGGAAGAGCAAAGAAGCCGTGTCTGGAGTAATATATTAAAGGCTAGAAAAGTAGATTGAATCCAGGTTGTGAAGGGCCTTAAATTCCAAACAGATGAATTTGTATTTGATTCTAGAAGAAGTAAAGGGCTTCTGACATTTGTTCAGCAGGGCTGTACCATGGTCAGACTTGTGCTTTAAGAACAACACTTTGACAGCTAGTAGGGATGGATTGGAGAGGAGGAGAGACTTATAGTAGAGAAACCAGTTGGCAGGTTTTTTAAAAAATATATATTTATTTTTTAAATTTAATTATGTGAGAAATGAAAGAGTTAAGTTTCCACATAAGTAGATAAGAAATCAGCACAGATGGGCTAACTTCTCCGTGGGGGGATGGGGGGGGAAGGAAACAACATTCTAGGCACATGATGTGTGTTAAGGGTGGGGCATATAAGGAAAATTGTAACCCAGAAAAATTAGGACCAATCCTGATCCAGAAAGGAGGAGTTAGGCAATTACTAACTATAAAGCTTGCTCTGGCTTCTTTACTCACACACTCTCCTCTTCAAAGGAGGTGTGCCTGCTTCTCCAGAGAATCGAAAGTACACACTTGAACCTCTTTAATCTTTGAGACACCATTCTTTGGAACTGAGTCTGGGGTCATCTTTATAACAGTTATTTATTTTCAGTTTTCAACGTTCACTTCCATAAGATTTTGAGTTCCACATTTTCTCCCCATCTCTCCCCTTCTTCTGATGGGGTACAGGCCCAAGCCGAGACCTTTGCTCCTTACCCCAAAAAAGAATTTGGGTCCTATTTGTCTATAGTTTTCTCCTTGAATTCTTCTACTTGATCAAGGAAGTCTCAGGAGTTCGCCTGAGGCTACAATCCTATCAATTGGCCTTTCACTATGGCCTACACCCAATCTCTGTATTCTGTTACCCTTAACCTAGTGTAGCCCTCCATTGTCTTACCTCCCAATGGCCCCGGGGCCACTTCTCACCCTTCTCACTCCTCCTGGTCCAGGTCCCGGGCATTCTGTTCACCCCAGCCTACTGGTCACTCCCATCAAGATCCTCACTAGATCCCTCCCACCATCTTTCTGTGTATAAGGTCCATCATGTCTCCATTAAGGTGCTCAGATTCTTTAAGAGTTTAACCAATGGCTCAGATTTTTATAATCTAGCCAGCAGCTCACAAATGCTCAGATTCCTTAAGAATTTAGCCAAGGGCTGAGATTTTTATAATCTAGCCAATAGCTTACAAATGTTCAAATTCCTTAAGATTCCAGCCAATATGACTGATCTTAACCTTGTCTTCCGCTGAGAGAAGGCTTGAGTCAAATTCATTTGGGCAGAACCCATGTTATGATTTTGTGGTCCCAGCACCCCATAACTTCTAAACCTCAACACCCACCCCAAGATGGCATGCAATTTGATATAGGCTCTACATATACATTGATATTGAACCTATTTTAACATTAGTCAGGTTGCAAAGAAGAACTAGAACCAACGGGAGAAACCAGGAGAAAGAAGAAACAGAAATAAATAAATAAATAAGAGAGAGAGCAAATAATATGCATTCATCCTCCAGGATCTGGAGTCTAAAGGAGCTACAGTTCTCCTTGGCCTATATCCACAAGCTGCCAAAGCAATTCAACCTCCCTTTGATTATGATAGCTAACATTTATATAGCCCATAAGGTTTGCAAAGTGCTTTACATACGTAATTTCATTTAATCCTTACAACAACCCAATAAGATAGGTGCTATTAACTCCATTTTACACATGAGAAAACTGAGGCTAAAAGAGGTTGTATAAATTGCCCAGATTCACACAGCTAGTAATTGTCTGAGACAGTTTTGGAACTCAGGTCTTCCTGACTCCAAATCCAAATTTCTACTGTACTGTTGAGGTTTAAGGATGCTGGAACCTCAAAATCACAACACTCAGGTCCTGCCTGAATGAATTGGACCCAAGCCTTCTTTCAGCCAAAGACAAGGTTTATTAAAGATCAGCCATGTTGGCCAGACTCTCAAGGAATCTAAACATTTGCATCAATAATGCAGTCCAGATTTTAAGAATCTGAACCCTTGGCTAGACTCTTAAAGAATCTGAGCCCCTTAGTGGAGGCCAGAAGGACCTTATATACAGAAAGGCTATGGGAGGGATCTAGGAGTGGCCAAGTAGTTTGGGGTGACTGGAGGAGGGGTCTGGGAGAAGGGGTATCTTGATGGGAGTGGTCAGTAAACTGAGGTGACTGAAGGAGGGGTCTAGGGATGATCTTGATGGGAGTGACTGGGAGGTAGAATGAGCTCTACATAGGATCAAGGGTGGGAATTGGCTGGAGGCCATAAGGAGGTAATAGACAATAGAGGGCTGGGTTATGTTAAGGGTAACAGAGAATAGGGAGATTGGGCATTGGGGATAGTGAAAAGCCAGTTGATAGGATCATAGTCTCAGGCAAATGCTAGAAACTTCCTTGATCAAGTAGGAGAATTCAAGGAGAGTCCATAGACAAATGGGACCTAAATTCTTCTTGGAGTAAGGGGCAAAGGTCTCTGCTTGGGCCTGTACCCCATCACTGCCACCTCTCTGCCGATTATGTTAGATAGAAGCTCCACACTATTGTTAACAAATAGCTCTTCCATCTCTTCACTTCATAGGTCTCATCTTCTGGCTCATAGAAACACGGCTTTTCCCTGAAGTATTTCATTCCTTTGACACTACGGTTTGAGTTGCTTCTTATTTCAAGTCCACCCAAACCAGAAATGTGTTACAGCCAGATCAGACTGGCTTATGTGAACCAATTTTTCAATGTGAGCATTTACTTCACTTTGTTGATTGTCTAGACTTAAGAAAATTATGGAGAAAATGTTAATAATGAAAATTAAGCTTTAAAGTGTGTTTATAGGGTTTTTTCCCCTCAGAGAGCCAGTTGTTAAACATTCACTAGCACATTCTTTCCATAAGAAAAGCCACAGAAAAGGAATAGGTATTTACTTGTTCCCTATCAACACTTTTAGACCATTCCTCTTCCACCATCTCTCAGAATAATCTCTTATGAAGTACAGTCTATCCATCTATATCCACCTGTCCAGATCCTTTGGCTGTCATCTTCCAACCTCCAAGTGTTTCTCCAACTATTCTTAAGGTTTTGGGGTGGGTCTGCCTGCCTCAAGTCTCCTCAGTCCAATCCATTCAGCCCCTAATGTAATTTTCCTAAACCCAGGTCTGATCATGTCACCCTCCTGCTCAGTAAACTTTCTGAGTGGCTTTCTACTATCTCCAGGAGCAAACACAAAATGCTCTGGTTGACATTCAAAGCCCTTCATAATCTAGCCCCTTCTTACCTTTCCAGTCCTCTTTAAATCCCAACTAAAAGCCCACCTTCCATAGGAAGCCTTCTCTAATCCCTCTTAACTATAGTATTTTCCCTCTCTTAATTTCACATATAAATATTTGTTCGCATGTTATCTCCCCCTTAGATTGTAAGCTTCTAGAGGGCAGGAACTGTCTTTTGCCTCTTTTTGTATGCCCCTGCTTAGGTGCTTAGCACAGTGCCTAGCACAAGCAGACACTTCATAAATGTTAATTGAATTGAATTAGGGAGTTCAGAGCTTGGATCATGGCCTTCTCTCAAATCCCCATCCTCATACCTTGCTACTTCAGCATTCACGTTGGTACTTCTTTCAACACCCTAGCTTCTCAATTCATTAACATCCTCATCTCCCATAACTTCCATCTCTAATCCACCTCAGCCACCTACAGTGATGTGGAACTCAGATCTCGTTTATCATCACCCTGAACTGTTCCACCTCCATGATCTTAAATTCTGAAATTCCCCTCTCTGTTCAGTCTTCAATCCTTCCATCTTTTCCATTGCCTCACTTCATTTAAATTTGACTATAATATCATATCAGATTTAGAGCTCAAGGGAAACTTCAAAATCATATAGTCCAATGCACTCATTTTAAAGATGAAGTAACTATGGTTCAAAGGGTTAGGCAGCTTTGTGCAATCATACAGGTAGTTACTAGCAGACTGAGGATTTAAACTTAAGTCTTCTCCTTTCAAGCATTCTTGATGAAAAGAATAGAAAATTTGACTTTCAAATACAAGACTTAAGAGAAGCATAAAAGAGTAAACAGGAAAGGGAAATCAAAAGGGACTTAATAAGGTTAAACTGTTTACATTCCTACTTGGGAAGGTGATATTTGTAACTCAAAAGACCTTTCTCATTATTAGGGTAGTTAGAAGGAATATATATCACAGGTGAGTTGAATACGAGGGGACAATATATAAAAAATAAAATTAAGGGGTGAGAGAGAGGAATGTACTGGAAGAAAGAGAAAGGGAGAGGTAGAATGGGATAAATCATCTCATAAAAGAGGTGATAAAAAGTTTTTACAATGGAGGGGAGGGAAGGGGGAATGAGTAAACTTGACTCTCATCAGAATTGGCTCAAAGAGGGAATAACATCAACACAAAATTGGGTAGAAAAATCTACCTTACCCTACAGGAAAGTAGGAGGGGAAATGGATAAGAGAAGTGGGGAGGTATGATAGAAGGGAGGGAAGATTAGGAGAGGGGGTAGTCAGAAGCAAAACACTTTTGAGGAAAGACAGAGTGAAAGGAGAGAGAAAAGAGAATAAATGGAGGGAGGGAATAGGTTGGAGGGAAATACAGTTAGCAATAGTAAATGTTAAAAAAAAACATTTTAACCACATTTTTCTGATAAAGGCCTCATTTCTCAAATATATAGAGAACTGAGTCAAATTTATAAAAATAAGAGCCATTCTCCAATTGATAAATGATCAAACTTAAGTCCTCTCACTTGAAAACCAGTACAAAACTAGTAGTCTTTACATTACTATTTGTCTTCATTTTCTCCTCATCCTCCAGTCCTTCCATCCCTACCTGTTTTCCCATTATATCTCCTGAATTCTAGCCTCCATTTCCTCCATTCACAGGCTTGACTTCATATTTTATCAGTTCACTTAGGCACAATCCATCCTCCAATTCCATGCTCCTTTGTCCTTGTATCATTTATTCCCAAACAATCCTCATTTCTAGGTCACCCTCCCTGCTTCTTAACCCTTTCTACTTTTTATTCCTGAAATGCTGAATGCAGTTGGAAGAAGTCACAAAGCCAGGATAATTTATTCACTTCAAATTCATGTTTTCTAATCTCACCTGCACCCTCCTTTTTTATCTTATTGGTTCTCAGTGACACATCTTATAGCTGCTTTTCCTTAAGCCCCTAATGGTACCTCCCCCTTTCCTCTCTGTATCAGAGGATGATGACCCTACCTCCTTCTATAATAAGAAAACCAGGGGCATCTAGCAAGAGTTCTTCCATCTCTCTCACTGGAATCAACCTGTATAATGGAAAGACTTCTGGATATGAAATCATCAGATACATGAGTTCAGATCAAATACATGTGTGATAATGAGTAAGTCACTGAATTTCACTGAACCTCGCTTCTTTCCTCTTTAAAATTGGAGCAATAATAGCAGTAGCATCTACCTATCAATCTGATAAGACTAAATGAGATATTTGTAAAGTGTTTTGCAAATCTTCAGATATTCTAAAATTATCAACTTGAAATGTCTCTACATCTTGACTTATCCACTCCTCTTTGTTCCAGTCTCTGAGAATAATTGTATTTCTCTTGCGAAGGGTAACCCCTTACAGCTTTCTCCATCAATCATGTTCTCTCTGTCTCTCTTCCTCTCTCCTCCTCCTCCTCTTTAACATCCTCCATCTTCCTATCAGAACAATAACTAAATCCTACTCATTCTAATTCCATTCTAATCTCTCCAATGTACTCCCTTCTTTTGCATTGTACTTCCACCACACTATTTCAGTCCCTCTTTTCAAAGCCCCAGAGGTTTATTACTTGCCACATAGGCATAATAAGGGCAGGAATTTGGAATAAAGGATTTAAATAGTGGACTTTGCCCAACACTGGCATTCCATGGCTTTTAAAAATATATATTATTTTTGCCTTTCTCTTTTTCCTTCATTTGTATGGGAAACCTAAAGGATCTTTGGGAGTTAAGAAAAAACTACAATGCCTCAGTCCCTCATAGTTCTTGTAGGGTTTCTTTGTCATAGTTCACGAAATTAGTTTGGAGGAGTAAGAGTTTTTAGGTAGAGGCTTGGAACAAAGATATCGGTCCTGCTAACAGAAAGAAGTCAGTTCAAAGACAGGATAAATGCCTGAGAGTGCTAATTACCTGACTAGCTATGCTATGTTCCAAGAAAGTCTAATCCCTGGTATTAGTGATTTTAGGAGCTGGCAAACTTTTAGAGATAAAAACCATTGAATACTTCTTCGACTGGATGTGTGAATAGTTTGCTATATGTGCTGGGATGTGGCTGCTGCATATGCTATGGCTTCTTGGAGCCACAGGTGAGAGTTGGGTGATAGGTGGACACCAAAGGTGGATGAACAGCCCTATAAAGGGGCTCAGCAGCCCTCACAACAGGGATGCTAATCCTCCTGGATCTCAACTAGTTATTAGCTGAAGTGCCATCTCCCCCTCATAAGGGAAGTGGGCTCTTCCATCTTTTGTTTAGCTTAGAGCCCAGAGCTCTTTTTTTTTTTTTTTAGGCAATTGGGGTTAAGTGACTTGACCAGGGTCACACAGCTAGCAAGTGTCATATGTCTGAGGCTGGATTTGAACTCAGGTCCTCTTGACTCCAAGACCAGAGCTCTGTCCACTGCACCACCTAGCTGCCCCATCCTTTTTTTCTTTTTTTAGTTCCATGACCCATCTTCTAGTTGGCTCAATGATTTGGTCCCTCCCCAGGGCAGATGTTCCTGGCTGCTGCCCATATGTTCCCTAAATGGGGAGGGTTTCCATCAGCATTGTGGAACCTACTCAATCTGTCCCATGATAGATTTTAGGTTTTGGGCCAGGGCCAAGGAGAATAGTACAGTCTCCTTTATTTCATCAGTTCATTGGCACCTAGCAATGCTATTTTAGGAAATCAGGTTTTCATCCAACTTGGGCTGAACAGGTGTTGGTGGAAAGTTTTCTGCTATCCAGATTTAAAGGAGGCCAATCAGTTAATCAGAATGGCAATTTATCTAGAGATGGTAATACTCTGCATAGTTACCCCATCCCACAGTGTTTTGTAGTAATACTGATAATATATTACAATCCAGTCCCACTATAGTGGAGTAAGAAATATTATAACAGGCTGATCTAAAGATAAAAATCTACTCTACCCTTTGAATAGTGGAGAATAAAGACTAGCCCATGTAGGAACCTATATTATTTAAGATAATCAGAAAATAGCTGCTGGATGAACCCAAATTGCTGTCTGTCTCCCTTGCCCTACTCTACCCTCTTTCCTTCTCCCCAACTCAAAAAGAGAGAAGAGAAAAACAGAGAGAGGGAGGAAGAGAAACAAAGAGACAGACAGAGACTGAGACAGATAGACAGAATCACAGAAAAGGAGGTGCTATTGGCTATTTCTCTCCCAGGGGCCATATGGAGCTGTAGAGAGAAGTTATAACTATGTGAGGACCCACATGATGAGCCTACCATAAACACAGAAAGGAACAATAATCAATCAACAGACATTTATTCCATGCCTATGATGTGTCAGGCATAGTACTAGGCATGAGGGACACATATTCAAAGAATAAGCAATCCCTATAATGAGGAGTTTGCATTCTAATAGGATATAACATACACATACATACATATGTACATATACATACTCATACATGTTCACGTGTGTGTATGGAGCCATTCTCTCTAGCCCTCACCCTGATTACCAGATGAGAAGTCTCTGAGTCTTTGCGATAGGAGAGAAGGAAATTGTAGGGGAAGGAGAGATAATATGATAAACTTCAGGCTCTTGCTTTACATGAGAAGGGTTAAATCTAGCACTTTTCAAAAGTCACTCATTCACTCATTCCTCACCCAGAGTTCTCTCTGGGAATCTTAAAATTTAGTTCACATCTAGGTTTCTAGAGATATTGACAAAATAACCCTCAGCCTTCATGTAAATACTCAGTTAATATGCACTTTGGATACAGGACAATCGCCCTACAGAAAATGCAAAGTATGTATGTATGTCCATGTGGGCTATCTAAAAGCGAGGCACAAAATGGATACATAGGATAAAGGCTAGCCTTCCTCCACAGAGACAAGGAAAACCAAAGTGTTGAGGTTTAAGGGACCCCAAATGGGTCCTGCCCAAATGAATTCAACCCAAGCTTTCTTTCAGTCAAAGACAAGGTTTATTAAAACATCTACCATATTGGTAAGACTCTTAGGGGCAGCTAGATGGCGCAGTAGATAGAGTACTGGCCCTGGAGTCAAGAGGACCTGAGTTCAGACACATGTGCTTCAGACACATGATACTTAATAACTGTGTGACTCCAGACAAGTCACTTAACCCCATTGCCTCACACACACAAAAAAAAGACTTAAGGAATCTAAGTATTTGCATCGCTAATGCAAGTGGGCCAGATTTTAAGAATCTGAGCACCTTAACAGAGACAAGTTGGGTCTTATATACAGTAAGACCATGGGAGGGATCTAGGAGTGGCCAAGTAGTTTGGGGTGTCTGGAGGAGGGGTCTAAGCAGGATCTGAATGGGAGTGGCCAGTAAACTAGGGTGAACAGAACCCCAGGGACCTGGTCAGGGACCTGGATTAAGAGTGGCCTAGGGAGAATGGAGTCTAGTTAGGATTAAGGGTGGGAAGTGGCCAGGGGGTAACAAAAGAGATTTGGGAGATTGGGCATAGACACAGTGGAGAAAGGCCAGTTAAGTGGATTACAGCCTCAAGCAAACAACAGAGATTTGGGAAAGTCCAAGGTTTTTCCTTTTTGGGATCCAGATCCCAAAGACATGGTCTTTTCCTTTTAGGTGTCCAGATCCTATCCCCATTGAAAGGTCCACTAGTTAGAGGAGAGAGGCAGACAGACTTCAGGACTGCCTTCAAGGCTAAGAGTTCTTTTCTCCAGTATCTAAGAGGGATATTTGGTTAGAATTATATCTATCTGCCTCTCTCAGATATCTCTGGTCTAGGAATTTGAGTCTTCAGAACGAAAGCTGCCCACAGGGTCACTATTAATGGGGAGGGTAATCTTTAGTTTATGTTAAATTAGTTTAGTCTCTTTCCACCAAATACTAGTAACACAAAAGACCATATCAAATAAGCAAAACAGCAAATAGAAATTGAAGAATTTATACAGATTAGATTATTGCAAAGAACACACAAGAGTCAAGGAGCTTTTCATTTGGGAGTGAGATAAGATCCCAGCTCAAGCCAGGATAGAAGGAACAATATTACCCAAGAAGTCCATTCCTGGAAGTCTGTAGAAAGGCAAGCTGGAAATCACATCTCAGTACCTTCTCTCTCTATATGTATCTCTCCCAAAGAGTGTCTGAAGCTATTCCAAGTAAGTCCCTCATGGCCAAGACAGCCCTGCACTCAGCATTCTCTCTACCATTCAATAGTTGTGTCTCCCTCTGCACACTCAGCAACATGTAAAATGTACTGAGGCTTGCTTGGAAGATCAGTTACTGTCAAACAGACAGAAAAGAATAAAGAACTCATAGTAACCCATCAATCAAAATAATCAATACCATTTTTCTTCCCTCTTTGCTGAGTTTTCCCCACCCCCCATATGGGTCAACATTAGTCCAAATTGATAGTGCCACCCTAAGATTTGTAATTTCCAAACTTAGGTTTGCTAGGGAGCCAATCCATTATTTTATAAGGACTTCCAAGATCCTCTAGAAGCCTATACAATCCTCCAGACTTATAGTATTTCCCCAAAGATTTGGGACTTCCTCAAAAGGAATTTTGTAATTGGGGTTACTAGAGAGGCACACTTTTTCCCATCAGACTTGTGTTGTCTAAATAAGAGAACACCACATTTAATCTTCCCATAATGTTTCTCATCATTTGCTGTCACAGTCTGTTGAGAACACTATGGAAGTGTTCAATCCATCTGTCCAGGACCATGTCCTTATCACTAATCAATGTGGCTGCATCATTACTGAGTAGCTGAGATGCACCATAGGTCTTTAGCCCATAAATAGCCTTCAGGGCATCATAAAAGCACTTTGGATTGTTACTGTAAGCATAAAACTGAATTTCATCTGCCTTTTTACTGAGACAAGAATTCTGCATCTCTCTAGGCTTTGTTTGCACTTTGCTTTTGATGGAATTAAACACTGACTTCTTAGAGATAGATGAACTACCCTACTGGTAAACCCCATGGAGTTCTCATTTTTCATTTAACAGTTTCTGAATTTCTCCATCATTTTCATCAAACCAATCTTGATGTTTGCATGTGTTCTGGCCCACATGAATAAATGCGTTGCTATCTACCAAATCTCCGAAAGCTGCCCATTCCCTTTCTGCTCCACTATTTCCAATCGGGTATTGGCTCAACATCCCCTCAAAATTAGCAATGAACTAATAAAAGTTAGTTCTCTCCAAGTTAGCAATGAAACAATGTTATATATTATAAATGGATGATCCACTGGAAGACACTGAAGAGAGAGATTTTTACCTCTTTATAATGGGGTTTAGTTATAACATATTTATGACCTTATTGTAAAACAATATCTCTAGGTGCAACTTTAAGCAAGATATGCTTTTTAATAGCCTTTTGACTCTCTAGCAAGGTAAAAAGGATCTCTAAAAACCTGTAAACAAACTTCTTTTAGCTAATAATTCTTTGCTTCCTAAAAACAACAACAAACAAACTAACAAAAACTGCCTCAACCATAAATTGATACAGAGAAAGTAGAATCAAATATGGAATGCTAAGGAATAAATGTTAGGAGGATGCCCAGAAAATAGGGCCTCTCATTCTTGTGCAAGGCTCAGGATTGATGATCTAGGTGAGAGCAAATTAACTGATATCATCCAAGAAAATGCTACAATTCCCTTCTATGTCATGTTTCCATTGAAAAAGACAAAAAAATTTAGGAAAGTTTGGCATTTTGACAGAAGCAACCAAAAGTTGATTTATGGGAATCAGCGCCTTTTATTTTTCTTTATGCAACAGTCTGATGGGAACAATTGTGATCAAGAGGACCACCTTCATGGTGAACATATTGGGCCTTGGAAAGGCATTTTACAATCCCATATAAACTGGTCTTCTCATGTTTCCGTTAAATAACTTTTCAAGGGAAGATAGTTGTTCTTGTGGTGGAGATACAAAACCATACTTATCAAAGGTGCTTCTTGCAACTAAAATGTACTTTAGCTTCTCGGGACATCTGCTTCTGAGGATGATTGTTCAAAGGAGATTCTGTTCTGGGGAGGGGAATGGAGAAGGCTGGTGTGGCAGTAGAGCAGTATTTGGAGCAAATAGACCTGGAGACAGTTTTGAAGGCAGAGGGGAAATCAGGAGACTTGGGGTTTTCTTTTGATCTTATGGTACCATGTAGAAATCGTAATCATTCTTCAAGGCTCCCTCTCCTTCCTGAAGCCTTTTCTCCCTCCTCTGAACTACTAGAATATAATATAGGTACATCCTATATAAAGGACCACTAATTTGCAATGACATCAATACTATAGGAAGAAGCATCAATTCCTCCACAAAAATCTTATTCTGATATTCCTCATAGTGAAATGTAAATGATCCTAGATTCTCAATGACCTTATTGTTGTTGTTCAGTCATTTTAGTTGTGTCCGACTCTCCATGACCCCATTTTGGGGTTTTCTTGGCAAAGTACTGGAGTAGTTTGTCATTTTCTTCTTAAGCTCACTTTACAGGTGAAAAACTGAGGCAAACAGGGTTAAGTGACCTGCCCAGGGTCACACAGCTAGTAAATGTCTGAGGCCAGATTTAAACTCAGGAAAATGAGTCATAACAGAAGTTTCGACCATTCAATTAAATAAGCATTTATTAAGTACCTCTCTATGTCTGACTCTTGAACTGTGCTTTGAAGGAAGGTAGGACTTCTAAGGGTGAAGCATGAGAAGGAACAGCATTCTACACATAAGGACAGCAAGGGCATCGGGGTAGGAGATAGAATGTTGCCCCCCACAGTCCTCTTCTTTATCCTTTAAAATCTGGGTTCTGACCTTATTACTCATCTAAAATTTTTCTGTCCCAAATTACGAATAATCTCTTAATTTCCAAATCTGATGATATTTTTTTCAGTCCTCATCCTTCTTGATCTATCTGCTGCCTTCAATACTATCAACCACCTTCTCCTGGTTACTCATTCTTATTCTCTTCTTGTAGAAGCGTTCATGGCACACTTCTCTCCTGGTTCTTCTCTTACCTATGTGGCTGTTTCTTCTTGGTGTTCTTTGCTGCATCTTGATCCAGGTTTTGTCTGCTAAATATGGGTGTCTCTCAAGGCTCTATCCTGGATCCCATTCTTTTCTCCCTCTATACTATTTTGATTGATGATCTCATCTGCTACAGTAAAGTTAATTATCATTTGTATGAAGATGATTCTCAGATTTACTTATCCAGCTCTAGTCTCACTTTTGATCTCTAGTCTTGCATCTCCAACTGCCAAATAGACATCTTCAACTGGATGTCCAGTACCTTAAATTCAACGTGTCCAAAACAGAGCTCATTATCTTTCCCCCCAAGACCCTGCCATCTTCCTAACTTCCCTATTATTGTTGAAGGTACTGCCATCTTCCTGGTCACCCATGCTCACAAACTAGGTATCATTTCTATCTTCTTATTCTCTCCACCCCCTATTCAACCTGTTGCCAAGTACTATTGATTTTACCTTCTCAACATCTCTTATATACACTCATTTCTTTCCCCTGACACTGCCACCAATCTGACCTTGGCCCTTATTATCCCACACTTGGACTATTGCAATAACATTTTGGGTTGTTTTCCCTGCCTCACATCTCTTCCCTCTCTAGTCCATCCTGCACTTAGTTGTCAAACTAAGGCATATCTGACCATGTCCCCCTACTCCTCTCTATTCAATAAACTCCAGTGGCTCCCTATTATCTCCAGGATCAAATGTAAAATCTTCCTTTTGGCTTTTAAAGACCCCTTCATAACCTGGTCCCTTCCTGCCTTTCCAGTCTTATATCTTACGCCCCACCACATCCTCTATGATACAATTTCACAGTTGTTGTTGTTCTTAACACAAGATACTCCTTCTCCTGACTGTGCATTTTCACTGGCTGTCCCCATAGCTGAAATTCTCTCCCTCTTCATCTGTACCCCCAAGATTCCTTCAGTTTTCAGCTAAAGTTCCCCTTTCTACAAGAAATCTTTTCTGATCCCACTTAACGACAGAGCCTTCTCACTATTGTTTCCAATTTATCCTGTATATAGCTTGTTTGTACATAGCTTCTTTGCATGTTGTCTTCCCCCTTTAGAATGTGAGCTGGGACTATTTTTCGTTTGTGTTTTGCCTTTCTTCGTATCCCCAGCACTTAGCACAATGCCTGGCCCGTAAGAGACAATTAATAAATTCTTCTTGAGGTTATTGACTCTGAGGTTGCCTCCAATTTATCCTGTATATGTCTTGTATGTACATAATATTCAAAATTCAAAGTTCTAGAGTTGAAAGGAAGCTCAAAATTCATCTAGTTCAACCTCTTTGTTTTACAAATATTGTTGTTACTGTTGTTGTTGTTTGTCTCTCATTCTGGAAGAGGACCATGACATCAGGGAGGTGATGCCATGACATGCAAGTGAATTGGATTTAAGTGAGGGAGGTTCTGTGCAAAGTAACCACCCTCCTTTTTTTTTTGTAACAATGGGGGTTTCTTCCCCATTAGAATGTGAGCTCACTGGGGGCAGGGACTGTTTTTGCTTTTGTCGGTATCCCCAGCCCTTAAGCATAGTTCCTGGCACTAGGAATTGGTTAGTAAATGATTATTGCCTTGACTTGTTAGCACTGTTTTAGAGGTTATAGGTATGTGTTGGATGACCTCTGAGATCCCTTCTAACTCTAAGGTTATATGATTGTGAATCAAGATAGCCTAGTTATGATAGGAGGAAATGGTGAAGCAAACCAACTGAACCTAACTTACTTGAATGTCCAATGTACCCTGTACTTTATGACAGAAACATACTAGTTGCTGGGCTGTCCTTTTGTTCCCACAGAAGTTCCTCTAAGTGCTTATATCATCAAGGTCTTTGGTTTCTAGGCACAGTCTTTTCCATTCAGAAGGAACAACCAGCTAAGCAACAAATCATAACAGTCTGCTCCAAGAATATCTTAGGGACAGAACAGAATAAATACAGCTTGGTACAGTTGCTAGGGTACTCTTCTTTGAGTTTCTAGGGTAACTTCTATTTCAACAACCTGTTAGTATTCAAGCTATTCCTGGCAAAAACTGTGGGATTCTACTTGGCACCGTGAATAGAACACTGAGCCTGGAGTTGGAAAGATGTGAGTTCAAATCCAGTCTACCTGTATAACCTTGGGCATGTCACTTAACCTTTGTTTGCCTCAGTTTCCTCATCTGTAAAATGGGGATAATAATACTGCTTTCCAAGGTTGTTGGAAGGACCAAATAAGATAATAATTGTAAAGCACTTGTCACGGTGCCTAGCACAAAGTAAGTACTAGATAAATGTTAGCTATTATCATAGCCAAAGGATTTCAACTAAATTAGTCATTCAGGGTCACTGGAAACCCCCAAAGTCAACATGATTGCTTTACCCTGCCCCCCAGTTCTTCAGATTCAATCTTGATGTCTTCTCATCTTCCAACTACCTCCTTTTTTTCAGCTGCAAGCTTCCTTCCTCACCACTCTCCATCTCATTCTACTAGATGGAAAGCTCTAGTGAACTGAGCAAATGGATTTGAAATCAGAGAATCTGGGTTTGGATTCTGGCTTTGCTAATTCTTACCTCGGTGGAAATGATATAGCATTATTATTAATTATTAATAATAATAGCTAGAATTTATATAGTGTTTTAAGTGTAAGCATTTTACAAATATTTAATTGATGCTCACAACAACCCTGGGGGGTTGGTGCTATTATTATCCCTATTTTGCAGTTGAGGAAACTGAGGCAGAGGTTAAGTGACTTGTCCAGGGTGACACAACTAGGAAATAAGTGAGGCCAAATTTGAACTCAGGTCTTCCTGACTCCAGGCCAAGTGCTCTATCCAGTGTAGCACCTAGCTGCCTACAAGAGGAAGTATGTGGTTAGCACACCTATACAATAAAAAATCATCCTAAAAGTCTGGTGAAAAAGGTGTGTAAGATAAACCATCATTTCACCCACTGCTCCTTTTCTTGTGTGTTTCTCTTGACTGCCTGGCTTCTGTGCAGTCCTATGAACTTCTCTATGAATTCTACACAAAATTTCTCTTCCTCAGTCTTTGTTAATTGCCCCCAAATAATCAAAATTCAAAGTTCTAGAGTTGAAAGGAAGCTCAAAATTCATCTAGTTCAACCTCTTTGTTTTACAAATATTGTTGTTATTGTTGTTGTTGTTTGTCCTTCATTCTGGAAGAGGACCATGACATCAGGGAGGTGATGCCATGACATGCAAGTGAATTGGATTTAAGTGAGGGAGGTTCTGTGCAAAGTAACCACCCTCCTTTTTTTTTTGTAACAAATAAAGAAAACCTTGAAATACATAGAGCTTTAGTCCCTTGCCCCTGGTGACTTGGGATTTGAACCCAGGTCTTTTGTCTTCACCCTCCAATAGATTTTGTTATAACCTATCCAGTGAGACAGGCTGCCTCCTGAGAAACAGTCCAATCCCATGTTGGAAAAGGCAGAGGAATTTCTTCATGAGTTTAAGGGGACTTTGGACAACCCCCTGTGATCCGAAATCACCAACCCTAGATTTAGCTAAGAGCAAGGGACCCTGGCAGAAAGGTTAAGTCCTCCTCAACCCTAATCCAAGGTTTATTTTGGAATGTCCCTACTCCTGTTGACCAATTTTTGGAAAGTCTTGATTTCTATAGCCATGATCATAGAAAGGAAAGAAACAAGAATTTATCACGTACCTACTACGTATAGATATTGTGCCAAGTAATACAAATATCATCTCATTTGATCTCACAACAACCCTGGGAGGTAGATGTTATTATTAACCCCATTTTACAATTGAGGAAATTGGAGTGACAGAGGTGAAGTGATTTGCTCCAGATCTCATAGTTTGTAAGTGCCTGAAGTTGGATTTGAACTCAGGTCTTTTTGATTCTAGGCTTAGCAATAAGCATTACCTTGCTGCCATGATCATAAGATCATGGGATCATAAATGTAGAGCTGGAAGGGAACTTCAAGGTCATTGAGTTCGATCCACTCACTTTAAAGATAAGTTTAAGTTACTTGCCAAATGTCAACACTATAATAAGTGGCACAGATAGAATTTGAACCCAGATCCTCTCACTCCAGACTGAACACTTTCTGCAGCACCAGCTTGCTTACTACATTCATCCAGTCATGTGTTCACACTGAATTCTTTTTTTTTTTTTGTGAGGCAATCAGGGTTAAGTGACTTGCTCAAGGTCACACAGCTAGTACATGTCAAGTGTTTGGTCTGAGGCCAGATTTGAACTCAGGTCCTCCTGACTTCAGGGCCGGTGCTCTATCCACTGTGCCACCTAGCTGCCCCCACACTGAATTCTAATTCCAGTTTGCACCATTGCAGTGGCAATCTCTCTTGTGTTTGTCCAGAATGTCTGTTTGTAGATAAGACGCTTCAAGTTTGATGGGGGGTGGGGTGGGGTGGGAATGGACAGGGAATAGAAACCATCATTTCATCAATCAGTGAATCATCAATTCACTGCTTCCTTCACATTGTGTTTTCTCTGACTTATTCTATGCTGCCCTTTCCATCTTCGGACTTATTCAATGTCCTCCTTCCTACCCCCTGGCATAACCCACAGATTTGGTCACCTTGTAAACTCTGGCTGAGACATGCATGGCATTTTGTCTTCCCTCTCAGATAACAACTTGGGCCACAGTTCCTTTTCCTAGGAATGTTACCTCCCTTAGTCCCTATTAATTGTTCCTTATTTCAGGGCTGGGAATTGACAGTACCAATTTGTGTGAGACAAAATGAATGGCTCTTTGAGGTTCCTCCCAGTTTTATAATTCTATATGTGTCTTTTATAGGGTACAGCAACAGTTAAGTACATGTAGTATACCTATAGAAACTAATTTTCAAAAGTCTTTTCAGTTATTTTAAACATAAACAAAATGACAACAACAAAAAACCCAACCCTCTGTGGCCCAGAGTGGTATCCCTTCCCAACTCTAAAGAATATTATTTTCCTGATATTTTAATATTTAAGATTTCCCTGGGTATGTCTTCAACAACCTTATTTTAACAGGATGAGATTTATTTTATTGAATATGACTCTGTCTTTGAACTTGGGATGGCATAAATCCAGTATTTCTCAACATTCAAGCTGGGCTGCCTCTGGACTCATTCAGTGAGGCTATAGTCATGCTCCCCAGCAGCTAAGCAGACAAAAAGAGCCCATTTGGTGCCCTGAAAATCATCTTATAGAACTTCCTACCCCGGTGAATTGTGGAAGACACGGGGAGCCAAATTCTATAACTGATTGATTGTAAGCGTGAGCTCGGTTGAGCCTGCCTAAGGTCAGTACTCTAAGTGGGGCTGTGTGAGCAGGGCATACAGAGGCCTTTCAAAGAGTCACCTCTCCTGCGCACAGTTGGAGAGAATGTGTATCTCCCGTGACCTACAAAAGTCTAATTTCTAACAATCTTTTCTTCCTGGAAATTGAGAGGAAATGAGAATAGTTCTGTCCTTGGGGCTCTTCTCTCATACACTTTGTCCCTCTGTGATTCCATGTACTTCCACTGTTTCAGCTCAGTTTTAATAACCATCAGATAGATCTCTCTAGCTCCAACCTTCTTTGTGAACTCCTGTTCTATAGGTCCAAATGCTTTCTGGATAGGAGAGGTAGTGTACAGTCAGAGAAAGAATTTTGGAGTTAGAGTCAGGAGAGAAATGGGTACACATTCTGAAACTTACGAGTTATGTAAACATTAGTAAATAACTTCTCTGAACCTGTTTCCTCATCTATATAATGGGGATAATATTTGTATTACCTACCTCCACAGGCTTATTGTGAAGGTCAAATAAATAGATAATTGTGATAACAGTAGTAATAGCAGCTAGCATTTATATAGAGCTTTAAAGTTAGCAAAATACTCTACAAAAACTTCATTTCATCATCACAGTAACACTCGGAGGTAGAAGCTATTATCCTCATTTTAGAAATGAGGAAACTGAGGCAGACAGAAGTTATGTGATTTAATCAGGGTCATACTCCTAGTAAGTATTTGAGTTCAGATTTGATCTCAGGATTTCCTGACTCTATGTCCAACAACCTAGCTGCTCAACAATATATATAAATGAGATAATATGTGTAAAGCGCTTTGTAAACCTGAAAACAACACACATACACACATGCTAACATGCTCGCTATTATTTTATTTCTACCTAGATGTCCCATCAGCACCTAAAACTCAACATATCTCAAAATGTCCCATCTTCAATCTCTCCATCCTTAAAAGTAAAAACAAAACAAACAATAAAGTTCATTTTCCTTGACTCAGGAATATAGTCAAATTGTGTGTGCCAATCTTACCCTTCCCTCTCCTACTTTCAGATAGACATATTTCCATCTGTGTCTATAGGCCAGCCATGACTAATATAAAGTAACACAGAGCAGATGTGTTGAGGGATGAAGGGAACATACTTCCATCTCTGTGGAAGTCCTTCCTTACCTATGTGTTGCTTGACAAAACCATCTTCCACTCTCACTGACCTCAGTCCACTCATCCCCTCGGGCTTCATCACATCACTCCCTTCTTCCCCAACTGAAACAAATCAGAGCAGACTTCCTGGGTTGACCTACAGGACCTTGGGACCACGTGGGATGCCTCAGGGTCTCTGCCTCCTTCCATCGCCCCTTTGCTACCTTACCCC
The DNA here is from genome assembly GCF_900497805.2 of Vombatus ursinus. Lineage (NCBI taxonomy): Eukaryota > Metazoa > Chordata > Mammalia > Diprotodontia > Vombatidae > Vombatus > Vombatus ursinus. The sequence continues at coordinate 20,047,956 of NW_020954953.1, read as the reverse complement.
CCCCCCCAACCTGTCCCACTCAACTCGGTTTACCTCAGCTCCTAGAATTCCTAGTTATGGCCTTATCTATGTGATCTTGTATCAGAGACTCTCATAATATGAATGGCCTAGGCATACTGTGGGAAACCTTCTTACTCTCTTGGCTCATAACCCCCATCCAGAAAACCTGGGGAAATATATGCGTGGTAAACTCCATGCATGCTGCATGTATGCACCTACACACATAACATACTTGTTGTGTATGTACATATGTTGTCTCTGTGCAAGTAGCATGGGGTGTGTATGGGGAGGTATCACTGTGTTGTGGTTCAAAGGGAGGCATAATACATATCTCCAGCCTCTTCTCTCCCAACCTTTCTCCAAGGGAGATTTTCATTCCTGTCGGGGGGAAGCAGGAGGTTGGGGCCAGAGGCCACTCTGCTCTACTCAGAAAGGGTACCAGGCTAGAATTATGTCCGTCTGCTCCCTTAAATATTGCTAATCTAGGGATATGATCAGGTTCAATCTAACTTCTAATCACTGTGTTATTATTATTGAGGGAGAAGGATGACACCAAGCTTTATATTCATGGCTTGATTCTTTTTCCACCAAATATCAGTTCCAAAATGGACATAGGGAGCAACAGCAAAGAAACACATTTATCCAAATCATAGCAAAACAGAAATCAGAGAAAGTATACATAGGAGAAGATATACAAAGAAATACAGAATAATGGAGCTCTCCCATTGACATTGAGGTGACTCCGCTCAACTGAAGAGTCCCAGATCTCACCCAAAGGAGAAACTCCCTGAAGTCTCTAATGTAGCAAGCTGGAGACAGGGGCATGATGGACACTTCCAGCTCCTCTCGTGTCTTCCCAGAATATTTTTCTTCAGCAAACTGAAGTGAGGTTGGCTTCTTTCATCTTCTTTCTCAAGGCTGAAAGATAGACGTATCCAAAGGAGCTCAAAGAAGACTTGAATAAAACTGAAGAAAGCTGGAGCTCTCCTGATTTCACCAACTCCACCTATTCCCTCACATAAGGCAGGGCATTCATTTCCACCAATGAGGAGAGTCCCATACCAATGTGCTTTGGGACAATAGGTCAACATAATATAAATTAGCATAAGCTACCTATAAAGTAAATGTGTATGTAGATATCCCTATGCATATATACATATTCATAGACGTATGTGTATACATATATATACTATATATGTGCCTATACCTATATAAAATATTTTATGCTTTTCTGTTTGATCTTTCCTTTTCACTTCCTTGTGTCTAATTTATATTATGGTTGTCTATGAACATCTTTTTTCCTCTCTTGTTCAGTCTTTTTCAGTCATGTCTGACTTTTTGTGACCTCATTTGGAATTTTCTTGGCAAATATACTAGAATGGTTTGCCATTTCCTTCTCTAGCTCATTTTACAGATAAGGAAACTGAGGCAAACAGGGTTAAGTGACTCACCCAGGGTCACTCAGCTAGCAAATGTCTGAGGCCGGATTTAAACTCAGGAAGATGAGTCTTCCCGACTCCAGGCTGACATTCTATCCACTGTGCCATCTAGCTGACTACCTCTTCTCTACCAGATTATAAATTCTTTAGTGAAATAATTTTTTTTTTTTTTGGTGAGGCAATCAAGGTTAAGTTACTTGCTCAGGGTCACACAGCTAGTAAGTGTCATATGTCTGAGGACAGATTTGAACTCAGGTCCTCCTGACTCAAAGGCCAGAGCTTTTATCCACTGTGTCACCTAGCTGCCCCTAGATTATAAATTCTTTGAAAGCAAATACTGAGTTAATCTTTATTTTTGTCCACAGGCTCTACCCCTGGGGCCAGAAAAACTTGCATCATTGACAAAGGCTTGGTGCCATACCCACCAAGGACTCAGACACCTAAATGAATACCCAGAGAACCAGAGGCTTAAAACCAATCCAGTTTCTCCATGTGCCTCATCTCCCTGCTATCTTGGTATATAACTTTTGAGCTGGTGCCATGTGTGAATTCAGTCCAGCCCCTCTAGGTCTTCAGTCTGTACTGTACTTCCTGTGGCACCAATCCTAGAGCCCTGGTGTTCAGAGGAGAAATCAACACTCTGGTCATCATTACAGGACCCTGAAAGATAGGCTTAACTGGTACCTATGGATAGCAAATTTGCACTTGCTCTCCCCTGAAAACAGAGATTCAGAGTTGATGTTTTCTAGAGCAAAAGTCTCCTTTTCCTACTCTCTCTTCTCATCCTCTAGTCCTTAGTTAGCTCATTCTTACCCCTCCCCAGACCCTTTCCTCCTTTGCCCTCCATCTCTATTGGGTCTTATGGAACACTAGCTCAATTGTTACCAAACTTCAGCCCTTACCAATAGTTTTGGCACCTGGGAAAAGTTCTACAAAGTGCACCTGAGGAAATCAAGAAAATGTGCCTTTTAAGATACCTTCTCAGCCTTCTTGATTTCCCCTGATGCTAGTGTCCTCCCTTCCCTACTCTGTGGAGGGAAACGTTCCTTGCATTTGCTTTGCATCTAAATTGTACATCCTTATTTATATACCACTGTATCCCCAATTGAATGGAAGTTCCTTGAGAGCAGAGACTGTCTAACTTTTGTCTTTGTATCCATAGAACTGATACATAGTAGGTATTCAATAAAGGCTTGTTGATTGACAGATTGCGATCTCCCAGTAGGAGAATACAGAGGTCCTGGGACGGTACAAGACTGCTTGCTGCTCTAGAGGCTCCCTCTCCCCAGGCAATGTCTTCATGGAGTCCTAGGGAGCAGTAGTAGGATCCAGTAAGGATGTTGGGATTTTTGTTTGTTTTTAAGGATGGGGGGATTTGTGGGCCACAGGAGAGTCAGTAGATAGGGAGAGACTGAAGATTTCTTAGGATGACAGATGAAAGGAATCTGCTGGAGAAGATAAGAGAGAATGGGATCAAAGTGAAGGAGCATTGGATGGAGGCAGCTTGAAGATGAGGGACAGACAATTGTTAAATTTTCCATGTGAAGATTTACACCTTAGAAAATGGCAAATGCTACAAATCAGGGCTTGGTTTGTTGTTCTCTTAATTGATTCAATTAAGTTAGATTAAGAAAGTGATGGAGAGAAGTTTAATAATTCAGGTTAAATTCGCATGTGTGTCAGCAGGTATACATTTTCCCCCATAGAGTTGGTTACTAGATATTTGCCAGCCCCACCCATGGATCAAGGGTACAGGTAGAAGTGTTGGCCTTGTCAAGCAAAGGTCTACTTTTTCATCTGAGACTGTCATGAAGGAGGAAATAGTGTATCTGTGTGTGGGGTAGGGGGGAAGAAGAGGGAGTTCTCAGTGAATGACTATTTTTTTTCTGTAAAGTATGAAGTGAGGAACTCAGCTAAGAGGGTGGAGGGAAAGGGAGCTCTAGGCAAATGGCCTCAATTTTTTATTTTTTTGGTAAAATGTGAGGCAAGATCTTTAACAGAGAAAGCAGAGGGTCATAGTCATGTGGGAGATCTGAAGAGAGGAAAATCAAAGGTCCAGTACTTATAACCAATACCTAGCACATAGGAGGTGCTTAATTTTTTTTTTTACTCATATGGCATCTTGCACACATGTTAATGTCACATCAAAGATATATGCTTTCATTCATGTGAGGATTTTTCCTCAATCAAAATAGATCAGAACCCGTCAATAACCTACTAGATAAGTATAAAAGGAGCTGCCTATGGATCAGATAGTTTAAGTAACTTGCCCATCATTATACAATTTCAAGTATTAGAAGTGGGATTTGAACCCAGGTCTTCTTGACTCCAAGTCAAGCTATGCTTCCTCTCACCTTGCATATAGTAGGTGTTTAATAAGTGTCCATTGGATTAGATTTACTTCCTTAGTCCTATTAATGGTATCACTATTTTCCCAGTCACTCAGGTTGAAAGTTTGTATCACCATGTGCCCCCATATACACTTGTTCACAAGTCATGTCAATTATGGAATCACAGAAATTAAAAGAATTCTTGAAAAGACCTAACAAATACAATCCAAAATCTTAATTTTGCAGACAAGGAATGCAAAGTTCAAGGTCAAATAGTAAGTGAGTGGCAGAGCCAGGATTAGATTATTTTATCCCCCACTTTAGATTGTAACTTTCTTGAAGGCAGGCACCATTTTTTTCCCCTTTGTGTCCCCGCACTAGGGCTCTGTAGGAATTGCACATGAAAGCACAAAAGATGCTTAATACAATTTTATTGAATAAAGGGCTTTTGGAAGGTGGGACAGACCTGTGATTTCTTTGGTGCTGAGACCTCTGGGTGAGGAAATATGTTCTACCAATACAGATTTGCAGCTTTCAGTCTTAGAACAGTGGGGTCAAACTCAAATTGAAACGGGGGTCACTAACCTGTACATAAGGATCCCTGTGGGCCTCATGTTGACTTAGAAAACCATGAATTAACACTATGTTTTATTGTATTTTTAAAAATATTCCCCAATTACATTTTAATCTAGTTCTAGCAGCACACTTGCTTCAGGCTTCATCTGACACCTCTGGCTTAGAGAATTGCCGGGGGCACTCAAAGGTTAAGTGACTTATCTAGGGTCACCCAGACAGTGTCCGTAGGAAGCAGTACTTGAATCCACGTCCTTCTGGCTTCAAAGACGGCTCTCCATTCACCATCCCACACTGCCTGTGTAAGTATATAACAATTAGTAAGATCACAGAATAAATATCAGTGTTTCCATAAAACCTGGGACTAAAAATGCTAGAACAGCTTTGTCGGATTAGACCAGAGGTAGCACAGGCAAGAATGTGAAGTAGACAGCTTTTGCCCTTGACCCCTTACTTTCTTCCCGTCCAGTGTTCCTTTTGTGGTATTTCTCTCTACCACAAGTATCTATGCTCTGGAGCTCATTCCATATCATTAACTGTTAGGGACGAAAGGCATCCAACCTCTCAGGGGCATTTTCATTTTAACTGGGGAATCTCAGAAGAGTCAAAAGTCTTCTTATTCAAAGGAATACACATCTTGACAGAACTATGACTTATTGGTTGGTTGAAGGATATATTTTGAAACAGGTGGCCATATCTGAAGAGCTCTCACATCATACCCTTTACTTTTAAATATCATTTGCTTAGAGGCATCAAGGTGGTCTGGTGGATAGAGTGTTGGACCTGGAGTCAGGAAGACCTGAGTTCAGATTTGGTATCAGATACTTACTAGCTGTGTGACCCTGGGCAAGTCATTTAACTTTGGTCTACCTCAGTTTCCCTCATCTGAAAATGGGGATTTTAATAGTACCTACCCGCCAGAGTAAGCATAAATTGAGACAACATTTGTAAAGCGCTTTGCAAACCTGAAAGTGCTATATAAATGCTAGCTATTGATTGTTATTGATTATTTGTGCAGGTCTAAATCATAAAGACCTGCCAACTCTACCCACAAAATGGATGTCAGTACCAATTTACTAAATATCTTTTCAGGGGCCCTTTGCAATTTGGGATTATGGAATTAGTGACCTGGATGGTGTCCAATCCCTACTCTCCCTAGCTTCCCCATGATAGAGACAGCTAAGATGTCACAGTGGTTAGATATGGTGGCTAGCGGTTACGATGTTGGGCTTGGGGTCAGGAAGGCCTCAATTCACATTCTGCCTCAGACACTTGATATCTGGGCAAATCACTTAACCTCTCTAAGACTCAACGTTCTCATCTGTAAAATGAGGATAATAATAGTACGTACTTCCCCAAGGTGGCTGGGAAAATAAGATGAGACAACTTGTATAAAGTGCTTTTCAAACCTTAAAGTGCTATTTAATGCTAGCTACTATGATTATAGTAGATCTTGATTTCTTTTGCTACAGTTTTATGCTGGGGGGATTGTGTCTTTCAAAAATGAAACACTTCTTTTATGTGGTGATGATAAACTTCAATGTTTTTCCATACAATTTATTTTCCTATCCATCATGTCTTTGGTTTTATAAAATATTTCTTGATTCAAACGCATTGGCAAATATCCGGCTGTTACATATGGGCCTGTAAAGGGTTATAGTGACAGATGATTTTGAAGTGAGAATCTTTTTTAGTGTTGCAGAAGAGTGAGTTTAAAGCGATATAATAAGTTAAACTGAATTATTGTCCCTGGCTTGATGCATTTAGAAAGATCACAAATAGTAGTAAATCAGAAGTAGCTTAGCAGAAGTATTCAATAGCGTTAATTTATTGTGAGAATCACTTTGTCATAGGTACTTTGCCTTCACCCTACACTCTACAAAAGGATAATTATCCTTCTTTAGGAATCTAACACACAACATTTAGCCATTCAGAGAAACAAAGAATCTTAGAGCTGAAAGAGAAACCATTGCAAGAAAGAAATTCTGATGACAAAGAGAAAATGAGATAAGTTAAGGAAGAAAAGAGGAGTTGTCTGAAGAGATTGCTGTGGGTAAACAGGGAATTCACTGACCAATTGAATTTGTTTTTAAAGACTTGCAGAATGTGGAAGCAGGGGCAAGTAACAGAGCATGGCTATGAAAACGTGGCACAGGCCTAAAAGATTGTTTGGAAGACTACAGCTCAGAATCAGATGAGGATGCTGAGGAAAGATAAGGGCAACCACAAAAGGGCGGAGGGTTGTTGTTGTAAGCTCTACTGGGGAAAATCAGAGGATCAAAGAAGGTACAGGAGAGCCTGCTGCTCTAAGTGGTTTTGACAATGACGAGAAGGCAGAACTGCTCATAACTTATTTTGTTTTTCTTGCCAAGGAACATGGTTTCTGAACTGGAGAGCTTTGAAACCAAAATAAGTAAAGAATATATTAAGAGCATCTAGCTGCCTTTAATGAAAGATGAGTGAGCAGATTCAAATAAACCATATCCTGCGGTATTAAAAGAACTTGCAGAAGATAAGGTGCTGGACCTGGAGTCATGAAAGCCTTAGTTCAAATACATCCTCAGACACTAGCTGTGTAGTCCCGGGCAAGTCATTTGACCTCTGTCTGCCTCAATTTCCTCATATGTAAAATAGGGATATAGCATGCACATCTGTTGTTATGTGGATAAGAGTTGTTATGAGTATAAGATATCTGCCAAGTGTTTTGCAAATTTTAAAGTGCTATATAAGTACTAGTTATCATCATCATTATAATCATCGTCATCCACTATTGATGGTCTTTGAAAGATCATAATAGCAAATGTGACAGGTACCTTATTCTATTAGAAGATGGCAAATTGTCCTGAATGGGAATAAAAGAACAAACAGAAGTCTATAAACTACAGACCAGTAAATTAACTTTCACTCATGGCAAAAATTTAGAATGAATCATTAAATGGATGTTTAGTGAACTTTTAGGAAAGGAATTGGTTATCACAAAAAATCAGCATGGCTTCACTGAGAGTCAAGAAAGGAAATGAGGTTAATATGGTATGACCTATTCTTCATGAAACTAGAACAGGGGAATATCATAGACATGGTCAACTAGATTTTCACAAACAATCTGGCAATCTTTCTCATGTTCTCCTTGTGGAAAAGATGGTTAGATGTGAGCTGGAGGATATTCAAGCTAGATGGATACAAATATGAGCAAACAGAAAGATTCAAAGAGCAGCCATTAATTGTTCCATGCCAGTTTGGAAGGACGTCTCTAGAAAGGGTCCTAGAGAGGGGGAAGATGAAGGAGGGAGAGAAAAAATTTGGAACTCAAATTAAAAAGAATGAATATTAAAATTGTCTTTACATGTAAATGGGAAAAATAAAATATTTAAATATTTAAATAAAATATTTAAAAAGTAAAGATAAGGAAACTAAAAAAAAAGAAGAAAGAAAAATAAAAAAGAAAGGATTCCAGAGATCTATGTTTGCGACTGTATTGTATAATATTTCTCCAAATGACTTGGATAAGGGTATATAGATGGCTTGTCTATCAAATGTTCAAATGACACAAGGCTGGGAGGAGTCGCTAATCCACTGGATGAGAGAGTTAGGATGTGAAGAGATCTTGAGAGGCTGAAACACTGGGTTGAAAAATGAGATGAAATTTAATAGAGATAAATGTAAAGTCTTATATTTTATACTTGGATTCAAAAAATTCAATATCACAGTTTCAAAGTGGTGAGTAGTTTGTCCAACAAAGACCTGGCAGTTAACAATATGAAATAGCTTCATTAACAGAGGCTGTGTTCAGGACTAGGAGCATTAACAGTCACTGTGGCCAGCAATGGCCATGCTGTATGTATAAGACCTGGTTTGTTCTTGGCACTGCATTTTAGCTAGAACATTAACAGTCTGTAGAGCCTTCTAGGGAAGGGTAACCAGAATAATGGAGGGCCTCAAGATCATGCCATGCAAAGACTAGTTAAAGCAACTGGGGCTGTTTAACCTGGAGAATAAAAGCCTTAAGAGGGGGATGTTTACTGTGTTCAAGTATGGAAAAGAGATTTGATTCATGTTTGGCCTCACAGGGCAGAGCTAGAAGAAATGAGTGGAAATCTCAAAGAAGCAAATCTAGGCTTGACGTAAGCAAAAACAAGCCAAGAATTTGAGATATCTGAAAGTGAAATGGGCTGCCTTGAAAGGTAGGGGAGTTCTCCCCAGGAATGTGCTGGTACATGTTTGATGCCTGGCTCTAGAGGGAGGTGAGAAGTAAGCATGATATACTTTCTTTTCTTTCTCTTTTTTTGTGTTTTTTTTTTTGGTAGGCAATTGACTGGTTGAGTGACTTGCTGAAGATCACACAGCTAGTAAGTGTCTGAGGCTGGATTCAAACTCAGGTCTTCCTGAGTCCAGAGCCAGTGCTTTATCCACTGTGCGACCCAGCTGCCCCTCACAACATACTTTTAAGTTTAATCTGCACTATTAACATTTTCGCCATCACGTTCTTAGGTCTAAACAATAAATGAAACAACAAATCAAGCCCTGATCTGTCGCATTTGCTGATTTCCAAAATTTAAAAATCCAGTTGCTAGACAGTTTGAGCTGACTCTAGCACAACCCTGTTGTGTGTTAGATTCCTTCTCTCACTGGAGATAGTTATCCAAAGGTTAGATGACCACTTGTTGAGTATGTTAAAGAAGGGTTTTTTGTTCAGATGTGAGATGGACAAAATGAGCCCTGAGACTGCTTCCAACTTTGAGAGTCTGATTCTATGACGTTAGGGGAGTCATCTTGGACCATCTCCTTCCCAATTTGAGAATCCTTTCTCCAACTTTCCTGACAAATAGTCATCCAATCTCTTTTTTTGAACACTTTCAGTGACAGGTACACCACTCTTAATGAGGCAGCCTGTTCTATTTTTGCACAGTTCTAATTTGAAGATAATTCTTACAATAGGTTGACATTTACCTTCTTTCCACACGTTGGTCCTAATTTTGTTCTCTGAAGAAGCACAGAGTAAGTCAATTCTCTCTTCCACTTAATAGTCCTTCCAACTATTCTACCTTGTTAGGGTCAATACATCAAGATTATTTTGTTTGTTTATTTGTTTGTTTTTGGTGAGGCAATGGGGTTAAGTGACTTGCCCAGGGTCACACAGCTAGTAAGTGTCAAGTATCTGAGGCCGGATTTGAACTCAGGTCCTCCTGATTCCAGGCCCGTTGCTCTATCCACTTCGCCACCTAGCTGCCCTTCATCGAGATTATTTTGGATAATGATTTAGTGATACAATGAATTAGCTCCTACTTTCATGTTGGTTGGCTTCTAATAGTGACCACTTCATCTTTTAAGTGCTATTATTAGCTATCCACTATTTGAATATAACTAGCCTTTTAAATCTGTTTCTTCCCTAAGGTAAACACCCCCCTCCCAACACTTCCACACCAGCTAATCAACTATGCCTCATATGATATGGGATAAGTCCCTTCCCCATACTAGTCATCTTCTCCTGGATAAGTTAAAGGTTGTCAGTGGTCCCCTTAAAATGTAGCCCTAAGAGATAAACAGAGTTGTAAAGATGTACTATGACTAGTGCATAATGCAGTGGGACTAATTTACCTTTGTTGTGTTATCACCTATCCTTTTATTGATAAAGCCTATGATCATTATAGCTTTGTGGGAAACCACAGCTGAGTTTTCAGTCCCTTTAAATACATGTCTCATCACTCTCATCAGGTATTTGTGTCATTGCTTCTTTTTTTTTTTTAAACCTAAGCACAAGACTTTAATTTCTACCAAATTTTAGCTCCTTAGGCTTAACTTAGAAAGATCATTTTGGATCCTGATCTAGTGATTCAATGAATTAGCTCCCAGCTTCATGCCAATTTCACAAGCATGTCATTCAGGTCTTTTACCCACATATTAATTAAAATGGTGAATAAAGACAGCATCAAGGGCTTAGTCTTATGGCACAACACTAAAAGCATCAGTAGACACTGATCTCACAGTCAACCATCAACTCTCTTTGGATTCAGCCATTCAACCAGTTATTAATCCATCTAATTATACTATTAATTAGCCCACAGTTGCTACCATGTCCTCAGGGGGTTGCATAAGAAATGTAAAATTCAGATATATAATGTCTACAACATTCTTTTTATGCACTAGTCTATATTTTTCATTAAAGTCCAGACCTGTGATTTAATTGGTGTGGGTCAACTGGTTTATAGCTGTAGCCTGGGGACACTGAGAAGTTAAGTGACTTATCCAGCACAGAAGAAGTAGTATGTGTCAAAGGCAGAACTTGATTTTGAAGTTCTTCTGATGTATTCTTCTATCTATTGCATCATCACTGAATGGTAATATAACCATGCTAAGGAAGGAAATCTGGTTATTTGGGCATGACAGTCTTGGTGAAGTCATTAGGCTTTTAATGGTCACTACTTGCCTAAGTACTCATATATTTTCTGTTTAAAAATCTATTCTAGAATTGTGATTTTGTGATATGATGGGATAGGTTCTCTCAGGGTTTTTCCAAATTATTAAAAAAATTCTTTAAACATGTAGTCTGAAAGGGAAATTTTTGTGATATCAAAGAATACCTTAATTTTTAAATTTTAAAATGCATAGGAAATTGGTTAAAAAAAGAAACTAAATGAGAATGGACAAAGAATCTTGATGAGGACTTGGATGGAGTTATTTAAAAGTTGTTATGATACTTTGTGCCTTGAAATGGATTCATTTAAATATATGTAGTTATAGTTACTTAGCAAGTTTATCTGAGTAGCCCAGACTCTGAGGCCTTACTCTCCGAACTTCCATGCCCATTGGCAGGTCAAGTCCCCAGAGGAAAGATTCTTCATCTCCTCAGGGTCTTAGGGTATTGTGAGTACAACTCCAATGCCAGCATCCTTTCAGTTCATATTTAATTTTGGGGGGCAGGGAGGTGGCGCAGTGGATAGAGCACCGGCCCTGAAGTCAGAAGGACTTGAGTTCAAGTCTGGCCTCAGACCAAACACTTGACACTTACTAGCTGTGTGACCTGGGCAAGTCACTTAACCCTAATTGCCTAAAAAAAAAACCCAAAAGATATGATCTCACTTGATTAAGGTACCAAGGTATAGCATTTGGCACTTAATTGAAAGGAGGTGGAGTAACTTGATTAACTTATTTACCTCCCACTCCTATACCAAGCTTTACTTATATTGAGTGTAGTTTTTCATAAAATCTTTCATATTTTTTTCCCAAATGCAGTTAGCTTTTGGATTCTTTCAGTTTCCTGACACTGAAACAGGTGGGTGATGGTTAGGATGAATGGCAACAGAGGAAAGAATAGAAGGAAGACAGATTTGATTGTTCAGGGATCTAGGTAATATTTTTTTTTTCTGCACAGGTGTGTGTAGCAGAGTGTAAGAGTAAGGGGTCATTCTGTTAATTGGTCAACAAGCATTTATCAAGCACCTACTATGTGCCAGGCACTGTGCCAAGCACTCGGGATACAAAGAAAGGCAATAATTCATTATCTGTCCTTATGGAGCTTACATATTAACAACGGAGACAATATGCAAATAACTATGTACCTACAAGATACATACAGTGTAAATCAAAGGTAATCTCAGAGGGAAGGCAAGGGGGCAGTGTGGAGATGAAACTGAGAAAGGCCTCCTACAGAAGCAGGGATTTGAGCTGAGTCTTAAAGGAAGCCAGGGAAGGCAGGAGGTGGAGGTGAGAAATGAGATCACAGTAGGCATGGGGAATAGTCAGTAAAAAACCACAGAATAAGGAGATGGACTGTCAGATGTGATTGGGCCAGTGTATCAAGTAAAAGTAAGCATCACAGATTTAGACCTAGAAAGGACTTTAGGGATCAGCTAATCTCACCTCCTCATGTTGTACCTAAGAAAATGGAGTCCTACATAGGGTGTGACTACTTGCACAGATAGGATTCAAGCCTAGGTCCTCTGACTCTAAATCCACTAATTTTTCCACCGTACCATATATATATATATATATATATATATATATATATATATATATATATA